>NW_022589707.1:2435458-2976359 GCF_004348235.1 Phoca vitulina
AAGAATGAAGGGGGGGAAATCGGAGGGGGAGAAGAACCATGAGAGACGATGGACTCTGAAAAACAAACTGAGGGTTCTAGAGGGGAGGGGGGTGGGAGGATGGGTTAGCCTGGTGATGGGTATTGAGGAGGGCACGTTCTGCATGGAGCACTGGGTGTTATGCACAAACAATGAATCATGGAACACTATATATAAAACTAATGATGTAATGTATGGTGATTAACATAACAATAAAAAATTTTAAAAAAAAAGAAGAAAAAAAAAATCTCTGCTATTCAGGTTAGCTGCCAGTGAGTGCAAATATAAAACCTGATTTCTTACGTGCTGACTCTTTTGGATCCAACTTTTTATAACCTTTTGATGAAAGTTCTGCATTTACTTGGAGTAATCGTTACTTTCAAATTTCCCATTTTATTAGGAATGTGCTAACATGCATTCCTTTTCATCTCTTTCATTCAAATATGCACCCAGAACCTATGTTGCGCCAGGCACAGAGAATGCAGTGGATGATACTGACAACATTCCTATCGTGGAATTTATGCTTTAGTGGGAACTGAAAACTAGCTAAAACAAAAACAAAGAGGTAAAAGCAAAGAGGTTAATTTATAGTATGATACGGTGATAAATACTACAGGCACATTAAATATGAAAGAAGGGGCTGCGGGTTGGGGCATAAGGTAGAGATAGAGAATGGCTATTTTTTGCTGCTTTGTCAAGGAAATCTCTCGCATTAGGTGACATCTGAGCAGTAATCTGAAGGAAATGAGGTGAGCTCTGTTAGAACTCAGTAAGATCATGCGGGCAGAAATGTTTTCTAGTCTAATCCTGCTCAGTAGGGCTAGCTTATGCCTGACAATGAGTGACTCATTTTCCGAAACTGAACATTAAATGCATATATAGTGTTACATTGAAAGTAATTAAAATGAAGTTGATGAATAATTGATTAAATGATCCATTAGCTAGTTTAAATTTAGAACTTAAATATAGCATGTACAAACCTAAACACAGTTTATCCTTATTACATCTAAACACTTTGTACTTCCACAACCAATTGATCATCTTCATATTGAGTTTTAAATTTTTCTTTAATTTAAAAAATCATATAAATCAGAATAACAAAATTAGAATAAAATTGGGATCAGATAAGCTAAGAGCATATGAGATATAAGAGATTATTTTGTGTTTTTTTAAGGTGGCTGCAAAATTATTATCATAATTTAAACATTGGCTATACTGCATCCTTCTAAATTGAGATATATAATCCATAACCACATATTTAAGTAAGAAAGATGCTACATGTACTGTATGTTCTCCTGGAAGACTTTAATCACAAATATTTATTGAGGTCTTACTCTATGCCTTGTACTGTTCTAGCTGTTTTGGGCAATAAAAAAAATATAACCCATTTCCCCGTGAGTCCAATAATATATAGACCCACATAAAGTAATTAAACATGAAATAAGAGGATAATATCAAACAGTTTATAATTCAGTACTAAATAAAATATAATCAAGTACTGGAAGTAATAAAATACATTTAAAATGCAGGGCTGCGGGGCGCCTGGGTGGCTCAGTTGGTTAAGCGACTGCCTTCGGCTCAGGTCATGATCCTGGAGTCCCGGGATCGAGTCCCACATCGGGCTCCCTGCTCAGCAGGGAGTCTGCTTCTCCCTCTGCTCTCTTCCCTCTCGTGCTCTCTGTCTCTCATTCTCTCTCTCTCAAATAAATAAATAAAAATCTTTAAAAAAAAAAAAAATGCAGGGCTGCTGTTTAGTGAGTTGCTCATTACTGCTGGCTCCAACATAAATGTGAGACTTTTAGTGTGTCCTTAACCCCCTTTCTACAGATGACTCATTCATAATATAAGCACATTAGCTAACTTCTTCTCAAGCTCTAAAAACTCCAAGCATTGTCAAGTAGCCCACACACTATGTCCTACAGGCCAAAATGTGGCCCCCAGCTCACTTTTGTAAATAAAGTTTTATTGGAGTATAGCCATGCTCACTCATTTATGTATTACCTATGGCTGTTTTCAAATCCACATTAGAATGTCACAAAAAGAGACCATATAACCTCCAAAGCTAAAATATTTACTATCTGACCTTTTATAGAAAAAAATTTTTCCAACCTCTGGTCTAGTATGACAAATATTCCAGGTATCCACAAAGAAGAATGATTAACCATCACTTATGGTACCAGGTAACATATAAATAATGACTATGACCTCAAGAATTGAGGGAATATAGACAGGTGGAAAGAGGGCCAAGAACATTCTAGAAAGAGAGAGCAGCTCAAGCAAAATCACGGAGGCCACAATGGGCATCAAATTTCCCAGGATGGGTGTAGCAGCATGATGTTCATGTATATATTGCACGCTGACTCCTGTGATGAACTAGCCATTTTTATTTCCAACTGTAATAATGGTTATTACGCATTATATATCCCAAAGAGTCAGCTTGCTTATTGTGTAAGAACATGTGTCTTAATATTCTGCAGACATTAAATATTAACAAATCAGGCAAATCCCTGGAGAAAGTTAGAAATTTTATAGAGGAGAAGGAGAAGGAGGAGGAGTAGAGACAGAGAGAGAGAGAAGGGGGGGGAGGGGAGAGGGAGAGAGAGAGAGAGAGAGAGAGAGATTGCTAACATTTGAAATAATTCAGTATTGCATTTTCCCATAGTGGATGTCTTCCAAGACTATGGCCACACAACTACAGCAAATACTCGGTCTCCAGGGTACTTCCCTTCCAGGGAATCTTGGATGAAAACTGAAGAAGCAGATGGGCCTTGAGTTTTATTTTCACACAATTTCAGTCAATCAGGAAGTCAGACTAGCTCTAAGAATTCTGTACTAATTCAAGCTGGAACAGAGGAGATTATTGACAAATAAAGATGACACGGCTATTGCCCTTCACCTAAGACAACCTGGCTGAGGGAGGCCTCTACAGGCAAAGGGATACAGACAGGAGTTTACAAGGTCAAAGAACTTTAGAATGCATGCCATTGACATTAAAGATGGCATTTGAATGTATCTCTGATGAAAAATAATGTCAGAGAATTTTTACCACACACTGTCTTTTAAATATACATTTTCTATCACACATTTGGAAATACAAGCCTGATACACAGAAAACAAGAACAACAAAGGACTCCAGAACCAGTGTTCTCAGGACAGCAATTCTAGCAACAGCCTCATTCACACTTTACTAGAAAAGCCACTGTGAAAGGCACATTCTCAGAGGAATACATCCCTTCATGGTCTCTTTATGTCCTGTGCCTTCAATTCCTAACTTCTGAAGCTGGAGCTACCTTACTTCCACCTGCACGTCGACCCTGCCTTACGTTTTATTACCCCTCCTCTCCATAGTCAGGACAAATTTAAGAGGCCTCTGACCTCCTCTCTTTCCAATCAGTAGGCTCCTGCCTTGCTCCTTATGGCCCAAACTATGTTGAATTACAAGATGGGTCATTGTGGTTTATATATATATATATATATATAAATAAGAACATTTAAAATCTGGTTGGTAGCATACTTTTTTACTCAATAATCTATTATGGAAATTCCCATACAAATACTGTCTAATTGTTATATATTTTGTTTTATAAAGAAGTAGTTTATTATTTGTATTACTATCTACATAGCAGAATTAAATTGCTTTGCAAAGAAAAGAGTACAAGAATACATGCATATTAGATCACTGGTAAAATACTTTATATGATTGAGAATTGTTTTTCCATACAATCCATGGAAGAATTGATTTGGTTTGCTTATCTACCCCATGAAAGGACTATGAGGGACAGTGGTCATGAAGAGAAATATAATTAGTTTGCCATCAAGTGTTAATTTAGAGGAAAGCTAAGGATTCTCAAACTGGACTTAAGTCAGCTGAGTGGGCATATCTGATATGCAGTGACAATCAGTGGGTGACAAAAAAGAAATCCATCTCTCCCCCTTTTTCTTCTCACTGAATCCCTCCTGTGTACTCCCCAGTGGAGGTGACTTCACTCACTTTTTGTTCATTTTCCCTTTAACATGACAAAGCCCAATGTGCTGCCATATGCATTATAGTACCTTTGGCTGAATGAGGCAGTTGTCGTCTTCCATCTCATTCCTTGCAATTTGGACCACCACGAATGGCATACGGTAGAGACCATTACACCAAAACCAGTAAATAAATGAAGAGCAACAGTAATCATTTATTGAGTACTATGTGATAGGCAACACATTAAATATTTTGAAAGAACTCTGTCACTGAGTTATTAGAGGAAGCTTTTGACATCGGTATAATGTCCATTTTATAATGTCCTTGTCTAAGGAAGCTTGAGAGCTCACAGCTAAAGAATGTTGGAGCTGGGACAAAAATGGAGTTGGGCCTGATTGTCAGGCTTATGCTTTTGAGGTCTACATTTCAAGGACACACCACCTCTAGACTCACTTCAGATGAAATCTGTATAGGTTACATTGAATTTATGCCTGAGTTATGGAGATATCCTCATAATATTGAAACAGCCAGATTTTTCTCATCATCACTCATTTTGATCCCAGGAGTTTCTTAATGTAACCCCCCATATGATAAAGTTGAAGCAATTTCAATATCTTCTGTCCAGGTCAGACCAGTACCTTCCAACTAAAAGAAAGTGGTTTCTGCAGGTTTAAATAGGTGTTCTCAGAGAAAGCCACACACAATCACCTATTCAATTGATAATGCCTACACTGAATAAATATACGTTCACAATGTACATCAAATTTATTCCACATATTCATGTAATAAATATTTACTAGGGACTTATTTCTTGCTTCCCCTAAGCAAGATCTCCCTAAAATCTATTTACTTCATAGTTGCCAGATGGATCTTTTAAAAATGGGGATCAGATTACGCCATGCCCTGACAACCTCCCAATGGTTTCCCCTCACAGTTAGTAACAAAATCCAAACTCCACCAAAGCCTATGATGGTCTGGCCCTAAGGCATTTCTGGTGTTGCTTTACTTTGCTCTTCTCCTCTGGGTCACTAAGCTAACTTAGTTTCACTCTCCTGTCTCTGTTCTAGAAATACCCAGTACACTCCAGCTCAAGGTTCTTTCCACCCTCTCTGCCTCCCGGCTAAAATTCTCTTTAGCACATCTAAAGAAGGCTGGCTCCATTCCATTTTGCCCTCAATTCAAACAACACCTCTTCTTTTTCTGGACACTTTATCTAAATCAACCAATTCAATTTCTACCTTCACACCCTCCAGATACTACTTGCTATTTTATCACACTATTTTATTTTGTCCACAGCACTAATCACAATCTAAAATTATCATGATTATTTTTTTAAAAAACATGTTTATTACTTTTCTTGTTGACTGGGACTATAAATACCATGAGAATAGGGCATGTGTCTATTTCATTGAGCCTCTATTCCCAGAGCCTAAAAACCTGGCATGCAATACATAAAGAGCTACTGAATCAATGCAGTATTGACAATGATAAGTAATAAATCCATCTAAAAGTGAGCAAAGCTAAATAGTTCCTAGTTTTGGCCATGGAAATGTATTCACTTTATCTAGCTAACAGATGTTTTTGCATTTTTCCATTTTAAACATTGCAGAGAGAGTTGGCTTTGCACCATGATGTTATGCACAGACCTTCCTCACTGTATCTTGCCTAAGAAAGATCACCATTTTGATCTTTATCAACCTAAAACGCCTTGAAGTTTGGAACCCTTGAATTATATAGAGGGTTTGTCTACATCATTAGTATATACCTCCAGAACTTTTAAAATATCTTGGCTCCAGAGAATGGATTTTATGAGAGTTGAAGCTATTGACTTATCTGGGTTAGCTCCTTTACATCTATTTTTTGTTTTGTTTTCAAAGCAATGTAAGACTCTTGGTATTTCTAACATAACACTCTCATCCTTGAAAATCTATTGTGATAAGTGTTTATATTTTGATCTCCTTGCTACACACTGGTCTCTTCTGAAAGGAAGGGGACTTGTTTACATTTTCCATGTGTTGAATACAGAGCACATAATGGGTATTCTTCAAAACTTTGAAAAATATTGAACACAATCAGTATAATAGCTTATGACATGAATAAATTCAATCAAATCAGATCAAATTCCTTTCCTTTTCCCTTTTGTAGGTCCAATAGCTGTGCTCAGAAAAAAATTTTAAAGTAGTATAGCTAGAACATCAGTCACGTTTGCAAGAATCATCGTTGTAAATCAAATTGGAAATTGTCTGGTCTGCATGTACCAAGGGCGAATTACTTTGAGACTTGTAGTTCAAATTTTGCTGGACATTTAACAGCTGCAGCATATTTCTGACAGATGGTATAACAGATGAATCAGTTTCAAATTATCTCCTGAACTGTTATATACTAGAAAAAAATAGATTTGTGAGGCTTTTTTAAAAATAAGTTATATTTTTGTCTCCTCTGAATTGATCTTCTAATTTTACAGAAATAAATCCTATCACACAAAATAATAAAAATCAATTTTTACCCTTTGTGTAGTCTAGAAAGGTTTTTGAAAATTTAATTCAGACTATTTCATGCAAAAAAACTGAAATGGTATTTAAAAATAGAATCAATCATTTGCCCTAGAACCAGGCAAAGGTTTTCATCTCTAAAACAATGGTTACAAGTGGCCTCTATTTTTTTTAACTCAAATTCTACAGTCTCATAAGAAGGAAGAGCTACTTTACACTTTTAAAACCGACAACATTGAACAGTGTCAAGGTCAATTGCAACATGACTAAATGAACTTGAGCACTCTTAAAGCTTTCATTGACAATCTTCCTATGGATGAGGCTCTTTGGATTGTAATTTGTTGGTCCACTGGCAAATGTCTCATTTTTTGACTATCTCATTTCATTAACTGGTTAATTCGAAGACAGTGTTTAACAATAAGATGCAATGTACTTATTGACAACCAAGTCTATCTCCTAGACTAATTAACCACTTTTACTTTTAAATAATTGACTAAAGTACTATAGATAAACATCCTTTAGTGTTCCTGGCTCAAGTCACTTCAGATTACATCATGCACTCAACTGGTATGAAGTAAACAGTGGAGCACTAGAGAGTCAAACGAAGCTGTAAAAGAATGTTTAAATGACAAATATTTATGGTAGATTCAGTTAAAGAAAAGTAGGCTATGAAATGACATTTGTAATATAATACTAATTTTATTTATTTTATTTATTTTTTTTAAAGATTTTATTTATTTATTTGACAGAGAGAGAGAGCACAAGTAGGCAGAGTGGCAGGCAGAGGGAGAGGGAGAAGCAGGCTCTCCGCTGAGCAGGGAGCTGGATGTGGGGCTCGATCCCAGGACCCCAGGATCATGACCCGAGCCAAAGGCAGCCGCTTAACCGACTGAGCCACCTAGGCGCCCCTATAATACTAATTTTATGAAGTCTATATTTATAGATGAATAAATGGCTAAAATAATATATAAACCAAAACGTTAACCATGATGTCACATTGGTTATTAGATCATTGTAAGTTTTATCTTCCTCTATGTTTCCTACTTTTTTGAAATATTCTTCAATTAACGTGTACTGATGTTATAATAAGATATGAAAAAGAAATAGTATAACTGCCCAGTGGTGATGACTGCAAAGAACGTATGCTTCATTTGTTCATCCAACAATTATTTATTGAGTGCCCACAGTAGAGATGCAACAGTGAGCAACACAGAGTTTTATGTTATAATAAATAATAAATTAAAAAATTCACGGTATGTAAGCAAGTGATAATTGTTTTGGGGGAAATAGAGCAGGGAAGGAAGACAAGGATACCTGTTGGGTGCTGGGAGGATGACTGTTCTTTATTAGAAGCCCAAGATGACCTCATTAGTAAGATCATTT
Organism: Phoca vitulina; assembly: GCF_004348235.1. NCBI lineage: Eukaryota > Metazoa > Chordata > Mammalia > Carnivora > Phocidae > Phoca > Phoca vitulina. The sequence goes on from NW_022589707.1 coordinate 2,443,316, forward strand.
TTAGCAGAAATGTCATGGAGAAGAGGAAACAAGCCATACAGTATTCTCTGTTCTCTGTGGAATGGTAGTTCCAGGTCAAGAAACCCAAGTGAGGAAGCCCAGAAACAGGAGCAGGATAAGCATGTGCAAAGACCTTAGGGAGCCAGTTCTGTGTGGATGGAGTGGGAGGAGCGTGGGGTAAACAAAGGGGAAGAGGTCAGGAAGACCACAGAGAGGGAGGAGGAGGGCTGGGTCTCTTGGGCCTTGTAGGGGATTGTAAGCCATTGGGCTTTAGTGACATTCAAAGATTAGAAGCTCTTGACAGCAGAAAATGTGATATTTTACCAAATTTATCATAAAGGAAGTGAAAATTTAATGTAAATAGTGTTATTTTTTCTTTTTAAGATTTTTTCCGGAGCAGTTTTAGATTTAGGGTAAAATTGAGAGTAAGGGACAGAAATTTGCCATACACTCCATACTCCAAAACATGCAGAGCTGGCTCACCAGAATGGGACTTTTTTTTTACCACAATGAACCTATATTAGCACATCATAATCACCCGAAGTCCATAGCTTACTTTAGGATTCACTCTTGTTATACATTCTAAAGGTTTGGAGAAAGTGTAATGTCATGTGTCCATCAACATTGGGTATTTTCACCGCCCTAAAAGTCCTCTGTGCTCTGCCTATTGACGTCCCCATCCTCACTTTGGCCACCACGGATCTTTTTACTGTCTCCACAGTTTTGTTTTTTCCACAGTGTTATATACTTGGAATCCTACAACATATAGCATTTTCATATTGACTTCTTTCACTTAGTAATCTGCATTTAAGGTTCCTATGTCTTTTCATGGCTTGATAGCTCATACCTTTTTAGTGCTAAACAATATTCCATTGTCTGGATGTATGACAGTTTCTTATCTGTGTGCCTACTGAAGGAAATCTTGATTGCTTACGAGCTTTGGCAATATACATAAAGCTGTTATGAACAGCCACATGCAGGTGTTTTTAAGGGGTAAGCACATTTTGAAATTTTAATATTTAAAAAAATATGGGAGGATAAGAAAAAATTAATTACATAGAAAATGGAAGAGAAGAACATTCCAGGCAATAGAATCAGTACCACAAAAAGGCTAAGTATGGGGATGTATGGTATCTTCAGGAAGGAATGAGACACAAACAAACTGAATCTTCGAAACAAAACAAAAGAAAACAAAAGAACAACTTGTAGTTGCCTAACGAGTTCTCCCAATTTCCTCTTGGATAATTTATCAGGTCTTAAATCAAATGCCAGAAGAGACATTCCCTTACTCTACCATCCTCTATACTAAATTCAGCCCACTTCCTTTCTTCCTAAGAGAACCAACCCAATCCCTTTCCTTTGTAGCAAATAGGATGAATAATAATTGTGTATTTGTTTAATGTGTGACTCCATCATGACTTGTTCACCCCATTGGACAGAGCCGAAGATTGTTTTCTTCACTTCTGTACACCCAGAACATTGACAGGATTGGTGCCCATAATGAATGAATAGTGGATGGTACAGAGGGTAGAAATCATTGAATTTAGAGAGGTGTTGATCTGAATAGGGAGGTTGAGGCTGGATTGTGTAAAAACATCTTATTCAGTCATTTCTATTTTGCATGTTCTCAATTATTCTTTTTTTAAAAAAGATTTTATTTATTTATTTATTTGACAGAGAGAAAGAGAGAGAGAATGAGCACAAGCAGGGGGAGCAGCAGGCAGAGGGAAAAGCAGGCTTCCCGCTGAGCAGGGAACCCAACGTGGAGCTCGATCCCAGGACCCTGAGATCATGACCTGAGCCAAAGGCAGATGCTTAACTGATTGGGCCACCCCAGCTCCCCTAAATTTTTCTTTCAATAAATGTTTATTGGATGCCTATTGTGTTTGAATCTAGAAATCTTATATCCCAAACTTCACAGGCTAATGAATACCATGATATAAATGTGGATTATATTCTGTAGGCCTTGAGAAATCACTGAAACGGTTTGCTTATTAGAGTAGTGTTATAATATAATCATATCTATATTTTAGAAAAAAAAAAAAACTTTGGCAGCTGGGTGAAGTTGTCGTTGGAGGTGTGTTCTAGAAACAATGAGAGTATTACAGCAATGTAAGTTACAAGTGTACAGAGGTGAACAAAGCCAGTGGCAGTGGGTTTATAAGAGGAAAAATGTACAAAAGATGTTTTGGAAGGTGACTGAATGTGTTTTTCAAAAGGATGTGTGAGATACTAGAAAAAGAGTCAAAAATTACTGAGATTTCTTATGTAGGTGATGGTAGTGTGTGAAAGTCATTTGTTGAAGTTATAAAATATGGTATTGGACTCATTTGCTCTAATCATTTATTAAAACAGGATGTTTGATTCAATTTAAAAGCATATGCCAAGATTAATATCTTCACACTCAATTGATTTCACACTTTTAACTAGAATAACCAGGTTCTATAAGTAATTTGTTGAAATAAGAAAGTTGCTTTACTAGGACACAGAAGGTTAAGAATGTGGCCCCTGTAAAGTTTCCCTAAGACATTTAAGATTCTCCATGGCCTTCTTTAAGACAAAACTATCCAGCGCTTCTTTTTCCATGTATATATTAAATTGCAAAACTTTGTCTCTTTCACTGTCACACTTCGCTACTGATTGAGATCTTTCTAGCACACATAGCTCCACTGAATGGTGCTCTGCTAACTGGGTACCTTTTATCATAATGGTAAACTGGAAAGGAAGATCTCTGTGTGCTAATGCCTATCCATATCCAACTTCTGATGGACCTTTCTCTCATCTTTTTTTTTCTCCTTATAACATTTTTTATCTTCTCCTTTCTAGTTCCTCTGGCTTTAAGCACATGCAAACTTCCCTATTTTAGCAATAAATACTAGAGAACAAAATGGTGGTTATCAGAGGGGAAGTGGGTGGGGACCTGTAATAGGGGATGGGGATTAAAGAGTACACTTATTACAATAAAAAAATAAAACAAATAAAATAATTTTAAGAAAGAGAAAAGGAAGAAATATTTATTTTTTATTTTTTATTTATTTATTTATTTTTTTTAAAGATTTTTTATTTATTTATTCATGAGAGACAGAGAGAGAGAGAGAGGCAGAGGGAGAAGCAGGCTCCCAAGGAGCAGGGAGCCCAATGTGGGACTCGATCCCAGGACCCTGGGATCATGACCTGAGCCGAAGGCAGATGCTTAACCATCTGAGCCACCCAGGTGCCCCAGAAATATTTATTTTTTAAAGATTTTTTTTTTTTTAATTTATTTGACAGAAGGAGACACAGCTAGAGAGGGAACACAGGCAGGGGGAGTAGGAGGGAGAAGCAGGCTTGCCACGGAGCAGGGAGCCCCAAATGGGGCTCGATCCCAGGACCCTGGGACCATGACCTGAGCCGAAGGCAGATGCTTAATAACTGAGCCACCCAGGAGCCCCAAGAAATATATATATATTTTTTATGTTACTGCTGACCCTTCCTCTCAGAGCTAGCCCCCAGAATGAGAGCTCTGTCCTCCACCATGAAGGAAATCTGGAAACATGGGGCATATCTAAAGGCAACAGCGTGTTTTGCTGATTTCCAGGAATATATTCTAATCCAAGGAAAGTTGCTTGCTTTGATATATATTTTTGGATAACATTTAAATTCTAAACAAAATAGTTGTTTCAGAAGGCTTCTATGAAAAGGCAAAAACCACAAACTAAATGAGAACAGAAACAAAATAACACTTTTCAAACACATGTAGATGGGCACTCACTTTATTTTCTTATTTATTTTATTTATTTATTTGAGAGAGAGAGAGGGAGAGGGAGAGCACAGAAGGAGAAGCAGACTCCCCACTGAGCAGAGAGCCTGACATGGGGCTGGATCCCAGGCCCTAAGCCGAAGGCAGACGCTTAACTGACTGAGCTACCCAGGTGCCCCTGCACTCACTTTAGATGGAAAGAAAATCGGGAAGGAAGACTGCCCAGATCTGAAAGGATCTGAAAGAAACGGTCAAAAAGCAAGCAGCCATAGGCAAGCAAGCCAGGACCAGAACACAGGAGATCAACACCTCAGCCAGACCGCTGAGAACCAGTCCTGGGGGAGCGTCTTCAGCCTTTGGCTCTTTATACAGCCTGGTGGGTATGAGAAGAGAAATTCTACAATCTCAAGAATTTTCCACAGTTAGGAGGAAATCTTATGCCCTCCAAAGAAAGGAGGAAAGAGAGACCATAAGCAAGCAAAAGCACAGAAACGAGACTAGTTAGAGGTTACAAAAAGTGTGTTTGATTAATAAGCCAGGTGTGTTTCGGGAAGCAGCAAGAAAAAGGGATTGAAAGTAGCAGCGTGTTGAGACTTGAAAACTAAGCAGATAATTTTCAATCTCCTACAGAAGGGAATTGGGAACAATTAAAGTTTTCTGAACAGAGAAATTACAGTGTAAAAGTGCAGGAAAAGTTACAGAAAATAACACTCTTTGGTTTTTAAGCTTCCTTAGAGACGGAGATTCCCGGAGAATGTATTCCAGATGGGAAAAGAAAATGCATCTCGAGAAAACAAAGTAATCAGAAATAAATAGGAGATGGAGACAACCAGATCCACAGAATTCTCCATTGCTGAAGTTCACACAGCTATGGAGAGATGGGGAAAGTTGTTGGATTTACATTTTGAAATAAGAAACAGAGCCATAGCAGTGAAAAATAAATGAGACATATATATTCATGACCATCATGATAGAGAGTTGGCTGCAGTCTTTGGAAACAATCGCATTGTTTTCCCAACATACCTACATTTTTATAGAAGCTGGCCTGATTTAGAAAACCCCAGTTCCAATCTCTATTCTTTCCTCACCTCTCCTGAGCAAACCACATATTCATGTTGAATCTATTCCCCATCCTGTGAAGAAGGAGTACTGGACATAAAATCCTCATGGTCCCTTTCAGGGTCTACGTTCTTGGATTCTATAATGCCATAAGATGCTCACGACAGTACAAAATTAAAAAAAAACCCTGTTGCTTACTATCAAACAGGTTATATAGAGATTATTATATAAATAAATTAAATACATTTCGAGAAAATTACAAAACAGATCGTGAATACTAGTATAAATCTAGAGCAAAGCGCTTAAAGAAAATTATTTTGTTCCTTTCCCTCTCTCTTCAGGCCAGAAGCACTTATAGTGATCCAGATGAATTGTCATAAGTAACAGATAAAGACACAGCATTCCTTTGTCAATAAAGCCCAGGACATGCTGCCAATTCTGCTCGTTTGAACATATCCAGATTCTCAAGACTTTTTATTGCCTAGCCCCAAAAGGAATTTTGCTTTATGATTACTTTATTTGATCACATTATTACACAGAGTAGATGAACTGAGGGGTAGATTTGAAATGACTGGAAGCCAATGCCCTGTGACCTATATTTAGGAAGCAGCTCTATAAAATTAATATTTTTAAACTAGCACTAAACATTTGTTCTATAAATACTATAAAATGCTTTTATATAAACATTTATAAATAAAATAATATATATGTAACAAATGTTTAGTGATATTTAAAAATATTTCTGTTTTCATTTATAATATGTTCCTTACATTGTAGCTCTATAATTCAAATATGCTAAGAATAGAGAAAGATGCACACACTTGGGATTCAGGGTTAGTTCCCCTACAATTGCATCCTGGTCTACCTCTCAGACTTACATATTCTTGGATGCATCTTTTCACACTTTAGAACTTCAATTTCAGCTTTGGTAAAATAGTAATTAAATCAAAGTTAATAAAGTCTTACTGAGCCTCAGTAGGTGGGTTATATTTACCCTCGAAGTTTGGGGAGTGATGGAGTGGGGCAGATAATAACTATCTCTTGCTGGATGGGATTTTAGAGTCTAGAAAGGGCTATAGCAAGAACAGATACCTACCATACAATAGAAAGTGTTGAAATAGAGATCTAATGCCCAAAGGAAAGTGATATGGGCCCCCAGGGAGAGAATAATTAATACTGCCTAGAAGATTATATTGTCAAGCATATTGCTATGTAAATGGAGAGTTCCATGAAATGATATAAAAGAAAATGTTTTTTAAACTGAAAAGTCTTGACAAATATTAGCTTCTTTCTTTTTTTTTTTTAATTTTATTATGTTATGTTAGTCACCATACAATACATCATTAGTTTTTGATGTGGTGAACCATGATCCATTGTTTTCGTATAACACCCAGTGCTCCATGCAGTACGTGCCCTCCTTAATACCCATCACCGTTAGCTTCTTTCTAATATAATTTCATAAACAAAACCAGAGTTAACTATTGGATATTTTTCAGATTTCTTATGATGAGTTCATCTTAAAACATGAAGCATTATTTGGTATATAAAATATACAATTAGGGTTTTTTCTTTCTTGGTAGTTGAAAATATTTCATCATTTCTTGCATGCCTTTGTCTAAACCAACAGATTAGATCACAATATTCCTTTCACCTATTTTTTTTCATAGAAAATCCACTTAGATTCGAGAATTCCAAATTGATGTTTAATGTGAAAAAAGTGCACATCAATCAGTGATGTCTAGGGAATTCCTCTAGCTAGCTGTCTACTTTCTATTCACATTCATAATCATTTTTAGTTTTACTACCTATCCTTTATTGTAAGAAATGCACCACCATGAGGCAAATAAACCTATGTTATGGAATCAAAGCAGCCTATCTGCATTAGAGACCCCACAGAACAAGAATTTCTTCTGTAGTAACTGCAGGAATATCTGTAACAGAGGCGCCTATAAATAGCACTGTATTATTTGAATGCCTCAATAACTCAGTTTTCAGACTCGCTCTGTACACTGTTACATTTCCCTGATACACTTTCTGCCTCTATGTCACAAGCTAACCTAAAAAGATTTGAATTATGTGTTTGCTATTAGCCCATTGCTTGACATTCCATATTTCTTATTGTTCAGAACATAAGAATATGCACGTTTATACATTTTTCTAAGTTCCACTTATTGGTTAGTGTTATTTGAAATATAATATGAAAATGCACTTGACAAGTTACCCTGGAGGTGACACAGCAATTTGCGGAGAAGTATCAACATCATGTATTCATGGCAGAGCAATGTTCCCTTTTTGAGTTTTCTAATATCTTCAAATACCACTGTACACCAATAATTTATTTTTTGGTGGCACAATTGGTCATGTGGAAAATATTTTTCCTGGATTTAAAAGAGCACATATATTCACACATACACTTTACAGCCGGCCCTTGTTCAGAATATAATTTCATGTAGATTGCAGACGTCCTGGACTGTGTCTCATTCATCTCTGAGTGCTCATGCCCAGCAAAATCCCTGACACAACACCAAGGCTAGATATGTGTTTGTTGAATGATTAAACATGTCTGTTGATTCCTCTCCTAGGATGAGAGCTGGTGGGGTTTACAGACACAAACCCCAATTCCAGCTTCAACTGCAACACACCAGAGAAATGCTGAGTTCCTTCCCATTCCAGGAAAATGCCACCCCAAAATACTGCAGGAGATTTTATTCTGGGGTATACTCCTATAAACTGGGTATACAACCCAGATATTGTGGAGGTAACAGTATCTCTGAGAAATATGAGTTTTGTTTTCTCCCGAAGTAGAAGCAAATTTAACATGAGCTGCAGCATTTTCTTGTTGTTGAGAATAACCCTTTACTTTGAGATGATTAGGGTAAATTTTGAGGGAGGAAAAGAAAGATAATTTTGAGAAGATGGTGTGTGGTTTCCTCAAAGTTGAGCTTCTTAGGAACAGATCACCTAAAAAAGTCTGTCTTTCTATCCAATACTACAGGGGTAGAATAAATAGCCTCTCCTTGCTGACCCCTGCCTACACCTGCCACACTTTTTACCCAAGAATTCTGAAAAGACCTGCAGAGATACTCTTTGACTCTACGGCACAGCAACAGAACTATCACATAGAGATATCTTGGTCAAGGTCAGCATCACTACTGTGAGATGCAGTAAAAAAGGAAAGAAACTAACAACCTATATTATTTAATTTTCTTTCTCATTGGATAAAAGCTGTGACAGGGTGTATGCAAGTTAAATGGTAGAGAGATGACACACATTTCCATGCCTATTTCCAAGGATAGCAAAGATCACAATGAAGGCTAAATCAAAATGCATTTAATTGGCATCCTGTTTTCCTCTTGGAGGGGAAAACCATTTTACCCTGCATTCTTATTTTATTGCTTGTTGTAGGCTTAACTCTACATGTTAACACATCTATTTGTCTCAGGGTTTTATCCATTTTCCTTAAGAATTTGATACCTACTAAAATTAAAATGTTTCCGGAGAAACAGCATTAGAAGGTGCTATCAAGTCCTGAGAAAGGCTTCGAATACAAGTTTTCATGGGTGCCCAGGTGAGGGTAGAAAAAGAGAACAGGAAAATAGGAGACATTAAACTTCAGGGACAATAAAATTAGGGTCTTGGTAAGAAGCAGGAAAGCCAAAATTACTACACTACTGGTTTGCCTTGGACTAGATCTGCCTGCACATCATTTATCTATATGTCCACAAAACATCAGGAACACATGTACACACAGCTGGCATTTTTCTCACATAAATATCAAGAAATGAATTGTTAAGCTTATATTGTATTTTAAAGATCTTTAAAGAATTTTCATAAAGTTTCAAAACATCTGATTCTACATGGAATTTCCCCCTATATCCTACCCACCCCTTGCACAACTTCTCAGTATTATAGATAAATTTCAAAGTATAACCAGATGAGAAGCTGATGACTGAGAAAAATTCAGGAGAGCTGGCAAATAAATGTTCTAAAAGATGGAAACTTTTTTTTTTTAAGATTTTATTTATTTATTTGACAGACAGAGACACAGCGAGAGAGGGAGCACAAGCAGGGGGAGTGGGAGAGGGAGAAGCAGGCTTCCCGCCGAGCAGGGAGCCCGATGCGGGGCTCGATCCCAGGACCCTGGGATCATGACCCGAGCTGAAGGCAGACGCCTAAGGACTGAGCCACCCAGGCGCCCCAAAAGATGGAAACTTTTAATGATAAACGTGGGTGAATCTGGTGTTAGTATAAAGACAATATTCTCTTAAAACACTTAGAGAGAGATCAATTTCTACTTGTATATCCTCTAAGGAATCTATGTTGCTTTCATAATGTGCAAGAGTTAAAATTCAGCATGATTTCTATGTGCTTTGACTTTTTTTTGGTCTGAATTATATACAGTTGAGTCTACAATGTTGAAAGTCAAATCATTCCAATAACTGTGTGATAATTCTTCTTAACATGTCAGTATCTTCTGATACTTGAGCTTCTAAACACTGATGCCTAAATTCTTTAGAGCAGCATAAATAGTTCAGCATGGAAAACATGCAATTGAATCAGATACTGATAATTCTCACATGTTTTTAAATTTAAATTCCACATAATTTTAAATTATGTGGAATTTAAAAATTTACAATAACATAAAAGAGCAATAATATGCTTTTAAAATGAATGGAAACAGTTGATATATTAGGAGACTCCAACTGATCTATTTTTCCTTCCTGAATTATGATTTGACCTAAAGAAGGATGTATCAATATGTGTCCTGGAAAGTTTTAGGAAATAATACACATAAGTAGAAATTTTATAACATGTCCTCTTTGGAGAGAATTTATATTTTTTGTTTTAATTGGATGTTCATATATACATGCCCCAGGGCCCCTAGGTTTCCTGTTTTCCAGAGCAATCATTTTCGTCTCTTCAAGCTGCTTCTTTTGGAATTTACCTCTATTTCCTTCATTAAATAACATGCTTATGTTGTTATTTCCTAATTTTTCAGTTTTAAGTGTCTATGGACTTCCCACTATGAAAGATGACGTTTTCCTTCTCTTTTATCACTTCATCCCACCACACACAGGCACATCCTTTTTGTCCCCACTCCTACCACCTTACTAACGTAGTTATATCAAACCTCCCCTTGGATCACCATTCCATATTTACATCATTATGACTATGTAAGTACTATTCACAGCTGAGCCAAGTACTTATGCTACAATAACTATTCCTTTCCTGCATAACTTCTATTTTCTCTAGTGACAATGTTTCTTTCTTTTTAAATTAACATACAGTTTCACAAATCATAATGTCTCTATTGAAAAGAAACAATCTTGTATTACTTAACAATGCCCCCAACTATATTGAGTAAAATGACAGTGGAATTTATATAGATCTACTTGACCGTGACAAAGGCATATGATGAACTTTGGTCAGAGAATTTTTACCCAACTTGTGTATATGAAAGGTAGGATCTATGAACCCTACATTCACCCGTCGCTATAAAGACAAAGTCCAGTGAGACTCACTGACTTTCCATTCACTTTGCACTTGTCATCTAGGTTCGGGCTTTAACATCTACATTTAATCAAGAATCACAGATCAGCTCATGGTTAAATGGGAAAGTCAAATGAAGGGAATTAGAGAGCATGATCAAATTGAAAATTTAGCAGCCTCTTTATAAAACTAGAAGCAAAAATTTATACCCATGTTATACCTGGGAAAAAAACTTAAGAATCATTTAGTCCAAAATGGATACTTACTATGAGGAAACAGAGACCCAGAAAGGTGTTTGACTCAAAGTCTGTGAAAGTGTGTGTTCGCATGTGTATTTAATTCCCACTCTAATTTAACATGTAGCATTCCAACATTCCAATGATATGTAGACAAATTATAATGTGCTCTTTATAGTAACATGTAATTATATATTGTTCTCACTTAAGTATAATTAGACTAAAGGTAAAAAGATTATTAATTAGCATATAATATTTAAAAAGTTCCCCTGATTGCTCATTTTTAAATTTATTAATTGGTGTGGGCAACAAAATTAATTTTTTCCTACACTATTAATATTCCTTGAGACAGGACCACATTGATAATCCAAACACCATTTTATTATTATAAAATATTGCTGGACTTACTCTCAAGAAAACACATATACAAGTTTAATTGTTCTATCTTATTAGAAAGCATGTTCTTTTGAAAATAAAATGAAATGAATGAGAAAAAGCACTTAATCATTCCCGTGTTTATTTCTATCAGCGCAGGAAGCTAGACTAAGCAATTAACCACCACATAAATACTTGGCTTTTCATGGAAAAAATAACAAAGCTCTGTTTCTTAATTTCTCAAGTAATATACTTAATAAGCTATATAGTTAAGTGAGTCTCATAAGGCAATAACAGGAAAGAGGCAAGTACTATATAAACTTCTGCCTAGTATCTCCCTACCATCAATAGAAAAAACAATGTAATATTAATTTCAGTGAGACATTACTAGGTCATTTTATTTATTTTTTATTTTTTTTTTAATTTTTTTATTGTTATGTTAATCCCCATACATTACATCATTAGTTTTAGATATAGTGTTCCATGATTCATTGTTTGTGCATAACACCCAGTGCTCCATGCGGAACGTGCCCTCCTCAATACCCATCACCAGGCTAACCCATCCTCCCACCCCCCTCCCCTCTAGAACCCTCAGTTTGTTTTTCAGAGTCCATCGTCTCTCATGGTTCTTCTCCCCCTCCGATTTCCCCCCCTTCATTCTTCCCCTCCTGCTACATTCTTCTTCTTCTTTTTTTCTTTCTTAACATATATTGCATTATTTGTTTCAGAGGTACAGATCTGAGATTCAACAGTCTTGCACAATTCACAGCGCTTACCAGAGCACATACCCTCCCCAGTGTCCATCACCCAGTCACCCCATCCCTCCCACCCCACCCCCCACTCCAGCAACCCTCAGTTTGTTTCCTGAGATGAGACATTACTAGGTCATTTTAAAGATTGTGGCATTTTACGGCTGGTGAAAAAGAAAAAAAAAACCTTCAACAAATGTTGTTAGATAGGTGATGACACCGCATTCACGAGGGCCATCGAATAGGGTTGGATCCTAATTAAAGGACTGATCAGTTGTATGGCCATGCCTAATGGCGAGGGTTGAGTGTTTTTGAGTATTGGACCAAGCCAATGAGTCAAGGTTGTCTCTTTTCACTGAAAGTGGGAAAAAGAAAGGGAGCAATCATGTAGTCAAAACTGAGAGAAACAATTGTAAGATGAGCAGCTGAGAATCTAAGGGTAGAGAGGAAAGACTATTAAGACATCCCAAGTAATTCAATCTCTAATTCTGAGGGAGCAAAGTCAGGTGGGAATGGAGTCAGAAGGGAATCAGATGCTCTAAATTTCAAATACAAGGACAAAATGGAATCTGCACCAAGACCACATAATAAGGAGCAGAGGCATGGACTGGGGTCAGAATATTAATTAATGCTGATAGAGTTTGGGTTTCTCAGACCAAGACTTGATCATTCAGATCTTGACACTGAGATCATTCGCCCTAGGCTACTACATGCATTTTGGTCTTAACTGATAACAGAGAGAATCATTTGCAAGCTCCAGGGTCTCACAGACCGGGGAGTGTATCTGAGAAAATACAAAAGGAACTCATGGCTCATTATCAAACATCAAGAAACTCTGCTTTTTGGGGAGGGCACGTTCTGCATGGAGCACTGGGTGTTATGCACAAACAATGAATCATGGAACACTATATCTAAAACTAATGATGTAATGTATGGGGATTAACATAACAATAAAAAAATTAAAAAAAAAAAAAGAAACTCTGCCTTTCATCACTGCTACCCACTAAATCAGATCACTGACTATCTTACCACATGCCAAGGAAACTGGTCCAGATGAATAATAAGGGTGAATGATAAGGTGAATAATAAGTGACAGGAATAGTTCTATCCCCGAGGCCTTTGTGTGATGGGCAATGACATTCTAAGCAAATCTGACAAATGTTGAGGTGGCATGCGCCCTGTTTGAAATTTACATCCTACCTCTAAATATTTGCCAAGTTCAATATTTTTCTAACTTAGCCCCTAATTTTAATCTTTTATTCAAGCCTTTATAGCTTGCTTTATTTAGGCCTTAATCATATCTTTTCTGAACTATTTTAGTTAATGTCTAATGGGAAAAACACAAAAAAAGTTATATAGTTAAGCTTTATGAGTAGACACCTTTTGCTTTTTAGTACAGATGAACTTTGTTTTGTTCTATATTAAGTAGTCTATATTATAGAAGATGCTGAATATCATTGTATCTGATAAGAGATCAAAACCTATATATAACCTTAAATTAGGGTAGGATAATCTAATTGTTGAAAATAAAGGCTTTCACATCAATCATACAAGAGATCGAGTCCCAGCTTTGCCACTTGCCTAGTTGCATATTCTTTGATAATTTGTTTAACCCCTGTGTGCTTCTTTATGTTCAGCAGTAAAGTGTGGGTAATAAAAGCATCTACTTCGTAAAATTGTTGTTAGGCTTAATAAATATACACAAACAATATATATGTATTATGCATATATATGTATACATAAAGAATACATTAGTGTGTATATGTATCTAAAAACAATACATACATAAATATCTATATTTTATATAGATAGATGAGAGAGAGACAGAGACAGAGAGAGAAAGAGAGAGAAAGAAAGGAACCTTTCACAATACCTGACATTATATGCCCTCACTACATATTATCTTTAGCAAGAGAACATCTTAAAAGTTAAAGGACATTCAACAGCTTTGAAGCAAATTACAGGTTATTTGTAGTCAAAAGGCTGAATTGTAGGCTTGCTAAATACATAGTATAAAGACTATAACCCAGAGGCAGATCCATTTAAGAATCAACAAAAAATCACATACTGTTTTTATCTTAGGAATTCCTCTAGTTCACCTCCCACCTCGAATAGAAATTCTCCAGCTTTCCTGATAGCCATTTAACCTCCACTTGATCAAAAAGTTTACTTTTTTAAAGAACTCACTGTTGAACAGTTCCATCAAAATGTCTCCATTATGTTGTAAATGTTTTCATTATATTGAGTTATAGTCTTTAGTGAGTTTTGCATTCCAACTAGTGGCAGGTAAATAGTGATATAGGATAGAAAAGAAATATTCTTTAGTATAAGTATACTTACTTTCAGCTTTTCCTATCATCATTTTTTTAATTGCCTTTCTGTTTAGTGAGAAAAGCTAAGGTTTGAAGTAGACAAAAGTGGCTTTGAAACCCAGCGATGATACCTAGAAGCTGTATAAACTTGGACAAACTACTTTACTCTCCAGGCTTCAATAATCTCATCTCTGAAATTAGGATGATAATTTCCTGATTAGGAAAGGAGAGGAAAAAGAAGAAATCAGGAGGGAAGAAATAAAACTAATGTGTTTGTATGTTGTGCTCACCCAGCTCTATGGTGGGCATTTCAGGCACTGTATCATTAATATGCACATTGAAAAGATATTATCAAAAATAGAGATGCCTGGGTGGCTTAGTCGTGACTCTTGATCTCAGGGTCATGAGTTCAAGCCCTGTGTGGGGCTCCATGCTGCGCGTGGCGCCTATTTAAAAAATTCTAATTTTACAGTTAAAAAAACAGTTCTACAAAAGTTAAGTCAATTCCCTACATTTATAAAGCTAGGAAATGTCCATATTTATCTTAAACCATTATGTAAGGACTCCCATGGGCAGATTTATGAGACTCACTCGTGGGAATGATTTTGTAATCATTGTGTGGAAGACTAGTGTCTTCCGTAACTTACTTTTAAAAAAAACTTAAGAATGAAAAATTCTCTCAGCTAATATATGAAATAATACAAATAAGTTCAATGAGTTATTTTGACCTTTGCCTTTCATTGCAGTTATAAAATATAAACTAAGTCTTGAGGCACCTGGGTGGCACGGTGGGTTAAGCATCTGACTCTTGGTTTCAGCTCAGGTTGTGGTCTCAGCGTCGTGAGATGGAGCCTCACATCTGGCTCAATGCTCAGGGTGCAGACTCTGCTTGTCCCTCTCCCTCTGCTTCTCCCCCTACTTGTGCTCTCTTTCTCTCTCTAAAAAATAAATACATCTTTAAAATAAGTCTTTATGTTAATATTATTTTTGCATGAAGCATTTGGGAAAATTGCATGGTGATGGTTAAGGAGTGGTAAGAGCTGTACATTACAAAAAAGACAAAAATATTTCCAGTAAGTATAGGTTATCCCCCCAAAGAATAAAAGCAATTATTCACTGAAAGGAAAAGAAAAAGACAGTCAACTGATTTCAATTCCTTTCTTAAAAGAAGGACATACTTGCAGAGATAGGATGTAATGAAATTACTGCTAGTTCAGGTAAGACTAAGATCCAGTCAATGACCTAATCTTTCTGAAGCTCACTTTTTTCCTCTGAAAAGTGATGATCAAATCACCTTCCTTGTGCCTCTTGAAAGTATGTTGTAGGTTTCAAATCAGATAATATATGTGAAAGTTCGTGGAAACTATGAAAATCTATTCAAGTACAAAGGATTATTATTAGTCATGCAGATAAAACAGCCATGTATATATATACTCTTTCAAAAGTTCTGACACCTTTAAAATGAGCACACTAGGTACTGTGCCAGGTGCCAGGGCTACATAAATGGATCAAACATGTTCCCTAAGTATTCAGGGACTCTATATCAAGAGCTCTGGGCATATTCATACTCTTTGATTCAATAAATCCACTTCTGGGGATTATCTGACACAGAAAAAGTCCTAAATAAGGCAGCAAAGGTCATACAAGCAACCTTTTGTTGTTTGGTTATTTGTAACAGCAAAAAATATTTGAAATGATACAGTGATCAACCATAGGCACATAGTTAAATTACATAATTGCATTTTCTCAATGAAATATTAGCACCAATAAAATTATGACTATAAAGATATGATTGGACAGTGCTTTTAATCTAATGGTAAGTGGAAATAATCAGAAGATTGTAAGTTAACTGTAGTTACCAGTAGGTAAAATTTTATAAAATAAGTATTTTCATAGGGGAAAATAATGAAAGGAAATACACAGTTATCAGTTACTGTTAACTTTGGTTGTGCAAAAATTCAAAGGGGGGGTCCACTTCTACATTTTGTAACTTTTGATAGATCTATTATTCTGATGACTTTTATATATAATCATAGAGATAATCATGTGATACTAAGGAGTGAGCTTAGTAATAGATTATATCATTGCTAATATATATAAAATTCAGATAATTTTAATATTCTCCTGATCTTGTCTGTTATAAAAAGCATTGAAAAAATAACATATGTCAAAAATTCCCTCAACAACTTAATTTAAAGTACATAAACCGTGCTTTAATTAATTATTCTCTAGGCTAGCAAATTAAAACAAAATACTTTCCTAATTCTACTCATTATGTTCCCAACATTAATTTAAACTGTCCTGATTTCTTTTACAAAGTTAACTTTTATGACCAATGAATTTTGTCAAGATCAAAACCTAAATGCATGAAGAATTAACCTTGTACAATAATGAATTAACAAGATCTGAAAAAGATAAAATGAATCACTACATGATTATCGTTAACAAAAAGTTCCACTCTGCTCCCTTATGGAGAATGATGGAACACTCTTTTATTGAACTCCATTATCCTAATGAGAAGATATTCTACACTTGATCATAGCCAAAAGGCTGGTGAAGATACTGTAATGACTTACTGCCAGTGCTTAACGAAGAGATTTCATAATTATTGAAACCACATCCATTTGATTAATGAGTCTCTTCCAAAATCCATGCATCCTTGGCTATTTGGTGGGTGGCAGGATTCACAAGCTGCCTAGACGCTCGGGCTTCTCTTCTTCTGTGAAGGGAAACCTTCTCCACCAATGGCAAATGCTGCTCTCAGTGGACTTTTAAGAAGGTGAAGTTTCTACTCTGTGCAGCCTTTGTTTAAATCTTGGTTCAGCCAGTTACTGATTTGTGTCCCTGGGCAGGCCACTTAATTCTCCCTTGTCTTAGTTTCCTTTTCTGGGAAATAGAATGATACCAACCTCACAGTGTTAGTGTGAAGATAAAATGAGATAATAAATTAAAAGCTCTCGGAATAATGTCTGGCATAAGAACTAACTCTGGGTACCTAGCAGTGGATGTGTTTCTAAATAAGGTGAAAATTCGGGGATTCACTTGACTCTTGATACTGCTATTGGGTACATGGTTTTGTGATTTATCAGTTGCTTCTTCTCTAAGAACATGATGGGATGTTTCTGTTAATGTTTCTATGCTCTCCAAATGATTATTCTCAGATACCCTGACTTACAATGCCCTAGAACACACAAATTTGCCATTCTAAATTTGTTCTAACAGATAAGGGACCAGAATAGGAAGTTGCATATTCACATCTTGATTATTAAAAACAAACAAAAAAACACATCAATTCCATTTGTTTTACATAATGCAAGTATTCTATCTACAGAGGACCAATTCCCATTGTTCTCAGCCCTCAGTTCTGAAGGTAAAGGGGAGACTAAAAAGGCTTAACGTAAGCTATGTTCTTAGGGAGAATTTTCCACAAGCAAAGTCACCAGTAGAAAGGCCACTTGATATTTAACCTCCCACTTTTCCAAGGTATTCAATCACATAACTGGGCTCCCCTGGAAACACGCTACCACCATTGAAACTTAAAAAGAGCCAGGAGTCCTACTGCATTTGGTAAGAAGGAAGGTAGTTCCAAAATCGGAAGTTTTAACAAACTACATGGAAAAACCTGCAGAAAGGTGCTGACATCTTAAGAGTTTTGTCCTCACAACTCCATTTTCAGACACTGAGAAAAGCAATTTGCTCCTTGAAATTATGACATCATAAATTCTGCAGCAGTCTTTTTAAATTTTTTTTATTGTTATGTTAATCACCATACATTACATCATTAGTTTCTGATGTAGTGTTCCATGATTCATTGTTTGTGCATAACACCCAGTGCTCCATGCAGAACGTGCCCTCCTCAATACCCATCACCAGGCTAACCCATCCTCCCACCCCCCTCCCCTCTAGAACCCTCAGTTTGTTTCTCAGAGTCCATCGTCTCTCATGGTTCGTCTTCCCCTCCGATTTCCCCCCCTTCGTTCTTCCGCTCCTGCTATCTTCTTCTTTTCTTTCTTAACATATATTGCATTATTTGTTTCAGAGGTACAGGTCTGAGATTCAACATCTTCTGCAGCAGAGTCTTAAGTACAAAGTAACAACCTGTAACTAGTACTCAGTACACAGTAACTCCTTGGTAAATACTTGTTAATTAAATGGGAAAAGTAGGTGAGCCACAATCAGCATCAGGTCTTTCTACTAATTTTAAATAATGAGAGAAGAATCAGCATGAAAATGGAAATCCTTGAACATATCCCTGAAAATAAGGCTTACTTCACTGATAATAGTTAGTATATACCTCATTTAAGTTTAATCATTCAGTATTTAAACCAGTTGTCAAGAATCTTGTTCAAATGGCATTTAAGATTAAATATATTTTTGATTGAGACAACTACTAACTTAAAGAAGAAAAATTCTCCTGAATTCTTGCAAATTTAAGTAAAAATCATTCACAATGACTCCTGCAAGTTAGTGGTGAAATAATGCTTTCCAGACAATTTGTGTTTCTGTCATGATTTGGGGCTTGGCTTCCACTTGGTTGCAGTTCCCTATGGCCTGGTGCTTAAAACTATCATGCATTAGTGTTAACTGAAGGCCATGTAGTGTCATATTACAATTTATTCATTAATTTTATCCAGAGACTGGTGCCATAGATATTTATGATTTTAAGACAATACTTAAGACACACGATAAAATGTCGCTGAATAGGCAGGAGTTCAGAGAAGATAGTGCTTTACAATCGAGCTTCCAAAATGTCCTTCTAAAATGATTGATTTTTTTTTACCTAAATACCAAAGTACACATGTATAACTTGATCCAATTGTCAGGGCGTAATAAGATGCTTTTATAAACAAATTCTGGGGATGATAAATATCCCTGGTGAAATAGGCTATGATGTCAGGTTAAGAAAAAAAAAGGGCATCTGCAACTTTTACCAATTAGGTTCACTGATGGTTTAATTTTAAAGGAGACAAATGAGCCATCTTGGCAAGTCTCTTGTCATATAAACCCATCTGTATCCCCTCTGGGCACTGATATGCATTCCCCATAATAAGAAGAAAGGGGGAAATTTTAATTCTAATTCACGAGCATTGTTCTTTACTAATCAATTCCACTATGTCAGAGTTGATAGCATATTGACTGATGTACCAAAGTTAATTCTGGATTTCAGATTACAAAAAAGTATCATGAAATACCTATCAGAGTTTCAATGCAGAAAAAAACAAAAGTTTTGCTATTTTCAGCCAAATATCTCCAGCCCCAAATTACCTAATTTCTAATGACTTCTGTATTCTAAAAAGATGAAAGCTATTCAACTTTCAGAACGTTAGTCTCCTTTTATGAGATCCAGACCATCACATAATGAGAATATTAGTAATGTCTTTCAAATATTTGGCCATTTGCCTATTTGTCCTGCTAGTACTTAAAATCAGTGTGCCTAAAACAAATTCACAATTTTCAACCAAGTGCTGGTTCTCTTCCCAAATATTTTCATTATGGCATGAGTCCTTTCAAATGTATTTATCAGTCATCTTTCACAGCTCTTCCTTCATTCCTCACACCTAGTAAGTCGTTGGTTTTTACTCTTTTCTCATTATGTCATTTATCTCTTCCTCTTCATTCCTACTGAAATCAATTCATACTTGTGCTACTGTACCTTTAGCCTTCTGATTGCTCTCTCTCGCCCAGTCTTCCCTAAGGACAACCCCCACTTGAACCTTCCCAGTGTCCACGTGACAGCATCACCTTCTACTTCAAACTTTCCATTGGCTCATTATTACCCTTCAGTCTGGCATGGAAGACCCCAAACTATCTTTTTACTCTCACCATATTCCATTAGTCATCTCCACCATCCCTCTGACGGGATTGAACTTGTCTATTTGTCCACGAGTCAGGAAGACTCAGGGCGCGTGTGCTGGCAGTCGGTCATCAGGAATGGATTGCTGAGAAGTCCTTCTCAAGAAGACTAGTTAGTTATGATGGGAGCTAATAATGCTGGGGATCTATCTCCATCATAGCTAGTTGCTACTTTGGAGAAATAAATATTATTATGTTATGGAGAGAGAGATAAATAAAAGGGAACTGCAAGCTAAGCAGTCAGTAAACCATGAATGTCAAGGCAGATGGGAGAAATTTCCACAAACTGGCTCACTGGAGCACCGCCAAAACTAGCTGAAATGTTTTTAATGCAATCTAAAAGGGGAAGCAAGAGAGTGAAAGCACATAATTATTATTGTTACCGTTATCACTGCACTCTGTAATGGTGGTTTGTAAGGAGAGTTTATTATATGGTTTGCAAAACAGGCCAACACTTCTAGCTAAATTAATCGCTTGCCGCCTGGATTATTGTTCTTGCCCATTGTTGGGTTTCTTCCTCCCAATCTCTTCCACTTCCTGACTATCCTCCAGCCTGTCCTTCCCACACCCACACCCTCCCCGTGCCTCTGGCTACCCTATTAGAGTGTTCTCCTATTTCCTACCACCTACTGCAACAACTCCCTGCCCGTACTCACAGTCTGACATGAGCAAGTCTGTTCCAGTGTTTCTCAAATTAGGCTTGTACTCTGGTGATGTATGTGTGATTTCTCTCTTGCCATGCTCATTCCAACATTGGAGATGTTGCTTACAATATCTTCTCCATTGAAAAGAGTCTTTTTCTGGCTTCTTACCAGGGATCCATATCCTTTGTTCTTTTAGGCCCAGCGAATATTCTTTGAGATCTGGCCTTTCTTATGCTTGTTTGCTCATCTCCTCTGTCACAATTATTGGTAATATTCTATTAGCTATAAAATGTATTAACCCACTATATGTTTCTTAAAAACCAAAAATTCTTCTCAAGTGAGATATAAGCTGGTCATGTCTAGGTACCCATCTCGGCAATTCTCCTGTCGCTCATAAAAGCACAGCAATGGACACATCGTGGGCCATCAAAAATGCCTTGCAATTGGTTTCTAAAGTAACCCGAAAGAAAAATCTTTATGGATCCTTTACAGTTTTATATAAATAGCATATTTAGGATTGTTTTACTTTTCATCACACTTTGATTGATTCTTTTCTTAACGGAATATAAACTCATGGTTAAAAGCTCCCTCTACTGGTTCTCATGAACATATCAGAAGAAACATTAGAAAAAAAAATTCTCCAACATATATTTCCTAAGATGTTATCATTAACCTAAACAAATTTTGGAAAACTCAATAATGTTATTAGCCCTTTTATTCTTCAGTGCTTTTACTCACGTGATCCAGTTTCTGAAGAAGTTACGCTACAATAGTTTGTAATCTTATATTCAAATGAAATATTTAATTTTTCTTCTGTCATATATTCTGTTATGCCTCATTCTGTACACCCCAGTCATGTCTACAAGTGCTAGTATTTCCTAGGAGGCACTGTAGCAGAATGAAGCAGATCTAAGGTTTTGAAGTCAGGCTGCCTTATTCTACACTGGCTCGGCCTTCTATTAGCAGTAATTAACTTGGTCAAGTCAGTTAATATCTGCTTATCTCACTTTACTCGTGAAAGAAGAGGGGATAACAACCTACCTACCATTGTTACAGGTTTCAAATGTTCAGGCAAAGCATTTAGCACAAGTAAGGGTTAAATCTTCAGATTCTGGTAAGGCCACGTCTCGGCGCTCCCTCAAAAGCAGAGAAGGAACATACACTCTTGACTAAGTCTTTTTCACAGTGTCTGACTTTTAAAAAAATTTTTTTATTCTCTGAATTTTGCTATGTTTCTGTTGTCAAAATCCTTATATTCTTCCCAATGCTTCTCAATGATCTTATTTGTGTGGCTTCCATATATTTATTTCATTTTATATCAATGTGATAGACACTTCCCATGAGAGCTACCCTCTTAACAAATTTTTAGGTGTACACTACAATGTTGTTATCTACACGCACAATGATGTACAGAGCTCTAGAACTGATGCATCCTGCATAATTGAAATTGCTATCCAAAAGAATTGAAATCAGAATCTTAAAGGGATATTAGTATTCCCATGTTCACTGAGGCACTCACTATTCATGAGAGCTGAGATGGACAACGTGAATGTCCACTAATGGATAAAGAGATTTAAAAAGTGGAATAGAACTACAATGAGATATTATTCAGCATTCCAAAAGAAGGAAATGCTGTGATATATGACTACATGGTTGAACAGTCAAGACATTATGCTAACTGAAATAAACCAGTCGCAGAAGGACAAATACTGCATGCTTCTACTTATGTGAGGTTTCTAAAATAATCTTTCTCATACTGTTAGGTGTTTTCCAACATACTTGCTAGATATCACCAAAAAATGACTCAGTCTCTGTGCAAAAGTAATTGATCTATTCCTTGCATGAAACATAAAGTAGGCTGGCACACACTTTCATTAGAGTCTTACTTACTAGTCTTATTATATTTCACGGATATCACTGAAAAAGATTTCACCAAGTATGAGTTGAATTAATGATTACTGGATTTCAGAATCATAGCTGCCAACTAAGACACATTTTATTCAAATTATAATCCTTAAATTGAAGGACGCGTTTATAGATGTGAAGTACAGTTGATCCTTGAACAACAGGGGTTTGAACTATGCGGGTCTACTTAATGTGTGGATTTTAATGCAGTATGGTATAAATATATTTTCTCTTCCTTAGGATTTTTTCCCCTTTTTAAAAAAGATTTATTTATTTATTTTAGAGAGAGAAGGAGAGAGAGTGTATATGAGTGGGGGGGGGGAGTGAGGGATAGAATCCTCAAGCAGACTCCCTGCTGAGCATGGAGCCCCATGTGGGGCTCGATCCCACAACCCATAAGAGATCATGACCTGAGCTGAAATCAGGAGTCAGAGGCTTAACCAACTGAGTCACCCAGTCACCCATTATGATTTTCTTAACACTCTCTTTCCTCTAGTTCACTTTATTGTAAGAATAAAGTCTATAACAAATATAACATACAAAATGTGTGTTAATTGACCGTTCACATTACCAGTAAGGCTTCCAGTCAACAGTAGGCTACTGGCAGTTAAGCTTTTGGATAGCCAAAATTATACGTGGATTTTTAACTGTGTATGGGTCAATGCCCCTAGCCCCCATGTTGTTCAAGGGTCAACTCTATACCATTCGTGTAATATAAAGTTAAGAGTATGGAGCCCTGGAGATGGAAGCTCTGGTCCCATAACCTGTTTGTCTTTGGCAAAGTTATGTGACCTTCTGCCTTGGGTATTATGCTTATTTCTATTATTTTCATACCATAATCTATTAAAATAGATTATCGTGCAGTCTGGCTCTAAGCTCTACCTATTATCTAACAGATAGATAGCTGAAAGTATCTATAAACATAGATGAGCAGCGTGGGTAAGATTAATCTAGGGTATTATTGCAATGTATATTCAAGTACATATGTGTTTCAAGCTAAAGTTTTAAAAGCTTTAATTTATAATCATGTTTTTTTTTTTTTTTTGTAAGAATGATATTCCAGATATTTATATTTTTGGCTTATCATTGGTGACTTATCGTGATATGGTTAAAAAGATTAAAAAGAAGGAAAGAAGAATGCTTTCTACATCAATTCCAGATTGTTGACATTGCTCACAGTGAAGGTCATTTCAACTATAATCGGTTTTGATCTTCACGATATTTTGGAAACATTTCAGCTTATTTCCAAAGACTGTTTCAAATTTAGATTTCATGGTTAAACATCTGGGTTTCTTTCTCGGTCCATTTAGCTGCATTTAGTATATACATCCTCTACTCCTTCAGAAAATAAAAATAGATTTTGTGATAACTCAGGAGGTAAAAGATAACAGCATTATACAAAATGAAGGGGTTTGGGTGACTTAGTTTGGATAGCCAGTTTTAACTCTAGAAAATACAGTGAGATTCCTTGAGTTGAGGAGAGGATATGATGCATATTTTAGCATCACTCTGTAAGGGCAGAGTTTCAGAATTAGGGAGAACAACTGAAATTCATTGTTCAAATACAAGTAATATCATCATTACTTAAAATTATTTAGTAGCTGGTATTACTAATCTTGCATCGTGTGGTCCTAAATACTTTACCCAGAATTCTTGCCGTTCGACTAGGCCACATTTTAACCTATTCCCTTTACACAGGATATCCTGACTTATGCAAAATCTTTACTGTCTAAATTTCTTGTAACAGTTACCGTCAGCTCTAGAACTTCATGAGATAATTTTCTGTGCTCATTAAACTGCTACTCTTTCCTACTTACAGATTTTGAACACTTCTATCTTCAGAGGTGGTTTATGCTTTTATCTTGTTATTTTTGGGGATTAATGTAGTTACTAAAGTCAGGACTCTGCATGCCTTCTTTCTCCTACGGTTACTACTGACTTTGGGTGAACATCCTAATATGCTTTTTAAAAACTCTTTTAAAGTGCTATATTTTTATTTTAATACCCTCTCCCAGAGAAGTTTTCCTTTTTTTGATTAGTCTTCCATAGTTTTCAAATAATAGAGCAAATGCATGTCTAGTATCTCCCAGATTTTGCGTAATTTTCATTTCTGTATTTATGTGTGGGCTGTGTGGAGCCTTTATACATGTCCCAGGTTATGATCAAGAAACAGATGTGGGAGGCACCTGGGTGGCATAGTTGGTTCAGCCTCCAACTCTTGGTTTTGGCTCAGGTTGTGATCTCAGGGTTGTGAGATTGAGCCCCACTACAATTTTTTATTTATTCCAGAGAGAGAGAGAGAGTATCGGGTGAAGGGCAGAGGGGGAGGGACAGAACTTCAAGCAGATTCCCCACTGAGCACAGAGCCTGATGTGGGGCTTGATCTCACAACCCTGAGATCATGACCTGAGCCAAAACCAAGAGTTGGACGCTTAACCAACTGAACCATCCAGGTGCCCGTGACTACACATTTTAATGACTCAATATCAACTACTAGTAAGCAGCACAAACTTTTTTTAATGCTAATTTATTCACTTTAGGAAAGGTAGTAAAATGAATAATTCTCAATCTTATTTGTAATATGAAGCCTCACTAGTTCAAACAGGTTAGAGGAATGATTAATTGAAATTATTTCAAAATCTAAAGTTAGATTTTTACATAGAGTATAAAATTTTTAATTAAAAAAGGAATTTAAGTATGACTTTAAAATTAATTTTGTGCTTTCAGCTTTTTGAGTATACTAATCAAATTATACAATAAAATCAACAAAGATAATAAAATAACCAAAGGACTGAGAACTGAAGAGAACTATGCTTTCTTCCCAAATATTCCATTTTTATGGAATGATTCATGATTTCCTGGATAAATACTTATATTGATGGTAATAGGTGAACTTGATGTTGGCCAAATTTGCAGTTCTCACAAATTCAAACGGCTGAGGGTCTGGATTTTTGAATGTTTAACAAAAATAAGTAAATGCCTATTTGCCTTGGATTTTTGAGACAGGAGCTATTTGCCGAAGTAGTCTATAAATCTCATTAGAGACTCTTTTCAGCCACAATAAAATTCCTATTCTTAGTCCCAGTTAAGATCTTTTCCATTAATGCACTGTGATTATCAGTAGATGGCAGTTTTTCTAATTGGGTTATCAACTTTTGAAAATGTAGCTTCTCTTTCACATATCTTAAATATTTTTTTCTTGTATTATGGTCAAATCAATTTTAAAGAATGAATGGAAAGCTATCATCTGAAGAACAGCATGGATAAACATTCAAATTAAAAACGCACTGGATTTCTCTTTCTTCTAAAAGCCACAGAATGTTATATAACAACAACAACAATAACAAAGTTCAGGAGACAATTCCAACAAGAGACAAAAATGAAGCTTCGTTGGGTAACTGACATAAACTACTTTTTTCCACTGACTTGATGGGTGGCAGCAAGGAACACATGATAAATTCTGAGTTTAACTAGAACAGCAAGGTGAACTCATTTTAAGTTGAAGCAAAGTCATAACATTTTATAAAGGGAAAACAAGTTTTAGGATATGTGATATGGTGTTTCTGTATAATGAGCCCTTTATTACCAGTGTTAAATATAAATATGGTACCTGCTTTGCAGGATCAAAATAATGCACTTTAAATTGTGTGAGGTCTGTCGAAACAAATTTGAGGCTACTACTACAAGACTATTTTGAAAACTCTCCATTAAGTTAGAATTCCAGCACTAACTATTCATAAAGAAAAGCACAAAATTTACTTTATGCATTTCTGGTCTCTGTACTAAGTGAATCTATAGGCTAATTCTGCAGTGTATGCTAGGTGATTACTGGGAATAACTAATTCAAGGTGGGTAGTCAGCACTAAATATTATACTATTCTCTGATATATCTGGATGCTCAGATCTACTTTAAAAATTTAAAAACAAAAATATGATTATTACCAATTATCAAATAACTATTGAAAAATAAAAACTAAGGCATATACACTTGCATATTTATTCAACAGTTGATTTAATGCATTCTAGGTTCTAAGCACTATGCTATCGAAAGCACGCTTCGTTTCGATGGTGAGCAGCACAGAACTCTTGCCTGGAAGAAACTTCGGCAAGTGTGTTGAATCCAACACCAGGCATAAGTGATAGTTTTCTTTTTTTTTTTTTTTTAAAGATTTTATTTATTTATTTGACAGAGAGAGACACAGCGAGAGAGGGAACACAAGCAGGGGGAGTGGGAGAGGGAGAAGCAGGCTTCCCGCTGAGCAGAGAGCCCGATGTGGGGCTCGATCCCAGGACCCTGGGATCATGACCTGAGCCGAAGGCAGACGCTTAATGACTGAGCCACCCAGGCGCCCCGGTAGTTTTCTACTTTACTAACCCACCCACCTTTCTGTGCTGTCTAGCTCCATAAAGTTCCCTGAATGTTCTCAGTCCAAGATTATCAGGTATTCCTTAAGTGAAGATACTAATTTCCAGGTTGCCAATCTGATGCTGTAAATTATACATCAAAAGCCTCCAGACCATTTTCTTTCTTTTTTTTTTTTTTAAGATTTTATTTATTTATTTATTAGAGAGCAAGAGAGAGAGAAACAGCATGAGAGGGGAGAGGGTCAGGGGGAGAAGCAGGCTCCCCACTGAGCTGGGAACCCGATGTGGGACTTGATCCCAGGACTCCGGGATCATGACCTGAGCCGAAGGCAGTCGCTTAACCAACTGAGCGACCCAGGCACCCTCCAGACCATTTTCTGAATTTAGGAAAGGCTCCTGACTTACTTTTACTATACTGCTCAGGTCTTCGAAGCCAGATCTCTTGGGCTTTGCTCTCTAAATGTTCCTTCAACGCTGAATCAAACCTCGATGGAAAGAGAAAACAGTGGGCAAATATTCACATAATTCCACTTTTCCCTGTGGTCCATTCCACAGTTTGATAACTCTGGTGTCTTTGGCCTGTTTCTCGTAGTAACCTGCCGTCCAGCTGTACCGTGAGACATTATTAGCTCGGAAGCCATGAGTGCTCTTATGTATCTGGACACAGCAAGGCCTAGAGAACTTTAGTTTCTGTCTCAGCTGCCACTCACTAGTTATTTGACCTTTGGCAAATCATTTAACCTGCCCAATGTTCAGTTTTCTCATGGGTAAAATAAAAGTTTGTACTAGATGCTCTCTGAAGTCACTTCAAGCTAGAAAATGTCACGAGTTTATGAACACAATCAACAGTAGGCTTCTGCTATTTTAGCACCATCCTGGTTTGGCTTCATGGATGGAAAATTCCTTTAAAAATAAGTTAGCATTGCACACGATGAAAATATTTTGAAAATAATTATTATTTGTCAATGCAGTAATCATTGAAAGCCAAGATGTGGAAGGCAATCATTAGAAGTGGGGAGCGATACAAACAATAAAAAGGAATTGCGAGGAGAAATCGGCCAAGTGAGAGACTTAAGAAAGTCATTAAGTCCACGAGAAAGGAAGTGGGGATTCTACTGAGCGACTGTTAGTCACTCACTGGGAAACTGTCACTGAGTGCCGATGTGCTGTGCACAGTTCTGGGTCCTGAGGACCCAGCTGTAAATAGAGATGAGGCCCTCATCCTCATATTTACATAGTAGTCAGGGGAAAAGGAAGGGACATAGGTAAGGAAATGAATGAGACTATTTTAGATAGTAATAAACAGGGAGTTGTAAACAAGGAATAAACTGAAAGAGATGAGGCGTGTCGTGTTGGCAGGCTCCTATAGACAGGATGGTCAGGGAAGGCTTCTTTCATGTGAAAGTTGAGCCGTTGGTAACGATAGAAGACTACACACACCCCCTCCTCCTCCGAGAGCCTTCCAGACAGAAGGTACGCAAGCCCTGGAGAACACAAGAGCAGAACGATGGGAACAGGCTCAGAGTTAGAAAGAATAAAGGCACAAGCATGGCAAGGTTACAGTCAGCAAAGGATAGGATGCGAAGGCCTGAGGGCAGAGGCCAGTGGAACCCAATCTTCCTGAGGAGTGGGAAGAAGTTGGGATTTCATTCCATTTCAGTGTAATATGGAAATTTCGAGCAGACATTGGATGTTTTCCAGAAAGGTGGTGATATCGTCCAGTTTACCTTTGAAAACACCTATTCAGCTGCTGAACTGGAAAGGAGACCCAGGGATTCCCAGAGCGGCAATAACTAACATTCATGGGATATATGGTGAAATGTTAGCAGAGCTGGGTAAACTAATGGGTTCAGCAACTCATAACTACAGTCAAGTCTTAAGGTTAAGAAAAGTAGGAAGTATATGCCAGATGAGGGCAAGAACTAGGACATATTTGGTCATGTATGCATATTTGCAAACAGAGGAACTGCATTGTTAGCTGTAGATGGGACTTTTTTTCAGGCACATAACTAAGCTCAGACTTCAACCTGCTTCATTTTCTCAAGTAGCAAGATCAGGTCATTTCAGTGGCTTCAGGGAGGTGACAAGCTGTGCGCTTCCAACCACAATGGTTTGGAGAAACAATTCAATGTCATGAAAACACATGAATCCATGCTGACTTTGTTTTTACCCCCAAGGTAGACAGGGCAAGTGAGGATACTTCAGGAATCAAAAACTATTCCTGCTTGGCTGAGGTAAGTTGGAAAAAGGACTGAAGTCAAGGTTTGTAACATACTTTCCCTGGTGTTAAAGCAAACAATTACAATTTTACAGCAGGACCATTGCTTTGTTTTTTGGTAGTTCCTTTTCTTCATTATTCATCTAAAAGAGAGGTCACTCATTTACCCCTTATCTGATGCCACCGCTGATTCATTTGCAGAAATCTAAATTGCAGAGATGGCAAGTTAGGTATTGCTGGGCAGATTCTATAATTCCAAATCCACTGGGTCACTGAGAGATGTGAAAAACTCAATTCTGTTTTGTTAAATTATCGATATTTACTGAATGTGTATAATGTGGGCTGGAATGAGGCATTATAAAGGATGAACAAGACACAGGGTCTTAAAAGGCAAGGCACATATGGAACAGTTAAGTGACAATGAAAGTTAATGTGATATTAAATGCCAAAATTAGCTACTGAGACTATCATCTTTATCGAAGTTTAGAGAAGGGAAAGACAGTAAATCAAGTTTCTTTCCAACCAGTTCCAAGCAGTCAGTGAAAATCCATTTATTTTACATGTTAGATACATTATTTTCATCATTAAATTCTCAGAATGTTCCTTTTGATTTTTTTCGTTAAGAATGAGATATAGGGAGGGGCGCCTGGGTGGCTCAGTTGGTTAAGCGACTGCCTTCGGCTCAGGTCATGATCCTGGAGTCCCTGGATCGAGTCCCGCATCGGGCTCCCTGCTCAGCAGGGAGCCTGCTTCTCCCTCTGACCCTCCCCCCTCTCATGTGCTCTCTCTCTCTCATTCTCTCTGTCTCAAATAAATAAATAAAATCTTTAAAAAAAAAAAAAGAATGAGATATAGGGAAATGATCAGATGATATCATCAGATGATAAAGGAAACATACACAATAGCTGTTTGGATGTAAGAGATAATGGCAAGATGTTGCCAGCTAACAATTAATTGTGTACTAAGCAGCAGTCTTCCCAGCCTAGTGATGATTAACTATCCAGCTATTAACCATCTAATTGTTAAAATTGATTAACTACAATCTTGTTAGCATTTTAAATTAGTTCCACTGCCCTTCACCTTTTATAAACTATGTAACTTCTCAAAATATATTAGAACTTTGATTAGATTTACAGCAAGCTGTCCAGTTTATGTTATTTTCAAGGTGAAGATTCTTTTGAAGAGTTTTAGAGAGGTGATTTCTCTCACATTGTACAAAGATATGGAGACAAATGAGATGAGAACAATCAAACTGGCATCATAAGCCTTTTGACCAAACTCATTAGAAGAGCTACTAATTAGATAAAATCCTAGCCTGTTTTTTTATTAGGAAGGGAAAAAACAAATATAATATATATGTAAAATCTACCTACTGAATGTATACACACATATATAGTAGAAAGATAGATATACACACAAATATATATACCTATACACAAATATTTATATATAGGTATATATGTTTGTAATGACATATCTACGCTAATAATGTTTAACACAATTTCCTTTTACTTTTAGAGCCTGACATAATAACATAAATATGCATGTCTCTAAATTTCCACTTCTTCTTTCTTAGTATAAATGGTTTGGCACTGACTGCTGTAATAACCTGCCATTTGGCCTCTGTACATCCTCTTGTCCTTCTCAAAATGACACTTCCATCAGCCTTCAACATGAGCTTTCGAAAATCGGAATCTGCTAATACCAATCTCCTGTTTAAAGCTCATTGTTACCATGCCTATATTTTACTTTAAAATACTTTGTCTCAACAGTATGATATAAATGTACGTGTTCGCTGATTCAATCTATACCCTAGAGGTGGTGAGCTGACATCAGAAGAGCCCTAATGGAGAATATGTTTGTGTGCTGGAGGGTTAGTCATCAATTGAAAGACCAATCAGAAGCCCACTTCCCTGAGGTAGACACAAAAAGCGCTTCACTGCTCCTTCTCTCTGTTCAGCACCAGAGAGTTTATTTGTGTATTGAATAACTGAAACGATTTTTCATTGGTGAAATGAGAGGTATTCAAGATATGTGCAAAGGCTAACACTACTGAGTGGGCATCTCTACCCTTCCCTGAACAGGGTGTAAGAAATCAAAGCCAGTAGTTTCTACCAAATACATTGCCATTAAGCTGAAGATTTCATGCAATTCACAGAACACATCGTATGCCTGCTCTTTGTTCTTGATGTTTAATACATATTTTAATGTGTAGCAGAATTGGGACTAGACTTGTTTTCCTGCTAACAAACTACCTGTAGCAGTTACCCGCATCTAATTATTGGAAGATACAGAAATCTACCAAATACGCAAACCAACCAACCCACCTAATAAATGTGATGAAATTGACTTACATCAGTCGCAAGACACATTAAGGGCTCCCCACCTGGCATGTGAGAAACGTGAAATTCACTTTCAATCACAAGCTTTCCGAGACCTCTCCACTCCATCACTCTGCCACAACTGAACCCACCTAGCCAGACCGTAGCGGTGTAGTTTTTCCTCAGACCCATGTTGGTTCATGCATTTTCTCAAGATGTTCCTTTACCTAAACACCACGTCCTGCACCTAAATCCTGTTCATCTGTACAACTTAATTTAGGTTTGTCTCCCCCAGAAATCTTCTCTGTCTCTGCAGGTGGGGTTGACCCATTGCCTCCATATGTTTCCAAAGCACCCCCACGATACCATTTACCACAATGTGTTGAAATTGTCTCTTTAGCCATTGAAACCACCCCCCTCCCCGTACTTCATGAGCAACATGAAAGTGAGTGCCTTTTCTTTTCCTGACATTTATAATATTCAGCAAAATGCTAGGAGATCCAAATAAAATCTGTAAGTACTTCAATGGACATTTAGAAAAAAAAAATCATTGTTCCTCTCCCCACCACGAAAATGTTTACAAACTGTTTTCCTAATATGTTGACGTATACATGAGCAGAGGTAATACAATCATCTTCAGATATTTCTTCTACTAACTATACATATATATAATCTTTTTTTTTTTAAAGATTTTATTTATTTGACAGAGAGAGAGACACAGTGAGAGAGGGAACACAAGCAGGGGGAGTGGGAGAGGGAGAAGCAGGCTTCCTGCGGAGCAGGGAGCCCGATGTGGGGCTCGATCCCAGGACCCTGGGATCATGACCTGAGCCGAAGGCAGACGCTTAACGACTGAGCCACACAGGCGTCCTACATATATATAATCTTATATAACTATCACTGGATGGATTCTATTGCTATGAATTTGATGGTATTCTTACATAATGCCAAACTGTTCTGGGAAATGTGACCTTATATGTCCATGATCTGTATGTAGTCAGCACGATCACAAAAACAGCAGGTGACTGGGAGACATTCACATAAGTTATAACCAGGCCATCCAAATTATTCGGCTTCAGTGTGTACAGATATGTGCTAGTCAAAAATTTCCTCTGTGACAAACACAGAAATTGTCTCACCATCTGTTAGCTTATGGACACGGTTTACAAATGACCTCATCCTGTATCCTTCCTGTGGTAAGTGGCCTGGATCTAAAGCAGCCTTCTCTTCAGTGGTAGTAAATTATTGACTTTGATTATGTTTTAAGGACAATAAAATCAGCTCCATTAGTACGTGCATTTATATTCCAAATACACCACCTATGTTTCAGTGAGTCAGTTGTTTCCTGGAAATTACCAAAATTATCCTTTACAAGGCGAAGGACATTGTATAAGTAATAGTTTATTGGCCAACAGCCCTATGATGGGTATTTCTCATATATATTCTATTGATCACCTGAAAACTACTGATGGTGGTTTATAGGGCCAAATGTTTTCTATAGTAATTTCTCTTTCATATAGCAACTAGAATTACAAAATAATTCCAAATTCAGACATTTATAACTTCAACCAAAAAAAAAATAAGAGCAAATATCAAGCAATCTCTTCCTTACCCCTTTAATCACCCCACAGGAAAAAACAAAAGCGACAGCAAAATAGTAACATATACCTGTTTATGTTTAGTTGGCATGTCTGAGTGGTTTATTAAAATATGGACGGGAAGAGGATAACATATTTTGAATATTTACTATATAAAAATCTCCACTATAGGCATTTTACTCTTGTGGAGTATTTTAAATTTGGCAATAGGGTTATGATTATGTATTTGATCCTCATTTATATATGAGTAAACTCAGATTATAGCGATTCTTAAAACATAACTTTCACAAATACTTCCAAAATTAGTATAACGTAATAGAAGAGTCCTGGGTTGTGAATCTGTTGGCATTTAATTGTTTGAGGAAATTTACAGGCATTTATTTGAGAAATTAAAAAAAAAATAGATTATCATGAAAAAAATGAGAGTTTAAAGTATTTTACCATTCAGTTATCTAATCTCTCACCTAAAAAGAAAATTTGCATAATTGCTCAGCAGTTATACAATTGAAAATCGAATACTTAAAAAATACTGAAGTAGTTCAAAACACAGATGAAGGCCCACAAATAAGGGAAGATAAAAGAAAAAACTTGTTTCTCTTACTAACTGTACTTTTCTCCCCTGTATTTCTTCCCTGCAGTTGGAAATTCTAGGCTGTAAAATTTATTTTACAATCACAAGATGTTCAAATATAGCATTCATGTATTGCCATCTAGATATTGTTGTCCTAAATAGTTTCTAAAACTGTTTTAGAAACGTTGAAGAAAATGCTGTTTTTTAAATGAGAACATTTTCATTTCTCTCTGCCAATGACAAACTGCAGAGAACCTATCAAATGTTATAATAAGATTACATATCTATCGGTGCATATCTATAAAAAGCAATGATCGAGGCTCCCCAAAATAGCCCTGAAGTATAGATACTGGTTATTGTGGGTGGAACTGTGTACCCCCAGAAGATATATGGAGGTCCTAACACTCTGTACTTGTGATGTGACCCTACTTGGGAAGAGGGTCTTTGCAGATGTAATCAAGTAAAGATGGAGTCACACAGGATGAAGGTAGGACCAAATCCTCTATTAGTGATGTCCTTATAAACAGAGAAAAGACACAAACACACACAAAGGGGAGATATCATCTGAAGATGGAGGCAGAGATTGGAGTTGCACTGACACAGACTAAGGAATGCCAAGGATGGCCAACAACCACCAGAAACTAATAGAGGCAGGGAATAGATTCTCCCTCAGAACCTCCAGAAGAAACCAATCCTGCCAACACCTGGATTTCAGACTTCTAACCTCAGAACCGTGAAAGAATAAATTTCTGCTTTTTTCAGCTGTCCGATCTGTGATACTTCGTTATAGCAGCTGTAGGAAACTAATACATTGGTAATACAAATGTCTATATTCAACAGCAGGATTTTCTGATGCTTCTAAGAAGCAGATGCTCCACCAGGCAGAGAACTGCAATTTCACCAAGTGATTAAAACAACAGAACCAAACAAAGCAAAACCAACCTTTTCTAAGGATCTGATAGTAACTTTTCCTTATTATTTAAAATTACACCCATCACAGACTATTTACAAGTATGCATAGTGGATTAGAGATTGTTATGAATAAACATATGCCTGCAGCCATCTCTTACATCTTTACTTGAAGCACGAGCTAATGCTCTACTAAGCATTACACTAGACAGTGGGAAAAAAAATCCTCTGCAACCTTTACAGGGCCCTAACTCTTCAATACTAAACATTCTAACACACATATGCATTACCTCATTTAATCACCAAAATTACCCTCAGACTTTGGCACAACAGATGACTTCAAAAATCATTATAGACCCATTGAGATAACAAATTGGCTATAAGTACCAGGAACTGTGGGAATGTAGCCACCTCCAGGTAATGATTCTTTGGTTTATCATCTTTGGTCTCTCCCTTTTTTTTTTTTTTTTAAGATTTTATTTACTTGAATGAGAAAGAGTGAGAGAGAGAGAGAGAGAGCATGAGTGGGGAAGGGGCACTCAGAAAGGGAGAAGCAGACTCCCCACTGAGCAGGGAGTCCAACTTGGCGGGGTCCCAGGACACCGGGATCATGACTTGAGCTGAAGGCAGACGCTTAACCAACTGAGCCACCCAAGCGCCCTGTCATCTTGGGTCTCTTAAATATGACTTTTATTCCCATCTAGGTTGTCACATTTAGCAAGTAAAAATACAGGACAGGCAGTAAAATTTGAATTCCAGATAGCGAATATTTTTTTTTGGTATAAGCATACCTCAAATATTGTACAGGACATATTTATACTAAAAAAAAAAGAAAATATGTTGGTTATCTGAAATTCAAATTTAACTGGGCTTCCAGTATTTTATCTCATAATCCTACTCTTCTAAGACTTGAGCTTGTGGAACAAAATGCATCAGCCTATAGAGAATTCTGAAATTTTAAAAGAGAATTCTAAAAGAAAACGTCTTTGCTAGATGCAGAACCAGGTTTTTAATGTTACCTCTTCTTTATCTTCGCATCCCTGTTTTCCCCATAGGATCTGAGATATAGTAAATTCAGTAAATGATTGAAACAAATTGAATTGACCATTTTAACTGATTTCTCTAAATATAAAATATACTCTTCAAATTACCTTAATAAGCCTTCCCAGGTGAATCATAAGTGACAATGCTCCTCATTTGTAGCTTATTAATTGAATCTAATTATGACCTTAAATATGACTTTAATTCTGGTCAATTTCTTTGATCCAATTTATAAATAGTCTGTGATGGGTATAATTTTAAATAATAAGGGAAAGTTAATGACTGTATTTGTCTCCTAGGGCTCCCATAGCAAAGTGCCACACACTGGGTGGTTTGAACCACAGAAATGTATGTCTCACAGTTCTGAAGGCTAGAAGTCTGCGATCTACTAAGTCAGGACCACGCTCACAGCTAATCCTTCCTGCCCCTTCCAGCTTCTGGTGTTTCTACCAGGTGTTTCTTGGCTTCATCCCAGTCCTGCCTCTGTCTGCACATGGCTGCCTGCCCCCTACATCTCTGTAGACACATGACATTCCCTCTCTTATAAGGACACCAGTCAAATTGAATGCAGGCCCACCCCAATGACCTCAGCTTAACTTGATGACATTTACATTGACCCTATCTTTAAATAAGCTCACGGATCCCAGGGTTTAGGCCTTCCATGTATCTTTTTGGGGGACACAACTCAACACTAACCTGTAATATAGTTTGCCATAACGCCCACTGTTTTCTAATAATGTCAGTCTCAGAATTTACCTAGGAAATATGCTAAATTCCTATCCCCTTGGAGAAAGAGTGTCCTCTGTATCGCTGAATCTCACCAGTCAGCACCAGAATACAAATCCCTAAAGCACTAATACATAAAGGAGAAGAGAAATCATTGTTGTTGGTTCTAAACCCCTCACTTATGTCTAGATTATCCATCTAAATAGGGCGATAGTCACCACTATCACAGCGTTTATGAAAGATAGTGCAATGAATTACTTATTTCCTCCACCTTACTCCAAGCTCTAAGTGTCTGGAAGGCAGAGAACATGCCATAGGCATCACAGGACCCAAACGTCCAAGGTTCATCTAATGCAGGGTGGAGGGACCACTCTTATCCACAAGTATTCATGTTGCGCACCTCACAAAGTAGTGAGCGCCCCATAGTTTGATATGTTTCAGCACAACATCTTTTTCTAAATCATACCCTAATAAGACTTAGTTTTGTTGGCTTTCTCTATTTAAAGTTCACACGCCCTCCACCCATTCTCTTTTATGAGCACAGGGAATGACGGTACACTTTAGAGAACCAAACCAAAGAAAGAGAACGTACCCACAAAAGCGTGAATATATAACACACAGTGGGCGGAAGGGAAGTAACACACTCCAAATTAGGTGTCATTTTTATTTTTATTTCAGAGTTCCTTTGAACATTAGTAATCACTGTGAAAATTATTCAATATTTGCAGTTACCCTAGCAGGATAATTCTTTAGTAAAAATGCGGTGTTTTTAACCTTTTATCCAGAACTCAATTTGTGTTTGAAGTCATCTAAAATTGATTCAGGTCAGCCCCAGCATGAACAGAGTATGTAGGCACTTCTCTGCGTGAGCTGTTTTTGTGTCCCCTAAGCATAACAGATAATTGCCTTCTCTAGGGAGAGGACCAGGGTCTTTTGTAATATGGAAAGCTGCAGCATTAGCAAACTCGGGTATTCTAAAGTGAGTGAGTAAAGAGGTGCTCCTCCACGGGATGATAAATGGGGCTGAAGATGCTCTGCTGACAGCATTTGGGAATAGACAATAGGGATAAGAACTGCTAAATGCTAACGTCAGAAATGGGCTCCAAACTAGAAGCACGGTCCTTTCTTGTTAAAGTAACTAGGAAAAAAAAAGTCTTAGATGAGTGTAATCGAACAAGAGACTACAAAAACTCAACCTCTCTTTCCTTTATAAACAATTAATTATGAAACCAGGAAAAAAAAAAAAAAGGGCAAGAAGGCTCCCCCCCCGCTTTTTTTTTTGAGGAAAGAATTCAATATATTCGGTCCAATTGATGTTTCTCTGGACTTTTCAACATTGAGATCACCACAGGTCTTCACGTCATGTAAGCCAGCCATCCCGGAGGCTGTTCACTGGGTTTCTGTTAGAAAGATAGTTGTGGACATTTATCAGTTTGTTATCTTCTGTCCTTGTTTTATACTTGAAACACTGGTTTCCTTTTGAGAGAACAACAAAACCAAAAGGCTACCTTGCTTTAGAAACAGAACACTCAGAGGGGGTTAAAAAAAAAAAAAGAGAGAGAGAGAGGTTTCAAACATTCAGTGCCTTTGAGAATTGAATTCAAGGACGAGCACGTTATGCCTTTTCAATTAGAAAGAATACGTAAAAATAGCAAAAACATTAAGCAAAAAAATCAGGGATAATGAAAAATATGAATACAGTCTCAGATGTTCTCAAAGACCACTGTGCAAGCAGAGGTAACTGCTGACATGCTTTTGTTCTGTTTTGTTTTGAAATCTGGAAATCTGCCTGCGAACTCAAATGTGGATTTCTAACATAATTCTAATTCACTAATTTTGAAGTCTGAAAAAAAAAAGGCAGGCAAAAAAAAAAAAAAAAGAATGTGATCGCTTTGGATGCCACATTTATCTCCTCTTTTATATTTCTCTCAATTTATTCAATTTAAGATTGTTTCAGGGCACAGATTAGAACTTGCTAAAACTGTATTTTCTCATATCAGCAGCCATAAGCCTCTGTGAAATTTCCAGCTTAGCTTTCCTCTTTTATGTTAAAAGCCAGCAGTGGCCTTGCATTTCCTCACGGCTTCAGCAAATGTGGTTGACAGACGAGAGTTCAAATAAAGCAGATGCTGAAAGAAACCTAGAACAGAACAACCAGACAGAGGGGAAACAAAATGACAGGATATCCCACATCATAGGCAGGCACCTTTTGCTTCTTTTGAAGAGTACAAAGAGACAGAATCTTTGGAATTAGAGAGGAATAGAAAAAAAAAATCAAATACTGTTTGTTTTTTCAACACTGGGTGGGGAAGAAACTACATTGGATTTAATAAAACATAGTGTGATTTATTTTTGTGAGAGCTATCTTCCTCTACTTTAGAAGCTAATAAATGTTAAGTCATCATGTGAATATGAAAACTCTAAAGAATTTCAATTCATGAACTGAAGACAATTATAAAAGAGACGTACCATTTTCCAGTGTTAAATACCAAGACAGAGGTCACATGCTTAACGTTGGCAGATTAGGGACACAGGAGTCCTCTGGAATAAATGACTGTCCAAGGAACTGGATAATGAGACAAAGTGAATTTCTTGGGGGAAGAGGCTATTATTTTCTCCATACTTAGGATTTCTTGGCTGGAGTGAGGGGAACTCACAGACACTGAACTATCAAACAAAAAGACTACATCAATCCTGAGAAGATAGAAACATGCATGGCCTTAGCCAAGCTGCAATGGATTATTATGGTAACAGAGAGTGTCAGCCAAGGACTCAGAATTATTTGTTACTCCTAAATTGTAAAAGTAAAACTTGGCTCTTTTCAATCATTTCATTGCTCTTTAAGTGAGCATAAAATCCAGCATCCCTCATTCTAATTAAACAGAAAATGGTTTAAGGATAGATGTTGTTTCCAGCCGCCGAGTGCCATTTTCTTACCCACTTATCAGATTCACAAGTCCTCTGCTCTCGTACGCACAGCTACCCACCAAGAAAACACAGTTTTTCTAGGCGGTAAGGCCACGGACAAGCCGCTGAATCATTTATTCCAGTCTTCACTTTTGAGAACCTTCTCTTTGATGAAAAAAATTAGCCTGAGGTTATTGAGAGAAGGGGTGATTCAATTTATTTCATTGGAGATGCCTAGGCTTATGTGTTTGGAGGAAAGCAACTGTGATTTCTAGAACACGCGGCAGTGTCAATATTTAGTCAATGATGCGGATGCCAACTGTTTACAGCGATGCAGATGGTAAACAAAATGGACTTGCATATGAAATATTAAAAGAACACCTGAATCTGGAGGCACCTACATCGAATTATGACAGTAGTGGTTAATATTGAGGATTTCACTGGGCTGCTGCCCAAAATGTATTTTCTTATTATCATTAATTTGTTAAACATGCAGAGTAAACATCAGGGAATACTTTCAAATGAGTCGTTCAATTATCTATCTGATATTTCATTCCTATTTTGACAACGCCATTGGTCATCTGTATCACTTTGGACAAACAGTATCACTAAGCCCCTGTTTAACCATCTGTAGAATGGGGGTAAAGCATTAATGAACTTCCAGGATCACTGGGGTGCTGTATGGAACAGTAAAGAATGGGCACGAAAACTCTCATCAGTTTTTAACAAATAACATCAAGATGCGCTACATAAAGGAAACTATGCCGAACTCAAAAGTGCCTTTACACCTAAACACTTTGTGAGGCAAACAAATTGACAGCCCTCTGAATTGTTTGTTGGCTCTCTCCTTGGCCACTTTATTTTATTTACTTTTTTTTAAAGATTTTATTTATTTATTTGTCAGAGAGAGACAGAGCACAAGCAGGGAGAGAGGCAGGCAGAGGGAGAAGCAGGCTCCCCGCTGAGCAGGGAGCCCGATGCGGGGCTCGATCCCAGGACTCTGCGATCATGACCTGAGCTGAAGGCAGACGCTTAACCGACTGAGCCACCCAGGCACCCCTCTCCTTGGCCACTTTAAGTGGACTATTCCTACATAATGTGCTAACCAGACATAAGGATCTTCTACCTATCAGGCTGCACCTAAGCAAATCCTCTCAGGTGAGTATCTGCTTATGGGATCGGGGAAGGCAATTTCACAACCAGTCAAGAAAACCACTATTAGAGTGGTTTTGCCTCTTGCCACAGACCTCCTGTAATGAGAGTCTGTCTTTTTGAATGTCTTTCTAGGTATAACTGGGCCCCTCATTTATTTTAATATTCCTGATTATTGAAGGCATTCTCTTATAAAATACTATAATGCCTAATAGAGGTATGACCTTATGTGGCAGCTGTCTAATCCAGGCTGCATCCTTCCTCACTAATGACCACTGCTTCCTACTTACGGATTGCCAAGCACGCTCGCATATTGATCTCCTTTGATCCTAATAACCACGATACAGGCAGACAGGTGTTAAAATTACCCTCTCCACAGCAGAGATGAGAAAAATGGAACTCGGCGACATTAAGTTACTTGCCCAAATTCAACCAGGTAGTTTATGGAATGATAAGACTCCTAAAATGTTAGCCTGATTATCTGGCCGTTGGGTATCAAAATTAAATGCATGCAAAGGACAAACACGTTAACACAAATTGGTGTGAGACATCAGAAGGGAAGGTGTTGGCATTGTGACCTGTCTAATCGCACTGCCTTTTAGAAATACTGTGGGGCAATTTAAAATTGTTAAACACACAGAAACCTCTCAGGGATCAATGTTATTGAAGGGTTTTGGATTTTGAACTCAGATTTCTGTGAATCCAGGTAAGCTTTAGAACACAGAGGGGGAAGAGTGTGCACAAGATCACCAAACTAGCACTAGCTATCCTGAGGCTACGCTGAGGACGGGGCCTTCCCGCAGCACAGCCAGGAACCCCGATAAAACCTTCTCTCTGCACACTGAGCTTCTTGCCAACATGCCACACAGAGCTCAAGGCAGGGGATTTGGCCAAAGTTTCAAGACATTGTTTAGTAGTAAGTACCACACGTTAGGCATTTCATGCCCTGTGAGGAACAAAAACCTATGTTCTTTCCATTTGGTCTTACCTCAATGTTATGGGTAAGTGAACGATGGAGAGAACATGGTAATGACCTATTTTGCGCTCTTCTGCCTCTCTCCGGCCAGCATGAGTCTCTCAGCACCACCCAACGCCCAACACTGCAATGAAGACACTCTTAGGAGCAGTTTAATATTTTCTGAATACTTGGATCAAGGTTTGGAGCCAACACTGGGGATAAGGAGATGAACATGGCACAGCTCCACATGCCAAGAACTCAAAGTCTTGCTGAAGAAGTGGCTCACATGTTTCTCTACCAAGTCCTTTACATAGGCATTGAATTAATCTTCATTAGGCTAAAATACTGAAAGATAAAAAGGATCTATACTCTAAGTTGGTTTGAAGCAGTAGTCTTTTCCTAAATAACAATTGCTATTAGCCTGGAAAAACTATACTAGTGATTCATCAAAAGCAACATATTTCTGCTCATCAGTTTGCTTATTATGGTGATTTCCACTCCCCACCCCTTACCCCCCAGTGGCAAATGGAAATGGACCCAGTATATGGTTTATGGGGAGTTGTTTGCTGTTGAAACTGTAAATAAATCAAAACTGGAGCCACTAAAATGTGGGGGACCCAGCGAGATTAGCCCCTGAAAAGATAGGTGAATTAGTAGACAAATAATAGCAGATAACAGATGAAGTATGAAGTGGCAGCCGTCTCTTACATGGATTTATTGAAGACCTAGGGACTTGCTCTATTTCACAGCACCTGCAACTCTACAGAGTTTTAGAGTATACAAAATTTGCACTTAATTTATCTCATTTCCTTCTCACAGGTATCATTGTGGTAGGTAGGAGAGCATTATTACTTCCTATTTTACAGATTAAAAAACGGACAAGCAAAGAGATTGAGAGGCTGGCCTCTGATAACACATGTAACGGGGCTAACACCTAGAGTCCAGAATTTCCAACTTGAAAGACCATCCACCACAGTGATTCTTTCTATGGGATGTACTTTGAAGGAATAGTGTTGAAACTCAATAAGTGCCATCAGACATCTGTAATAAGCATACATTTGTTTTTCTTAGTTACATATACCTATAGAGATAACAGTTTTCTAATTTAATTTCTGTGTCTGTCTAATTACCAAATGGTCACTTTAACATAACTTTACAACTTGGTCTGATTCTGGGTTTTTATGGTCATGGCTATTTCTATTCCCTATAGGCACATACTTCAAGAAAAATAAATACTAAGTAATGGAATATTTACAGATAAGTCTGTTAAACTTAATAGTATAGTTAACACGGTATTTACAAACAGGTCTGTTAATTCTAAACTTTCAAACAGACCTCATCTGAGGTTTAGATATGAAACAGTTTTAGTGTCCACCTCAAAATAAATTTCAAGTCTGAAATGGTTCCATCATAGTGTCTTAATTCCACTACTAGAGACTAGTTATTTTGCATACTGCATGGTATTAGGAGAGTCCATCTACTGAAAAGCAAATACATTCCAGGCACATGATAGCAACAGGAACCTAAAGAATGAACGAACATATCCCAGCCATATTGATTCTCACAGTCTACTAGACAATCAGATGTGCATTGTAGTTAAATGTGATGTAATGACAGATATAATGAGGTGTGCACAAAGTACTGGGATATAGAGAGAAGGAGTGAATCAAGGAAGGCTATCATGTGGACTGTATATGAGGTAGATCTTAAAGGATGAATCAGGTAGAGAAGTGCCTTTCAGAAGGGGAGAACTATAATAATCATAAAAGAGAAAAATAATAATAGTAATAATAAGAGCCAAATAGTTCATTCTTTACTCCATACCATTCATTCAAAAAATATTATTTGAGTCTCTTCCAATGCCCAGGGAACAAACTAACTCTTTAAATACACACACTAGTTTATCTTACCCTTACGATAACCCTGGGAGCTAAGTATTAGCTCTATGGATAGGAAGCAAAAATCTCGAGAAGTTAAGTCACCTCTCCAATGTCATACACCAAGTGGTTGACAGAGCCAAGATTTGGCCCAAATCTACGGACTCAAGAGTATGGGACTGACATGCAGGATGACCAGGAATGGGGATAGAGGGAAGATGACTTTGAAAATATGGTTGGAATAACATTGGAAAGGAATCTGTC
Organism: Phoca vitulina; assembly: GCF_004348235.1. Classification (NCBI taxonomy): domain Eukaryota; kingdom Metazoa; phylum Chordata; class Mammalia; order Carnivora; family Phocidae; genus Phoca; species Phoca vitulina. The sequence goes on from NW_022589707.1 coordinate 2,486,585, forward strand.
ATACTTCAAAAACAACATAAAACTAGCCATTTGAGCATTCTATGCAGAAAGAATCAAGTGGCAATGATACGACAATGGATTGTAGGTGAGGTGGTAAAGCTAAGGGGAGAACTGAAATCTGGGAATAAAATTGTCAACTTTATTTAGAGCCAGCATAGTTTGCAGACTCTCTGCCAGGCTAGTCATTATGGGCAGAATGACAAACATGAGGATAAGCTGAATCATTTCCCATTAAGAAGCAAACTACAAAGCAAATGGCCTGCCATAGAAGCAGAAGTACTGATTGAGCATTTAGTGCAAATGATGGACCACTAATTAATAACTGCAGCTGTCAGGAAGCAATGACTGTTTGGTTTCCATATAGATTTCTACCCTTCACTTTCATTTGCTTTAATGTTCAAAGCTTTGTTTGATGTGAATTTAATGCTTCCTTTTCTCATTCTGTTAATTCTTTGAGTATTCTGTACTGTATCCTTTTGTGTAGGTTTACCTTTATATGTTTTTTTTCCCCCTTCTTGCATACTTATGTTATATTTAGGGTCCTGGAAGTCTGAGATTTCTTACAAGTTGCAGTTTTGAAAATCAAATGAAGTATTTCAGAGAGGCAAATGGATCTCAAGGTGAAGGTCACCTAGGGCATTTCAGCTCTGGCAGTAACTTTGAAGGGAGGGACACAAGTCAGCTCGAAGGAATCAATGTCAAGGGAATGTGTACATATTAAAAGAAAGGGAACTGAATATGCAGAAAAAATAAAGGCAGAAAAAAATATCCCAATAAGATCACCCAAAACATGATTATAATGCCATGGTGAAGACTTTTAAATTAAGTGACAGAAATGAGTAGAAAAATGAAGTTGAGAACTTCTAAAAACTTGAGAATGGTATAACAACAAGGGGGAAAAACATATTTATAATCAAATTCAACCAAAATGTGTCCTGGATGTTAGGTTACTTATTTTATTGTCAATCGAAAAAGTTAAAAAAAAAAAAGATCAGAATTCTACTGGGGAGGGGTTGTTAAAAGATAAAAAAAAAAGAAACCAAAAACGTGACATAGAGATTGGCAGATTATCAAATATTAATATTCTGTTAAGGATAAACTTGATATAAATCAGTCTGTCTCTCCAACTGTTTTCAAACTTTAGGGTGAAAAAAACCTTAATATTCTTCAAAGCCCAATTCAACTATTCCCAAATTATTATCTTCTTCCTCTCTTATTTGGCATCATGCATTTTTATGTTTTCCACTTTGTACATATATATGTATATTACAGAGATGTATACGTACATGTAATGTTTTTCTATTAAAGATTTTTATTTACATAAAATTAAAATTAAAAAATTAAATTAAAAATTAAAAATTAAATTAAATTAAATATATATATACAGAAATCTTTCTTAACTTACAATGGGGTTATGTCCCAAAAAACCCATCATAAGTTGAAAATACCCTAAGTTGAAAATGCATTTAATACACCTAACCTATTGGACATCATAGCTTAGCCCAGCTTACCTTAAAACATGCTTAGAACACTCACGTTAGCCTACAGTTGGGCAAAATCACCAAACACAAAGCCTATTTTATAATAAAAAGTTGAATATTTCACATAATAGATTGAATACTGTACTGAAAGGGACAATCAGAATGGCCATAAGCTTACGGGTTGCTGACCCTCATGATCACTTGGCTGACTGAGTTGCACCGCTGCATCATGAAAGGGGATCCTCCTGCATGTTGCTGGCCCCGGAAAAGATCCAAATTCCCATTTGGAAATACGCTTTCTACTGAACCTGTATTGTTTTACACCATTGTAATGTTGGCAACGACTTACAGTGGTTTGACTTAGGATATTTCAACTATCACATTCCTTTTTGTCTCCTAGAATTGACTAGTGGTTGTTAGTTTTTGTGTTTGTCTCCTGATCCTATATCGGTTAGCTCCCAATCTTGATCCAAATCGTCAATTCTCCCCCCCTCCTCTCCTTGCTTTCATTCATCTCCTACTCCTCCAACTCTGCCCTCCCAGTGTGAATCAGCCTTCGTGCCTTGGTCTCTGGCCAGGTCTTTCCTGCCTTGTGGATGCCCCTGGGCACATTACCTCTTTCAGGCCCTTGTGGCTTACCTCTTCGTCTTGTCAAGCTAATTCCTCTAAGCTTCCAATTAATTGTAGAAACATGGTGTCTTTGCTATAAAACACTGACCTTTTTTATTGCTCTAAAGCTTTGTACTCAGAGCCAGCCTGTGTTTTCCCAACTGCCAGATGTAAGTTCCTGGACCCTGAACAGAGCTTGAGCATTCAAAACCTGCTTTTCCATCTGGCCCCCTTCATGTCCTGAGCTCCTCTTAAGATATACCACACACCCTTGGTTCTTCGTTCTGGCTCTACTTAGCCTGCCTTATTCTGTGCATCCAATTTCTCTTCTTAATCAGCAGAGGCTGGGACCCAGGGTGAAATAGAGCATTATTATGAATCAGACTTAGCTTTATGCTGTGCTTCTGAATTATCCTTTCTGTGTGTGTCTGTACTATTTAGCTAAGTGGTTCTCTGGACCATTCCATCCACAGTTTTGTTTCCCAGTGAACAACAGACTAGTTATGCCTTGGCATGACTGAGAGCCTGCACTGGCCCATTTTCATTAAGACGGTCCTCCAAGCATTCTGACCTGTACTTCTGAATCCAGATACAGACTTTAATCATTCTTGTCATTGATCATTGATCTCCCCACCATTTTAGGTTTCTCACTTATTAACACTAGCAGTTGGGCATGGAGCTATATAGATCTACATCGGTTTTCATGATTAGGAACCATGGTGGTGAGTACACGGAAATGAGAATTTATAAACATGTCCTGGTTCTGCCACCTGCTAGTTTAGAACTTTTAGAAAGTCCTCATGAACTCTGAATCACAGTTTCCTTGTCTTTTACAGAAAAGGGAATTGAAGTAGGCTTCCTCTTGTACACTCTGATTCTATAATATGAAAAAGAAGTATTTGATCCACATAACACAACCTTGTATTTGTCTTTACAGATCAAATCACACTTTTGTTACTTAGATAAATGATATTTACAGTTGTGATTTACTTGATCTGCTCATACATAGAAAATAAACTCCTCCAAATCTCCTAAAAGATCATATTCAATTCCCATAGTGATTTGAAACCTTCATACTTCTGAAATTAAATTTATATTTCAAACATTCATAAATCAACCAAGGCATCTGAATTTAAGAATCTCTTTTTTTTGCCTTAAACAGAGATGACAGAGCACACAACAGCCATTACAATGTGCAGTAATATAATTTCTAGAAATAGTGCTCTAATGTTTCAGGCTAAAAAACTCATTTATATGTACTAATTAGCATAATTATTTTAAAATTATTTTGAAGTATTTAACCTTCAGCAAAAGAGTTTCTCAAAAGGGAACAAAAAAATGACGCCAAAAAGTTGTTAATCAGTGGTACCTTCTTAATTCTGTTGACATGTATATCTGCTAAATAATTTGCTCAATACGTAATCACTGAAGACCTACTCCAGGTAAGGCAGTGGTTACAATGAAGACAGCTACTCCAAGCAGCAAGAAGAACCCAATGCTTCAGAGCTTTGTGAAGGGAAGTACAGGTGTCAAAATTATATAAGGTAGAAAGTAATCTATTCATAAATAAGAAGACAGGCTATAAATGTTCTTTGTGTTTATTTCTTTGGTATTTTTATAGGGTTTTCTTTTTTCCCACTTCTTTACTCAACTGCCACTTCTCAGGTCTCAGGTGTGAATACATTAGCTTTATTTTTGGCTTATAAGCCCATCACTCATGGAACAGATACAAACAGGTGCCATAAATCACAGTTGCTGATGCATACATAATCAAAAATGTCACTTTGTGTTACCTGTTCCGTGCACGAAATGGCAAGAAAAGGGCCATGCTTACCCTTCCTACTTCTCTACCAATTACCAAGAATCAAGTTGTACTTTATGGCTGAACCCAAAGAATTAACCTTTGAAAGATTAAGAGTGCACATTCTTATTTTGATTATGAAATAGAGGTATGCACATAAAGTTTTCTTTACACATAATCTCCATTAATTGAACACAGAACTGACAAAAGACTTAAAAAGTAAGAAATAGGAATCAGATAAAGTAAAACCTGACCATTTCAAAACTTCTTTTGAACTACACATTCAAGGAGCAGAAGCCTTCCTGACACATAGAGATGGCATCAGGGAATCGCAGTGGTTAAACAGGATACTGGAAATGAAAACAGCCCCCCTTCAGGGAATCAGGGATGAGGAGCCAAGGCAAGTGTGTGAGGTGGCCATAAATAGAAGAGGAAGTTTGTATTGATATTCTAGTGATTTATAAACCTCCCCCTAAAGAATACAGTGGCTCTTGGTCCTGGACTCTAGAAATGAGCCCTTGTGACAGGGGTCACCTGTTGGATTTAATGGCCACCAAGAAAAGTTATGACATAGGTCACCTCGGCCCCATTTGATTGTATAAAACAAGTAGTGAATTTTCATATAGAGTCAGAATTGCCAATTTTACAACCCTGGCTAACTTTCACTGTAAGGATACCTTTTGCTAGGCCACCCAAAAACTCCATCGTTGGATTTTTGCAGTCTGTACTTCAAGACAATAGAATGCAATTCATTTTAATCTCAAATATCCAGAATTTGGCCATTCCATAGCCTCTTGATTTATTCAGAATAAATTCTTCATTTATTAGCATGAAAACAAAGAGTCTGAAAGATTATGACCCTGATTCTCTCTCCAACCTCAACATGCATCAACATTCCCCTTACTTATTCTGTTCCAACCATCTGAACTTATACAATTCCTCTACTGTGTCAGGCTCTTCCCAGGCTCCAGGACTTCCTTCTGGAATTGATTTTCCATAACACTTCATCTAGATAAATCCCACTCTTTTTTCAGATTTCAAAACTTTCACAGGTAGCCCTTTCCTGGCCACCCAAAGAAGATCCTCCATGGACCTCATTCTTTCCTTCTTAGAACTTATCACAATGAGTAATTTATGTTGATTTACCTGCATAACACTTTCCTTTTTTGCTAGGCTATAAACTTGGTGGGGGCAGGAGTCATTACTGTTCAGTTCTACAATGTACCACCAGCACCGGCAGAGTACATAAAACATAGTGATACAATGCAAATGTTCCTTCATCTCCATCCCCTACCGCGGTGGTTCTCAGCCTGGACAACTCTGTTCCTCCTGAACATTTGGCAATGTCTGGAGATATTTTTGGTTGTCACATCTGGTAGGGATATTGCTGGCATCCAGAGGCTAGAGATGTTGTTTATCATTCTGCAATGCACAAGGTAGCCACCGCAACAAAGAATTATCCGGTTCCAAAGGTCAATGGTGTTTCTCTGCCCAACTCGAATGAATATACTGAGACAGAGGTCAACATCTCCTCTACATGCCTTTTAGACAAAAGCTGTTATTGAGGCATTACCAAAAGGGAAATGTTAGAGCATCTTAAATTACGAAATAATCCAGAGGATAAAGGTCTCTCCCAAATAAATAATGCAGCAGAAAGGTCCCTTCTCTCAGCTGGGAGAACTACATCTGATCCTTCTATGGAAAATTTCAGTATTTTACATCCCAGAAATTTTACAGATCTGACCACCCAGGTACAAAGAAGTGCCCTTTAAAGAGAAGTAGCCAGGAAAGAAGCTTTCGTCATTTCTCTTCTCTAAGAGTCCATAAATATGCTTGGGTTTTGCTCACCTTGTAGGTATATAGTCAACAGAAGATACTGAGCTAGAGTTTGAGGGTGTTTCTCTCCTAATACCCAAATATTGAAGCAGCCTAAATTGTCACATTGACAGTTACTAAAAGTTTGCTGACTGCCCTTGATTGTATTTAAGCCAACCTGACATATGTAAAACATGAAGAATATTTGATACCAATTAATCTTATGTTAGTCTTGTGTCCCCTAATGTATTCGGCAGGATCCACAATATGTTTAAGTATATGCTATATGTAAGAATCTGATAGCACCATGGGCTTAAGATATTTCTATTAACTGTGTTCTAAGCTTGAACAAGTCACTTGGTTTATCTCTATATCAGCTTCTTCCTCTGTCAAATGATGTTTTCTGAGATCCTAACTTCACAATTCTATATAATAAATGAGTATCCGCACTTACCAGATTTGGGTTCCAGATTATATTACCTAAAACTTATTTTTACTGCCCTTTCCATATATCACTTCTATAATCGAATATAATTTCTGGGGCTGGACAGTAAGGCTAAACTTTTTTTTTTTAATTTTATTTATTTATTTGACAGAGAGAGACACAGTGAGAGAGGGAACACAAGCAGGGGGAGTGGGAGAGGGAGAAGCAGGCTTCCCGCTGAGCAGGGAGCCTGATGCGGGGCTCGATCCCAGGACCCTGGGATCATGACCTGAGCCGAAGGCAGATGCTTAATGACTGAGCCACCCAGGCGCCCCAGTAAGACTAAACTTTTAATGCATGTGGCACACACTGGAGACTGGTGGCATAATTAAGCAATTTTTACAGTGAGTGGAAATGACATACTTTAAAATTGACCATGTGTGTCAATGCAAAAACATTCTTTCTCCATGCCTGGAGTGTATAAAATGTATTTACCACTTGATACTATGTTTCCTTCTTTTCAGAGCTCAACTTTTTGTATTAATTAGTTTATTCCAAGGCAATGTGGAAATATGATTAACCCAACAATCAAAATTGAATGGACATATGACCTACAGAAGTCTGTCATTTAAAATATTTGAAGATGAAATGACAGAACATACTGACGGAGAGAGTTTGTCAGAGAAAAAAATAAAAATAAAGAGAGACTTGGAGCAAAGAAGGGAGAGAAACTGAAAGACAAAATAAATTCAGATATAGAGTAAATGTAAGAAAAACTAATAAAAATGAGTTGGGAACCTAAATAAGATCACAAATATTCATTTTGTTGGAACTTCAGGATGATAGTTATTATTTCTGAAAATATTACACATGGTTTGATTTCTGCCTTCTTTATAGACATGACCAAATAAAGTAGTCACACCATGAGGCAATTATGCTTGACCAGCCCCCCGGAGCCTCTTCTGGAGAAATGACTGTTCCCTCTATTTCACTGCGTTGACCTCACATGGCTTATTTCAGGATATTGATTCGTCAGTAGAATTGAAAATAAGACTGTTATTGAAGCTCCTACTAATTGACTAAATGTTAGTGCACAATAGGTCCAGAATATCTTACAAGCATAGATCTGCTAGCTTGGTTTCCTCCCCTATAACTACTATGAGTTCAGAATTTATTGGAAGGATAACTTGCTTTGTGAGGGGAAAAAAAAAAAAGTCTTTGTTTTTAAAGATCCCTTGAAGATTTGTTTCACATAAAGACATAAACTGTCAATATGCATGTAAGACCAATGACAGAGCTTTCCTGAGATATGTTAGCAATGTTGTCAGTGAATGTATTATTTGGATGGAAATAAATTCATCTTAACTTTGCAGTTTTCACTATTATATGTATTTGATGTTTAGCAGGTTAAAGGTTGTTAAAAATGAGCGTCTGAACACTGAAAGGGAAGCCGCACAAAATTATTTTTACCTGTGCCTATGTACAGGTAAAAAAGCTGTACAAATGTACCAGTTCTACCACTATTAATGATCAGAAATGGGAGATTCTGGGTAAATGGGTTTCCAGATAACTAGGGTTTAAAAATGTATGCCTGTGTTGCCCAAAAAAGTACCTCAGGCACACCTGATAATTTTTACCTAAATTTAAGATAATTAAAAATTAAATGAGATTTTAAAATCTGGCCTTCAGTCACACTAGCCATATTTCTAGGGCTCAATAGCCACATGTGGCCAGGGGCAGCTATATTAGGGCAGATACAGAAAATACCTACCACCAAGTAGCTCTACTGGACAGCTTTGATTTAGAGTGTGTAAAAATCTTTTTCAATAGAACTCTTTTTAAACAATTTTCCAATTCTCTGCCCTTTTAACAGAATAAGAGTAATTGACTTTTCTTGATTTATGTTTATCTACTTTTATACAGTGCTTCAGAGGAAGTTAAGTATGTAGATGTAGGATTAAGTGTGTTCTAGGTGTAAAAGTTTCTCTAAGACTTGCTTTCACGAAAAATTATACAATATAATTAGAATTTTTTGTTCTTTATTTCACAATAAAGAAAAATGTTGCCTTTACATGCTTTCAAAGAAAGTACAACATAGCTACATGCCTTCGAAATTAAATGTATAATGGAAAGCAAATCTTCCTCAAAACGATTATTCCATTCTCTAGCAAAATTCATCCCTCTCCCTCCTTCTTGTTGTAACTGTCTTTTGTTTTGACAAGCAATTCAACTCAGATTTTGTTTCTTTTCATCAGTTTCCAGGTGGACCATAAACATATTTCGTATTTTGTCCACTCAAGTTCTTTGCATTGCCTATTACTGAATATGAAAGACTGTCTCTTTCATGTTCTAAGACTTCATAGAAAGGATATTGTGGGGATGGCTTACTCCAAAATCAACAAATCTCTCAAATCAGAATATATTTGCAAGTATGATACTGGAGTATATAACATACTATTAATCCTACTTCAGAAACAATTCCATATATATATATATATATATATATGCAATATTAAAAAAAATCACATTTAATGTGATTAAATTACTTTAATGTGATTAAATGACATTAAATGATTAATGACTACAGGATTGAAATTCTTCATTTTAGCTCCTCTGTAAAAGATTAAACTCTAAATAGCACCACTACCTATAGGTTAAACCCTTAAAATCATTTTGAAAGGCAGGAAGAAAGTTTCTCAAAATGACAGCTAGACATCAGAGGCTGCTTCCTCCACAATGTGACGGATGGCGTTCCCAGTATGTGACAGGCCCAGCAAGACAAACATAAGGGAGAGATGTGCTGAGCCTCTGCTGTTGTGTGTACTAGCTTCTGCTTCCCAAACACCAGGTGCTCGGAGGAGACCCTCAGGAAGAGCTGAGGGGCAAGGGGCATCTGGAGGATTAAGGGCAGTGGCTCTAACGAAAGTTGAGAAAAAAAAATATAACAGGTAGAGCTTTAGTGAAGCACACTAGGTGATTATTAGCTCTGTATAACTGTCTAGCTAAAGAATACCTTTACTGCCATCAGATAAGCTCTGCCCTTATTTATTTTTTCCACTAAAGAACCAAGTGGTGATGAAATCATTTAGAAAAAAAAATTCCCTTGTTTGACCTATTTTTTTTTTCTTTTCCAGAGCCTTGACTCCATATGATCCAGGTAAATAACATTAAGTAGAACACAAGCATTTTCCTGTGCTCATCTTTTTCAGGTTTTATACTACCATCCAATTTCTTCTATAAGGTCAGTATTATTTTACATAGGCTTTTAACTTTTCCTTAAAGGATCTTGGGATCCTTATTTTTGGTTGGCTCGTAAGCATATATTCAGCATGCTGTACTTGATAAACTTTATCTTAGCTTTGCATTGTGCTACAGGAAACTCCCCCTGGACTGAAGGCTTAGATTTGTTGGTGTGAATTTACGGGGGTCTGCTTGCATGCAGGGCAAACTAAGGAGATTTCAAAACAAACAAAGAGTGATATTTTATAGTTCTTACCTTATACAGACACAAATAGATATTGCTATCAGAGATGTATTAAAGGGCTACAAAGATATCTCTTTGTAAATATCTCTTTGATCTCTTATTCTTCGAAATCCTCCTGTGAATACCCTGCACAATATATTTTCACTGCCTAAAGGCTACTTCTTTATGGGCAGAAGTAATTTTTATAAACATGTAGGTACTATGACTTCATGTAAAATTGAGATTTCTGAAAGCCGGGCTCCCAGATAAACTGAAGTGCTATCTAGTTGTGGCCAATTTACTTTTTTATTTAAAAAAAAAAAAAAGAAAATTCATTTTGTGTGACATGTAAAGAGCTTTGAAGTCATTTCTCCAGTCATTATAACAAGAAAAAAGCTGAATAAACTGAAAATCAGTACTTCTTTGCTTAATCAGAGAATTGAGGTCAGAGGACAAACCAGAGTGACAGGTAAATATGGAGAATTACAGCATACCAGGAGCAGAAATCACTGCTGGAGCCAGCTACTGGTTGGAAAACAAGAGTAAATGCCTCATCACTGAATGTGGACTAGCTTGAGAGATAAAAAATCCCCAGAGGTCCAGCCTTGGGAGGGTCTGCCTCTAGGAAACCCATCAGGTTCTCAGAGCAAAGATGGGAAAAACATCCATGTGCTTTCAGCAGGGGGAAAGAAAAAAAAAATACTTTGAAATATAACCAGAACACTCTGTTCTTAACAAAGATATAGCCTACACTTTTTAGTTAGCATCCAGCAGACTGGGGTTTTAGGAGAGACATGACCTTGGGGAAGAGAAATAGATAAGTTCAGCCACCTCTACTGTTCCTGTATTACATGGGGGGAAAACTTGTGGGGATCACAGCCCAGAGCCCCGTGCTCACAAGACTGAGATCTACTCACAGAACTATGGAGTGTGTGCCTCTACTCTACCTTACCACACACCCATAGGACTTCTTTATAATAATGCAAATACGGTGGAAAGAACTGCACATCTCTGATTAAACAACATCTTTTTTTTTTTTAAGATTTTATTTATTTATTTGACAGAGAGAGACACAGTGAGAGAGGGAACACAAGCTGGGGGAGTGGGAGAGGGAGAAGCAGGCTTCCCGTGGAGCAGGGAGCCTGATGCGGGGTTCAATCCCAGGACCCTGGGATCATGACCTGAACCAAAGGCAGACGTTTAACGACTGAGCCACCCAGGCACCCCTCAGATTAAACAACACCTTACTGAACAACCAATGGGTTAAAAAATAGATCACAAGAGAAATTTAAAAAACAAGAAATCTTGAGATAAATGAAAATGGAAGCCCAGCATCGCAAAATTTATGAATTGCAGCAAAAGCAGTTCTAAGAGGGAAGTTCATAGCAATAAAGGTCTGTATTAAGAAAAAAAGAGTTCAAATGAACAATCTTACTTTTCACCTCAAGGAACTGGAGAAAGAACAGTATAAGCCCAAAGTTAGCAAAAGAATGGAAATGACAGAAACCAAAGTGGAAATAAATGACGTGGAGATGAAAAAGACAGTAGGAAAGATCAATGAAATTAAGAGTTTCTTAGATAAATAGATAAGCCTTTAGCTATACTTACCAAGAATAAAAAGACAAATAAGTAAAATTGTGAATGAAAGAGGAGACATTACAACTGATACCAAATAAAAAGGAATATTAGAGGCTACTATGTACAATTATATGCCAGCAAACTGGACAACCTAGAAGAAATGGAGAAATTCCTAGAAACATAAAACATGCCAAAACTGAATTGTGAAGAAGAAGAATAACTGAACAGAGCAATTACTAATAAGGAAATTGGATCAGTAATTAAAAACCTCATAACAAATAAAAGTCCAGGGTGCCTCACTGGTGAATTCTACCAAACATTTAAAAAAGAATTAATACCAGTCCTTCTCAAAATTTTCCAAAAAACTCAAGAGGAGAAAACACTACAAATTCCTTTAGTGAGGCCAGTATTACCCTAATGCCAAAATCAGACAAGGACACTACAAGGAAAGAAAATTACAGGTCAATATTCCTTATAGACATAGATGAAAAAATCCTCAACAACATTTTAGCAAATTGAATGCAACAGTATAATGAAAGGATCATATACCATGATCAAGTAGGATTTATCTCAGGATGCAAGGATGGTTTGACATCTGCAAATCTATCAGCGTGAAATAGCATATCAACAAAATGAAGATAAAAATTGAGCCCTATGTTGAGTTCAATAGATAAAACATTTGAAAAAATTCAACATCCTTTTCGTTATAAAAACTCTCAACAAACTAGATACAGAGGGAATGCACCTCAACATAATAAAGGCCATATATGACAAGCCCATAGCTAACATCATACCCAACAGTGAAAAGCTGAAAGCTTTCCCTCTAAGATCAGGAGCAAGAAAAGTATATCCACTTACACCACTTTCATTCAACATAGTAACAGAAATCTTCCCAGGTAAATGAGGCAAGAAAAAGAAATAAATGGCCTCTAAACCAGAAAGGAAGAAGTAAAACTGCCTCTGTTTGCAGAGGTTACATATAAAAAATTTAAAGACTCCACCAAAACACTGTTAGAACTAGTAAACAAATTCAGAAAAATTTCAGGACACAAAATTAATAGGCCATACACTAACAACAAACTATCATATAGAAAAATTAAGAAAACAATCTCATTTACATTGCATCAAAAATGATAAAATAACTAAAAATAAATTTAACCAAGGAGGTTAAGACCTATATAAAAATTACACGATACTGATAAAAGAAATGGAAAAAACCCACAAATAAATGGAAAGATAGTCTGTGCTCAATGGTTGGAAGATTTAGTTGAATTCATCTACATAATCAAGGCAATCCCTATCAAAATTCCAATGGCATTTTTCACAGGAAAAAAATATCCTAAAATTTGTAAGACATCACAAATCCCAAATAGCCAAAGCAATCCTGAGAAAGAACAAAGCTGAAGGCATCACACTTGCAGATTTCAAACTATACTACAAAGCTAAATTAATCACAACAGTATGTCACTGGAATAAAAATAGACACATAGATCAATGAAACAAAGTAGACTGCCCAGAAATAAACATATGCAGCCACTATGGAAAACAACATGGAGGTTTCTCAAGAAATTAACAATAGAACTATCATATGACCTAGCAATACCACTTCTGGTTGTATATTTAAAGGAAATAAAAACAGGATCTCAAAGAGATACCTGCATTCCTATGTTTATTGCAGCATTATTCACAATAGCCAAAATACAGAAACAACCAAAATGTCCATCAACAGATGAGTGGATAAAGATGTGGTATATACATACAATGCAATACTATCTAGCCATGAGAAAGAAGGAGATCGGGGAACCTGGGTGGCTCAGTCGTTAAGCGTCTGCCTTCGGCTCAGGTCATGATCCCAGGGTCCTGGGATCAAGCCCCACGTCGGGCTCCCTGCTCAGCAGGGAGCCTGCTTCTCCCTCTCCCACTCCCCTTGCCTGTGTTCCCTTTCTTGCTGTGTCTCTCTCTGTCAAATAAATAAATAAAATCTTTAAAAAAAAAAAAAAAAGAAAGAAGGAGATCCTGCTGTTTGTGACAACATGGATGGACCTTATGGGTATTATGCTGAGTGAAATTTGCCAGACAAATAAAGAGAAATACTGCATGGTATCACTTATATGTGGAATCTAAAAATAAGTCAAACACATAAAAACAGAGAGAAGAAATGTGGTTGTCAGTGTCTGGGGATGGAGAAAATAGGTTGAAAAAGGGGCATCAACTTTCAGCTATAAAATGAGTACAGCATGAGGATCTAAAGTATAACATGGTGACAACAGTTGATAACACCGTATTGTGTAACTGAAATTTGCAAAGTGAGAACTAAAATGTCTCCATAAATAAAAAAATACATAAAAAAATAAGTGATGTGATGGATGTGTCAATTATATACTTGAGAAGAATCCTTTCATAATGCATATGTATATAAAATGATCACAATGAACACTTTAAATACCTTACAGTTTTATTTTCTCAATTATACTCCAATAAAGCTGGGGAAAAAAACCCAGGATACTACAGGAAATTTTAGTCTTTGACACATACAGCTACAGCTGTGTAGCAAATAGTAAACAAAGACTAACTCCTAGCCAGATGAACCTAAAAATGCATACTAAAGTATTATGTACTTCAGTTCCTTTCACCTAATACATGTCTGGTTTTCGACGAAAAATAACAAAAATTAAAAATTTGCTAAAAGGCAAAAACACAGTCTGAGCAGACAGATCAAACATCAGAACCAGACTCAGATATGACAGAGATTTTGGAATCATCAGACTGGGAGCTTACATAATTCTGATAATTCTAAAATATATTAAAGGCTGTAATGGTAAAAGTGGAGAACATGCAAAGATAGATAGGTAATTCAGACCAAGAGATGGGAACTCTAAGAAAGAATCAAGAGCTAGAAATCTAAAAAAAGTAACAGAAATAAAAACTGCTTTTGATCAGCTCATTAGTTGGCTGGACAGAGTCGAGAAAATCACCGGTGAACTTGAAGATATGTTAATAGATACTTCCTGAATTGAAGTGCAAATGGAAAAAATGGATGAAAAATAAGGAACTGAATATCCTAGATCTATGAGACAATTACAAAAGGTGTTGCACATACAAAAATAATGGGAATACCAGAAGGAGAAGAGAGAAAGGAACAGAAGAAATACTTTAAGTAATAATTGCTGGTAATTTTCTAAAATTAATGACAGACACTAAACTGCAGATCCAGTAAACTCAGAGAACAACAAGGAGAATAAATATAAATATCTATATCTATATATTACTCAATATAATAATCTTCTATAATTATTCTGATAATTTGATAATTTTCTAAAATTATTCTGATAATTTTGATAATAAAAGTCTGATAATTTTCTAAAATTAATGACAGACACTAAACTGCAGATCCAGTACCTCAGAGAACAAGGAGTATAAATATAAATATCTATATCTATATATTACTCAAACAGCATATGATACTCAAACTGCAGAAAAATCCAAGACAAAATCTTGAAAAAAGCCAAAGGGGGCATAGTGGCAAACATCTTCCCTATAGAGGACCAGGATAAGGGTTATGTTAGACTATTCTTCAGAAAATACACAAGCAAGAAGAGAGTGGAATGAAATATTCAAAGTGCTTAAAGGAAAAAATGCCAATCTAGAGTTCTTCATCAAGTAACATTATCCTTTAAAAATGAAAGAGAAATACATTCTCAGAAAAACAAAAATTGAATTGAATCTGTCATCAGTAAGCCTTTCTTGTAAGAAATGTTAAAAGAAGTTCTTCAGAGAGAAGAAAATGATACAGCTCAGAAGCTTGGATCTGCATAAAGAATGGAAGAGTGAGGAGGAATGAATGGAAGTAAAATAAATCTCTTATTTTTTCTTATTCCTAAATGATCTAATATAAGAGTTTGTTCAAGTTAATAATAGAACAACATATTGGATATTATACTGGATGATTCTAGCTTCTGGAAAAGTGAAATGAATGACAGCTGTATGATTGGAGGGAGAAATTGGGAACTCTCTATTACAAGGAACCTGAACTATTTGTGAAGCTGTATAATATTATGTGAAAGTGGATTTTGATTAGTTGTAAATGTATATTACAAACTCTAAAGTAATCACTAAAGGAAGTAAAAAAGAAGTACTATTGATTTGTTAAGAGAGAAGAGAAAATAGAACAAAATAAAATGTTCGATTACAACCAGAAAAGGCAGTAAAGTGTAAGACAAAAGAGAGAAACCAAAACCCAGGGAAAGAAATAGAAGACAGTTACAAATATGGTAGACATTAATCCAAACACATCACTAATTACCTTAAGTGGAAAAGGTTTGAATACACCAATTAAAAGACAGAGACTATCACAGTAGATCACCAACACAAGACCCAACTATTTGTCGTCTATAAGTAAACCACTTTATTTATTTATTTATTTAATTTTATTATGTTATGTTAGTCACCATACAATACATCATTGGTTTTTTTTTTTTTTTTAAGATTTTATTTATTTATTTGAGAGAGAGAGAATGAGAGAGAGCGAGTACATGAGAGGGGGGAGGGTCAGAGGGAGAAGCAGACTCCCTGCTGAGCAGGGAGCCCGATGCGGGACTCGATCCAGGGACTCCAGGATCATGACCTGAGCCGAAGGCAGTCGCCTAACCAACTGAGCCACCCAGGCGCCCACATCATTGGTTTTTGATGTGGTGATCCACGATCCATTGTTTTCGTATAACACCCAGTGCTCCATGCAGTACGTGCCCTCCTTAATACCCATCACCGAGTAAACCACTTTAAATGTAATGACACAGTCTGGTTAAAAATAAATAAAAACATGCAGAAATATACCATGTTAGAACGAATAATAAAAAAAAAAAAAAAACGAGAGTAGCCATATTAAGTTCAGAGAGAGGAATCTTTAGATCAAGGAAAATTGTCAGGGTTAAAAAGGGGCATTTACGTTATGATAAAGGAGTCAATTCTCTAAGAAGAACTAGCAATCCTTACTATGCATGCCCCTAACAACGGAGCCTCAAAAACATTGAGGCAAAAATTTATTAAACTGCAGGGAGAAATAGACAAATCCACCATTATAGCGAGAGATGTTTACACTCTTCTATCAGAAATAGAACCAGCATGCAGAAAATCAGTAAGGATATAGTTGAACTGAACAGCACCATCAATCACCTTGTTCTAATTACTTCATCCAACAATAGCAGGATATACATTCTTCTCAAGCTCACATTGAACAGTCACCAAGATAGACCAAAGTCAGGACCATAAAACACAATGTAACAAATTTAAAATAATAGAAATCATACAAAGCATGCTCTCAATCCACAATGGATTGAAATCGGAAGTCAATAACAGAGAGATGGCTGGGAAATCCCAAAAAATTTGAAGATAAAACATTCTAAGTTGGTCTAAGAAGACGTCTCAAGAGAAAGTAAAAATATTTTGTAAGTAAGCGAAAGTTAAATACAACTTAAAATTTAGGAAATAAAGCAAAAACAGTGCTTAGAGGGAAATTTACAACACTGAATGCATATACCAGAAAAGAGGAAAGATCTAAAATAATAAGCTTCCATCTTAGGAAGCTAGAAAAACAATAGCAAAATAAATATAAAGCAAGCAGAAGAAAATAATTAATAAAAACTAGAGCAGAAAGTAATGAAAGTGTAAATAAGAAATTAATAGAGAAAATCTACAAAACTAAAAGTTGATTCTTTGAAAATATCAATAAAATTGATCAACCTCTAGCCAGGCTATCCAAGAAAAGAAGAAAATAATACAATAACTAGTATTATAAATGAAAGAGAGCAATTACTACTGATCTCATGGACATTAAAATAATAATACAAGGATATTTTGAACAACTTTATGCTCACAAATTTAATAACCTAGATGAACTGGATCAATTCCTTGAAAGACATAATCTAACAAAACTCTCAAAAGGAGAAATAGATCATCTAAATTGGTCTATATCCATTAAAGAAATTGAATCAACAATTACTAACCTTTCAAAAGATAAAATACCAGTGCCACATGGTTTCATTGATTAAGTCTGCCAAACATTTAAGGAAGAAATTATACTGGTTCTCTATAATTTTTTCCAGAAAGTAAAAGCAGAGGGAACACTTCCTAACTCATTCTATGAGGCCAGCATTACCTTAATACCAAAACTAGACAAGACATCTCATGACTAATGTTTTACTAGATAATAGTAAATAACTTTACCTTAATAGTTGCTAGCCCCTCAAGGTCCTGGAAGCCTTGCTTCCATATTCCTTAGAGACTTACGCTATCCTAATCCCCCACTAACTAGAAAGTATTTAATCAGTCACTCCTCACAATCCCAGTGTAGTTCTTTCTGCCCATGGGTCCTGTCCCTGTGCTATAATAAAAGCACCTATTTGCACTGAAAAAAAAAAGAAAAGAAAAGAAAAGAAAATTACTGACCAATATCTCTCATGAACATTAATGCAAAATCCTCAAAAAATATTGCTTAATCCAATCCAGTAATGTATAAAAAGAATTTTACACCATACTAACTGGGAGCTTTATTCCAGGTATGCAAGTTTGGTTTATCATTCAAAAATCAACTAATGTGGGACGCCTGGGTGGCTCAGTCAGTTGGGCGTCTGCCTTTGGCTCAGCTCATGATCCCAGGGCCCTGGAATCGGGTCCTGCATCGGGCTCCTTGCTCAGCGGGGAGCCTGCTTCTCCCTCTGCAGGCAGCTTCTCCTGCTTGTGCTCGCTCTCTCTCTCTGACAAATAAATAAATAAAATCTTAAAAAAAAAATCAACTAATGTAATCTATCACATCAAGAAGCTAACGAAGAAAAATCATATAATCATTTTAATATTAGATGCAGAAAAAGAATTTGACAAAAACCAACACACATTTATAATAAAACTCCTAGCAAACTGAGCAGAGAAGGAGAGCTTCCTCAACTTGATAAAGAATATCTACAAAAATCTATAGTGACTATCATGCCAGATGGTAAGAAACAAAATGCTTTTCCCCTAAGATAGAGAACAAGACAAGGATGTGTGCTCTTACCACTCCTATTCAACACTGTACAGTAAATGAAAGTCCTAGCTAATGCATTCAGATAAGGAAATTAAAATTGTACATATAGAGAAGAAATAATGGAAAATGTTTTTGTATGTTGATGGCATGATTGTTTATTTAGATAATTTCAAAGAATCAACAACAACAGAACTTTTGGAACAATAAATGAGCATGGTAGGTTGCAGGACTGAAGTTTAATTTAATATACAAAAATATACAAAAGTAATATACAAAAGTTTAATATACAAAAGTCAATTGCTTTTGTATATTATATATAGATTGTATATATATTGTATATAGTTTGAATTTAAAATTAAAAACAATTTACATTAGAACCCCGAGTTGAAGTACTTAGATATAAGCCTAACAAAATACGTGTAAGATTTACATGAGGAATATTACAAAACACTGATGAAATAAATAAAAAGTGATCTAAATCAATCTAGAGAGATTTCATACTCATGGACAAGAAGATTCAATCTGGTTAGGAACTTATTCTCTATTTGATCTGTATATTGAACATAACCCTGCCCCAAATACCACAGTAAATTATTCTGTGCATATGAATAAAACTGATTCCAAAGTTTATATGGACAGGCCCAAAACCCAGAATGGTCAACACAATACTGAAGAATGACAGTGTTAGAGGACACAGAGTACCTAATTTCAAGACTTATAAGCTACAGTAATCAAGACAGTGGTATTGGTTTTGGTGAAAGAATAGGCAAGCAGATCAATGGAACAGAACAGAGAACCCAGAAAGAGACACACACAAATACAGCCAATTGTTTTTTGACAGAGGAGCAAAAGCAAGTGAATGGAAAAAAAAAAAAAAAAAAGTATTTTCAACCAATGGTGCTGGTAAAAGCATGAAAAAAATAAATCTAGATAGAGACTTCATACTTTTCACAAAATGAAATTATTGTTTATACATTACCTCAAATTACTTTCAGAGAACAAGTCCTTTCTCTATTCCTTACAAACAGCAACTCTGTTCTTCCTCAGCTCTCTGGGGGCTCTGAGTTTTAATTCCATCATTTGCTTCCTTTACATGATCACTTACCTTTCTTCCTTTATTTCTTTTTTAAATATTTTATTTATTTATTTGACAGAGAGAGATAGCGAGAGCAGGAACACAAGCAGGGGGAGTGGGAGAGGGAGAAGCAGGCTTCCCACCGAGCAGGGAGCCTGAAGCAGGGCTCGATCCCGGCACCCTGGGATCACGACCTGAGCCGAAGGCAGCCGCTTAATGACTGAGCCACCCAGGTGCCCCCCTTTCTTATTTTCTAATTATTTTCTCAAAGCATCTTTTTTTCCCCTCCACACAAAATATTATTTTCAGCATTATAAAATGGGTGCACATATTCAAACTTTGTGTTTAATGATTTATTCTGGCATTCTTTAATAATAACATATTTTTAAATTAAAAATATATTTCATTGCTCAGGATTTCATTTGATATTGATAAAAGTAGTGTTATCAGTACCATCATCATCTGATGGGAGAAAAAACCAAAACTCAAAAAGCAGAGGTGACTTGTCACAGGTCAACATGGTAGAATGGGAACTAAGTCCATGATTTCCCACACCTCGCCTTGTTCCAAGGATGCTAGAGCCTAGGTTACCTTAGTAATTTAGACCGCAACTATTTCCAATGAAAAGAACTTGTATGCAATGAGAAAATTAAAAGAGAAAAAAACTCAAAAACACATGGAGAATAAGAAAAAACAAAGCTAATGGAGTTACAGATATTTGAATAAATTACTTCTCCTTGCAGATTTTTTTTTTGTAAACAATATCAAAAAAAAGACAAAGGATTGATAGAAGAAAGCATATCAGATTGTAAGAGGAAACAAAATTCCACGTATAAATTTCTAAAGGTATTTATTATGTTCAGAATTAATTTCTTAATATGAACTAAATATTAAGTGCCAAATATGCCAAGTACAATGTTACCTTCTTTCATATTATCTAATTCTCTTGATAATCTCATGAAGTAGAATTGTCTATTTCGTAGCTAAAAAGACTGAGTTTCTGAGATACTAAATGATTTTCTCAAGATCACACAAGTAAACAACATGACCAGAATTAAAGCTCACTTTTCTGATTTCAATCCAGAGCTCTTTTACTGCATAACAGAGCTCAGTGTAAGGAATATTGATGATTATAATGGGTGGTGTGCTGAATGGTGGGTTTACAAAATGGTGGCCAGTGAACTGGAGGGTAAAGAAAGGATTACATTTTGGTTGGTTCTATGATAAAGTGGACTTTAAGATTAGTAATATTCAAATTAATAGTCAGAATAGCCATCAGTTCCTGAGTGGCTATCACATGACTGCCCTGTATAAGGTGGCATCGAACTTCTATTTCAGTTTTCCACTGCAACTTTACGATGAAAGCATTATGATCCCCATCTTGCAAATAAGGAGGCTTGGAGTCCCTAGGTGACTGGTCCGAGGTCAGATGAGTCAATGTTCGAACTGAGGTTTGTCCCTCAAGGGTCCACACTCTTCCTGATACATTTTAATTCTTTCTTAACCACAGTCAAAATGGTCCTATTCATCCTTTCTATTTTCCTTCCTGACAACAAGTTGAAATTGCACATGGAATGAGACATGTCTACAGCTTCTTAACTGTGTGCCCAATCGCATGCTCTGGCCGAAGGCATCTCCCAGAAGCCAGCTCTGATTAGACACACGGTCTCCCAAGTTTGCACTAAGAAAGGCCAGCATTTAAGAAGTTGGCCTTTATTGGCAGAAGTTGTGAAGGTTTCTATGTAGGGAAAATGTCAATTGAAATACAACATGAAGCTGTATTTTCTAAATGCATTTTAAATGCTTGCGACGGTGACAGGCCCCTATGTAAATGTTTATCATATGAAAGCGTAAACTCTGACAGAGAAGCATTCCTACAAGACACCAGGGAGTGTAGAAGACTAGATGAAAGTACTGAGATGACAGTAGCTAGAGATGAAAAACATAAATGTGCCCATTATCTCCAGGAACCTGAAAACCACATTCCTTATTTTCTGGTTACACTGTCATCTCTGACTGGTTTTCACCATGTTCGAGTCAGCAGTCCTACAAGTACTCCTGGGCATCATTAGATGTCTCAGCAGATTAGTAATGTGCGTTAGGACCTTAAGCTTCTAGGTCACTGGTTTGAATCCAACCCAAGTCATTACCATTTAATAAAGGCTGTTCCATTGTTCAGCGGAGTCACTGAAAACTAATTTGCTCATTTCATACATCTCTGAATGCTGTTGATTTTACACATTAAATTTTCATTCATGCCAGTGTGATCATTGCATGATACACAATTTGGGATGGCTATGAGTGAGAAATGTGGGAGGGGATGTGAGGGAGTAGATAGCACAGGTTGGCATCCTAAGCTAACATTCTAACATTTGGGAAAGAAGTATTAGATAATGTTCAAAGCACCCTTTTCCACCTTCTGATTGAAAACTACATGCTTTTGGGTGCCTGGGTGGCTCAGTCGTTAAGCGTCTGCCTTCGGCTCAGGTCATGATCCCAGGGTCCTGGGATCGAGCCCCACATCGGGATCCCTGCTCCGCGGGAAGCCTGCTTCTCCCTCTCCCACTCCCCCTGCTTGTGTTCCTGCTCTCACTATGTCTCTCTCTGTCAAATAAATAAATAAAATCTTTAAAAAAAAAAAAAACTACATGTTTTTCTCAGTGAACAAATACTTACAGAAGTAACTCATTACTACTTTTATATTTATCATTATTTCTCAGTATTTTATTTAAAAAAAAAAAAAGATTTTATTTATTTATTTTAGAGAGAGCATGAGCAGTAGAAGTGCAGAGAGAGAATCCCAAGCAGACTCCACACTGAGTCGGGAGCCTGACACAGGGCTTGATCCCAGGACCCTGAGATCATGACCTGAGCCAAAATCAAGAGTTGGCCCCTTAAAAGATTGAGCCACCCAGGTGCCCCTCTCAGTATTTTCTTAAAGACGCTGATTACCCAATGAAAATATTAAGAAACTTACTTTGTTAAAGTGATTATCATTTGCATGTAATTAAGAAGCTATGTGTGTACATATGGATATGCATCATATATCATGTAGGTACAAATTTGGAGTAAGGTTCTAAGACATATTAAAATGAGGAATGAATGCACTATGTATTTTCCAAAATCATATCATAATCACAGGATGGTGGGTTTGTGAGTAGTCATTCATTTCGGACAGTTTCCATGTGACAGCTTTCAAGATTCTTTAAAAAATTATTCCATAAATTTTTTGTTTTTGTTTTAACCAGGTGGATTAATGGAATGAACTATTTGCTTCACAAACTAAATTTCATTTTCTCCTTTACAACCAAAATAAACTGTCTCAGAGATTAGAAAAAACAAAAGGAAGATCTTTTTAAAAATCATCTGTCAGGATATATTTCCCCTTTCTTGAAAATTATTCATAGGAACATAGGAAAATATTAACTTGTTTTCATAAAATTGTCTATTACAATTACATAATTTTTGGCAAATGCTACAATCACTTTCTCCTGGGTAAGAACAGATTCAGCTCTAAATAACCCTCAAGAACCTAGTAAATGAAGGCATTAAACAGCCTGGAAGTTTTCACTTATACAAACTATTTCTTTGAATCTTCAGTAATTTTGACTTCAGTACTCTAGAGCAATCAAAACCTTTAATATTCACGTGCTGAAAAGACTTATAAATGTGTAAAAAAAATAAATAAAAAATAAAAAATAAAACTGGGTTTATCCAGAAGGCATCCTGAGATCTCCAACTAGCCAAAAAGCAGCACCAAGACCCTGCCCCTTAACTGAACAGCACGTGCGCAGTGACCAATCACTGCCTGGCTTTGAAAGAAGTGACGTGATTGGTTATTGACCATGATGAGCCTGGGTTCTCCTGTAGTGATCTGAGGACTGAAGAACTAGCAGTAACGTGTACTTTATGCCATTGCGGTTCAAATGCCGTGGACTGAAGTGTGACCTGAGTTGCTGGGAGATTGGTATTATGTAAATAGATCATGGGAAATATTCATTTTTTTCCCCAGATAGGAATCCAATAAAAAGAAGACTGCCTGTAATTACGTGAAATGGAACCCTCTCCAAATTTAGTAAGATTTTGTATGTGGTTATTTGCAAAAAATATCTCCTTAGAGATTAAGTAAAATATATATATATGCCAATCAAATTTTTAAAAAGATTTTATTAATTTGAGGGGAGGAGGGGCAGAGGCAGAGGGAGAAGCAGACTCCTACTGAGCAAGGAGCCCCACGGGGGACTCCATCCCAGGACCCTGAGATCATGACCTGAGCCAAAACCAAGAGTCACAGGTGCCTGACCCACTGTGCCATCCAGGCGCCCCTCGGCCAATCAAATTTTGATTAAAACAACACTGCTCTTCCTAGAGAGATCCTGTCATATGCGAAAACCTGATACTTTAATAATAACTTATTTAGATATCCTGCTCACTCTCTTATACAAGAGGAAAAAAAGACAGTATATCTGTAGGATAAACCGTGGTATATTCACATAAAAGACTCCAGAAAATAATTCAAAATGTGAAATGCTTTCGATTCCCTGAAGAAACCAAATATATTCTTCAGTGTGCCTCATAACTGCAGCTTTTTATCAGATTGTTTTAATAATGGCACTACTGTTCAATTTGTTATATTTCATCAGACATGCATGGCAGTCAGTATAAAGGACAAGTTAGACTTTAAAAGGAACTGTTCAAATGTTCTGATAATAAAAGGAGAGTGACAGATATAATTATAAGGCAGCAACAAATAAGTGAAAGATTCTCAAGGACGTTGGTGGCCTACTGTTTAGAGCATAAGGAACAAAGGCCCCTGAGAAAATTCCTTTATGATTTCCCTCTATCTTTTCCTTTTCTTTTCTTTCTTTCTCTTTCTTGTCTTTTCTTTTCTCTCCCTCTGACTCTCTCTCTCTTCCTTTTTGCTTTCCTTTTTTAAAAATTTGCTTAGGACTCCTACCCTTGATGGTCTCATGGTCAGCAAGGAAGGTATACATAGAAACCCATGCTTAGAACACAATACTAATGTGACAATAAATGCATAAAGAATTTCATGGCAATGTGCTGTTTTATAACTCCTATATCTCATTTGCCTTTCACAAGACAGGTTGGGAATTTGGAGGACCCTTCATAGATATGGAAATTAGAATATACAAAATGGTGGGATTTGTTCAAGGTCAGCAGCTCATCAGAGGCCAAGTCCAAAAGTAAATACTAATCTTTTGACTACAAGTGCATTTCCAATATCCAACTGTTCATCTTAAGTTCTGAATATAGCAGGATTTTTAAGTAATGTTTTAGAAAAAATGTTTTTGAAAATGTCAACATTTACAATCATTTTGATATTTTTTAGCATTACGAAAACTATATACAAAAGATAAATACAGGAAGTTCTAATAGCTAAATATCTTAGTTTTGTAAATATAATTTGTCTACCAACTTTATACATGTGTGCTCTAATCAGTTAATAAGAGAGGTAGTTAATGGATGAAGAGTTTTGATTTCCTTCCTAGGATAATTAGGATAATCATTAATAGTCTCTTCCTTCTTCATTTTTATGTCACCTCATGGCAGTATTTTGCAATTGGTTTGTGATAACATGATGACACAATAATTGTTATAGAATTCAAAGTAGAACTTGTAGAAGAAAAATTCTTATGACTATTGCTATATCATTAAGTCAGTTTGGTCTGATTCATATCATTAAATAGCACAGAAATTAACAATGATTGCAGTAGTATTTTAAATGAGTGCCTCACTTATAAATGAATCACTTCATTTCAGAGCTTATGTGGAACAAAGATATTTCATCTCCACTTGGGGTCCATAAGAGCTCAGGGAATCACTGTGTCTGTTTGATGAACTCCTCAACTTCAGCCATTTTTATACACAGAAATTAAGTGTCTCCATCTACACTCTCTCCACCATGAAATATAATCCTTAACTGATCATCATGGGCAAAGTTGGCAATCAGGTAAGTATAACACACAGAATTTGACCACATATACACACGTACACACACATGCATGCACACACACGTCCCACCACTCTTCCTGTGGAAAGCATCGTTGCTTGATTGCAACACAATTAAATGGACTGACTAACCCTGTAAACAATTAAATGTTGCAAAAGCAAAGGAGGTTTTTGTTTATTATCCCTTATTGCTGAACACATTTTCTGAAAGTTCAAATTTTCAATATAAATTTTCATTTTCATTATTTTTAAATACGTGCGAAAGGAATCATCTGATACCCTGATTCTGAAAAGCAATCATAATTATCTGTGCAAAGACAAAATGCCCAGACATTTATATCCATGTAATTTAAATTCATACATTTGCATCACGTACATGAATACCGCCAAACAACTTTTGAGTCTAGTTGATTTCCTTGTCGCTATGGTGATACATGCACGAGAAACAAAGACTACCACAAAGGCACTGACAGTAACTGTAGCTAATGCTTGTTATGTGCTTACCATGGCAAGATATCATGCATGTATTATCTCATTTAAACCTCACCATGGCCCTATAAGGTTGGTATTATTTTTGTTCTGTTTTTGTAGAACAGGAAATTGAGGCACAGAGAAATTATCATGTTGTTCAAGGTCATATATTTAGTAACTGTCTACTATTTCATCCCAGACAATTTATAGAGCTTGGGATTTTAACACCAGTCAATACTTACAGATCTCAAGAACTGTTTTTCTGATAGATTGTGGCTTTGGAGCTAGGCACTGGAAACACTGAGCTCTAGAGAAATTCAAATGTTGAGAAATGAGGATTTTCCCAGTGAAATGATAAAACTGACTAAATGACACAATTATTAATGTGATGTCACAGGTAATTCATGTACCTCTTCAGAGAAAGAATGCAAGACTTATAATTAACATTGCTTTACTGGCAGAAGGGTTGGAACCACATGGGCAGCAAAGACCACTGGCACCATCTCTCCTGATATTATGATACACATTTGCTGAATCTACTCCAAAACCTTATTATCAAATACACTGACTGCATCCTAAAGGTGGTGTCTAGAGGTTGCATGTTTCATCAGAAAATTTACTTTTAATTATTACGTAACATTTTTAAGCACCAGTGTGAGAAGCCAGTGCTTTGTTCTGATATGCCATCTAAGAGGTAATCTCATGGACAGTCATCAAGAATGAGGGGAAAGGAGAATCCTTTGAAACTTACCTTTTCTACCAAGTCAGTGAAATGAAAAGGTGGGCAGTCTGGCAAAATGAATAGAAAGAGGCTTCCAAATTAATTGAGGATAATTTAAAATATTTTTTAAAAATATATGGTTAGTTTTCATCCTATATGAAGATGATAAATGCTATCCCCATGTATAAAAACTGCCTCTGGCACATTACTACCACATCGATCTGGCATTACAGAGAAGGAAATTATTTCCAAATAATGAAATTCTCCTAACAACCAAATCTTCTTGTAAGACTAGGTATCAATATTTATTTTGTTTCATTGGTAATCTTTGGAAACCACTGACGAGAAACATTAAAATGCATTGGGACATAGGAGGATATATTTCCAAAGGAACCATAGCAGTGATTCAATTCAAACCCTTGGACTTGAAGGGTACATATGCGTTCTGTCTTATAGAAGATACAGCCTTCCAGTAGAAATCAGGTTCTATGAGAGTGGGACTTCAGTCCATATTTCATCCCAGTGCCTAGCACATATTCAATGCCTATTAAATATTTATTGACAACTCAACAAGGGAACACAGGGAAATCTGAGTGAAACTTCAGAAGTACTCACGGAAACACTAAGCACTCTCCACTTATAACACATACAGGCTAAATATAACTTCTATTTTTGCTTCTCTATTCAAAGGTGGATTTGAATTATTTGATTAAAATCCTGAGGTCACTATTACCAACTGTTATTGAATATAATGTATTAGTTACACCAAGTAAAATAAACAAATGCATTTTTTAGTGCCCATTACTACCATTGAGTACATGCTTTTAGAGAATTATATTCAGTGTTTTCCTCTTTAAGTTCATTTCCACATATATGAATTATGAACAATTCTTTTCATCTGACAGATAATTATTTCTAAGTTTAATAGAAAATATATTAGTAAGTGAAACAGATATGCACATCTCTTAGATGTCAAAAACATTTTTTTCTAATACACCCAGAAGACTTTCTTAGTCTCTTTTACCTCATGACAGAATAATTATTCCTTCCCACATTGCTATTACCACCTAGATATTTTTCTCATTCAAGGGATCTGTATCCAGTACCTATTATGTGCAAAACACTGCTTCGTGTAATAGTAGAAATGCAGATAAATCTGGCACAGATTAACACGAGTTATACCCAAGGAAGACAGTATTTTTCAGGTTCTCTACGTTTTCACCACACATGTCAATCAGTCTGTACCAGCTTGACCTGAAAAATCAACCAAGCCTTTGATAATGCATTATGTTCATGTAATACCATGTTCTATTCATAACCTGAGATGTATCCTGTTAATTGTGGCATCTCACATGTCCTAGAAATCACAGAATCATCTTTATATAGGCATGTTCCAGGTTTCAGGTATCCTTCGTTCTTTTACGAGAAATAGAGTGGCCATGCTATCATTGAAATAGGCATGACATAAGATAGGCATAACTTAGTGATTAAGAATGCTGTTATTTTTATATGTCAATTTGTTTGGGTTTGCTTAGGTTTTTTGGGTTTGTTTGGAGTTGCTCCTCCAACTGTTTAGCTGTGTGATTCCTATACCTTTATTCATCTTTAGAATGTTGAGAATAATGGTACCTTTATTTTTGTTGTATTTATATGAAGATTTAAAGTGCTCAATGTTAACTATTATTTAGTGTTTCCTTGAGGATCATTAATTTTAGTAACTTCATCATTATCATTTATGTAACATTTGAAAATGTATAAAACTCTTTTTTCTTCCCCCAAAGCCAAATCCCTTGCCTACAGCTATAGGGTCATGCATGAACCAATGCCATGGGGTGGCAGTCACTACACTACAATATGAATAGTGCTTCCCACAGTTGCGTAGCCTGATTCTCTGAAAATAACCCTATGGGGTCATTAACATCCTTATTTGTGAAAGGAGGTTATGTGATTTGCAAATGTCAAGGAGATTAAAGGATTTTTACAGGGTCACATGTGATTTGCAAATGTCAAGGAGATTAAAGAATTTTTACATGGTCACATACTCAATAGCTTGTAGAGCTGGGCCATCCTGTTGCCCCTTGTTTTGGGCTGCATTTATTGCTCAAAGCTTCGGGAGCATCCCATTCCGTGATGGTGGCCTTGTCACCTTATAAATATTAGAAGTTAACATCTTCTAGTTCATTTGGCCCATGTAAGTTACCTTTCACCAGTCACATAGGACACACTAAGGAGTACAAGGGTTTGCAGTGATTTAAAATAGACAAATAAGTTTTAAAATGGAAAGATACCTAGTTTCGGCAGATATTTTGATTTTGACCTCCATTTTACTTCTATATAAATGCCATTGTAAAAAGCATTCACTACATCCCTACTGCTGAGTAAACAGGAGTTGCAGCTCAATGAAATTCCGTTTTTGTTACTGTCTCATTCTTATTTAGCTCAGTGATAGCACTTTTTCTTAAGGTTACCCGTGCTCTCAGAATGTTCCATGTAAGTTCAACTGGCTCGTGAAGTGGTCATATGTTTTGGTATATAGTATAGTATTGGACATCCCCAGCCCTGTGAAGAACAGCACAGGGCAATGAGTCCAGTGTAAGATTTTGCACCACGGAAGGTGGAGCATCTCAGAAGTGGTGGATCAGAGGGGGCTGCTCTAAGAGGCAGGGCACTGAGGGACTTACTATCTTCCAGAGGGCAGGGCAGAGAAAACCAGCAAGGAGACACAGATGTGCCTGAGGAGAGCAAGAAGTTCTGAACTGGAAGGTGGGAGAAAGAGGTTAGAGAAATCCCCTGGGTCAAATGCAAAGGGGGGCTGCTGTGACTGTTTATAGGATGCAGGGTTCTCAAGAGCAGGGAAGGGGTTCCGATCCTACAAAGCCACAGGGCAGTGTTCCCATGTCTATCATTTGCATGGTGTTGTCTTAGGAACATGAACCTTACATGAGTTGTATCATCTCTGCCACGTGATGTATTTCAATGTCTTATCAAGAGTAGAATCACTTCACCAGTTTTCCTCACTTTTTCAGAGTCTAAACTACACTCTTCAAATTGGATAGGTTGTCCACACCTCTTTCAACACACGTAAAAATTCCCAGCACACAGGAAATGTGAAGTAAACTACCTGCATACCTGTTTCTGCAGCCTGTCCAAAGTAATCCAAATGATCTGAAAAGCAATTAATGTCCCCTGCAGTAGGACACTTGGCAGAATTTCTAAGTGTGTGTTTTCTTGAACTTTAGTTTGAGTGTCACTCGTTCACAGGCCTGAGAGCTTCATTCAGGTAGAGTGATGACCACCGTAAATGCAAACGGGAGATAGTCTGCAGAGGATTCTGGAATTATCTGATTATCTGATGGTTTTATTGGGAAGCATTTTGAGGAACAAACATCCCCCTAAAATATTTTCAGTGGTGAAAAGCAATATTATATATTTATTATAACAAATACTCTACATATTTATCTGTTTTATCTGTACACACACACAGTAGAGAGAGATTAATGGGAGAGTAAATAGCATAGGAGTTCTGCCATGTTAGCAAATTACTTAATCTCACCCTGATAGAATGTTTTCATAATCATTGGGATAATAATGTCTACCTATAAATTATCATCAGAATTAAATAACCTAGTGTGTGGAATACATCTGGCAGAAAGGAGGGTCTGAAAATGTTGATACATTTTCCCTCTTATGATCTATTGATTATATACGCGTGATGAGTGTGGGCTTGGCAATGCAAACATCTTTGCTCTGCAATATCTGCTGACCAAAGAAAACCTTTTCCCCACCAGTGAATTTTGGTTACCACTGGAACTTTTAGAGTCCTTTCACACAAGAGAGAGTTGAGAGTTCTAGCCTTTTAAGTCAGTATACATCCATATACATATATGTGTATATACATTACTTTTCTACAGGGAGGAAACTAGGTCATGACTCTAATTAAAAATTAGATACATAGAATTTGTAAGAGTAATGATACATGTGAATTCACTTTCTCATTTCATAAAGCATCATTTTTTATTGTCTTGCTCTGCAGTGAGTAATGGTTCTATGACTTAAAACATCAAATTCATCACATCTGCTTATGTAGCATATACCTGGATTTCTGCACTTTCCACCTGAGAGCACTGTGGGTGGTGTTATCTGGCAGCATGGGATATACAAATATTCAGTATTCTGAGATACTCTGTAGAATATCTGGATACAGATGATGAAGTAGAAAACTAGATTTTACGGAGAGAGAGAGAGGGGAGGTAACAGCCCCAGTTTCTAGATAGAACACATTAGCATACACCTGTAAGTTTTAGTGAGGCAATTGAATTTTCTTAGCCTCCAAATTCTCACATATCAGGTGGGAATAATAATTTTCTTGTCAACCTAAGATCTGAGTTGAGGATCAGGTGAACAATAGATATAAAAGCACTCTGTAAATCATAATCCATTATCCTCAAATACTGATTACGTGTCTGATATGTGTTAGGGTGTTAAGCAGTCAGGAAAATGTCTAAGATGTTATCAGAGGGAGCAGTGCACATTCAGCCAAGCTTGTGGCAAAAGGTCGTGGGCCCAAAGAAGATTTGGGAGAGAGCAGGGCAGGGAGGGATAATCGAGATGACAGGGATGCTAACAAGGAAGGACATGCCTTAACCCAGATGGAGAGAAAGCCTCCCAAAGAGAACCTAACACACTGAAACCCAACAATCAACCCACGGTTATAAAGTGGCGCCTATATGGGTAACACTCCATGTGAAACTTCCTCATGGAAATTTTAAAAATTAACTTGTCTTGTTATCCTAACAATGTGTGTATTTCCAAAATAAGGGAATATATAAAGAATACAGTTGTAAAATATACAACTGAAATTGTGTGTGTAATTGTTTAATTCTCAATACTGTATGGGGGGAGGGGAAAACAAATGTGAAAATTAGGAGGTTTTACAAGTTTATATAATTTTCTGCCTCAAGAGACACTGAAGGATTTTGTAAGTTCATTTAACATAAACTTTATGTGGATATTTAATTTACTGCATTTTTACAAATGTCATTTCACATATCAATACCATGATCAGTGACCTTGAGAAATAAATGAGATAAATTTTTCCTTTGGTTTAAGAGAAATCCCAGCAGTTCAAATTTACACAAATTAAAACTCTTCATGCAAAGTAAAAACTGTCAATTTGTATATAGGAAACCTGTTTCTTTGGTCCTTACTTTACACCTAAGAACCAATGACAAGTAATAATATACTTAAATTCACTAATCTGCATAAGCAGATCATTACATGTAAAATAATTTTAGATTAAAAGATCAAAATTTCTGGTAAGCTCTGATGT
Organism: Phoca vitulina; assembly: GCF_004348235.1. Classification (NCBI taxonomy): domain Eukaryota; kingdom Metazoa; phylum Chordata; class Mammalia; order Carnivora; family Phocidae; genus Phoca; species Phoca vitulina. The sequence goes on from NW_022589707.1 coordinate 2,518,340, forward strand.
ACAGTATATGTCATAAATAAACTTCAGAGATTAGTTGTTTATACTTGCGGGTAGTATTGTATTTATACAAAGTTTGGATATAAAGTAAATGTGTTGCTTCTTAAAATATTAAAGAGGGCACGTACTGAATGGAGCACTGGGTGTTATACGCAAACAATGAATCATGGAACATTACATCAAAAACTATTGATGTAATGTATGGGGATTAACATAACATAATAAAAATAAATAAATAAATGCTTTCCAGAGTACCAAAAAAAAAAAAAAAAAAAATCTGATTGAAACCTGAGATCATGGATCGTACTGCTTCCCTATAGTTCTAATACATTTCTTTCTTTTTTTTTTTTTAAAGATTTTATTTATTTATCTGAGAGAGAGAATGGGAGACAGAGAGCATGAGAGGGGGAGGATCAGAGGGAGAAGCAGACTCCCCGCTGAGCAGGGAGCCCGATGTGGGACTCGATCCCAGGACTCCAGGATCATGACCTGAGCCGAAGGCAGTTGCTTAACCAACTGAGCCACCCAGGCGCCCCAGTTCTAATACATTTATTTCTAACCTATGTCTTTCATCTGAGTATGCACTGAGGGGGGAAAAAGGTCAATGATTAAACTAAAATCATGAGATGGGGAGAAAGGACAATAAGTATTGATTGTCTTCAACGCATGGCAAATTCATGATATTTTGCAATCAAGATTGGTCAACCAGCAACCTAAAGCATTTGATTTACATGGTCCATACATGAAGGAAATATAAATAATGTGTCATTTGAAATAGGTCAGGTCGACTAGCTGATTGGAAGTACTGACATCCTACAGACACACACACACGCATACACACACACAGAATTTTGTTTAATAATGTTGCAAAAGGGATTGGTAGAAAAAAAAATTTTTTTTTCAGTGAGCGAGCATTATTACACTTTGAAAAGGAAGCTAGGGGCGCCTGGGTGGCTCAGTCAGTTAAGCATCTGCCTTCAGCTTGAGTCATGATCCCAGGGTCCTGGGATCAAGCCCCACATTGTGCTCCTTGCTCAGTAGGGAGCCTGCTTCTCCCTCTCCCTCTGCCTCTCCCTACTGCTCATGATCTCTCTCTCTCTCTAAGAAATAAAATCTTAAAAAAAAGGAAGCTACACTGAGAAAGAAAACAGGGGTAATTAGCACGTATATAAGTCCTAAATTTTTTCTAGAACATGGTAGGCTTTTAGTTTTACAAGCTCAAAGTAAAAAACAACAAGCAAACAACAAGCTCTAAGTATAGGTTCTTGAAGAGATGTTTTCAGCATCTACAGAAAGAATTGTAGGAAGAATTAAAGAAAATAAACTACAGCTTGCACCCATTTCTACTCTATAAGACCATATATTCTTATTCTATAAAACTATATATTTTTCAAAATCACAAATAAAATATCTAGCTTGTAGGGCATAACAGACCATTTAGCTGTGTCTAATAGTAACTATAGAATTAGTAACTATTACACTATTCTTAATGATGCTGAATGTAGAAAATGTAAGTGTGGAACAATACAAGATTTAGGCTTGAGCATGATGGGGGCAGGAGAACATTTTCTCAAAAGCCATGAATACATTTTTGAGAAGAAAGAGCTTTAATAGGGGAGATCACAGTATTCTTCAGGATTCCTAGGAACAAAACTAAACATTTATCCCGATTCATTTTTAGTCTGTATACATACAGCCTATACTTTATACATGCTTGTTACATATATGGTACATTGATACACAAGTTTAATAAAGCAACAGCAACTTTTCCAGACATTAAAAAAAACTCCTACAATTTACAAACTTAAAACAACTATTACAGAGAATATCATCTCTTTCCTCTTTAATGCCAGCCTCCCTCACCCCTCCTACCCTGGAATGGCATGCATTAGCCACACAGAAAGTTCCAGTCCTCCGAACAAGCCTGCACCCTCCTTCATTTCTCTCCCTTTTCTCTGACATCAAGCACCTTTTCTAGAAGGTTTCTGTGGCCCTGAGTCATCACTGATTACCCCTGCCCTCTGATCCCACAGCACTCTGTTCACACTGTCACTGGGATTACTTCAGGATATTCCAAGTTTGCAATATCTAGACATGAGTCCATCTAGCTTCGTCAAGGACCAGTGTCAAACTGTGATGGACTCTTCTTCGATCCACCTCCCTTGCTTTCCTGTGAGGTCCCACAAACAATCCATATCAATGCCACCTGCCTTACAACACCTTCATCCACTTCCAGCAAAAAAAGGAGTGAACACGGGGAACCTCTGTGAGAGTGCCTTTGTTTGCATCATGGGTATTGTCTTGAAAGCATGCCCCTGATGAATAGGACTATAATTTCTGTGACTTTGCTACATGTTGCATCATGGCCATTTGTGTACTACGTAAGAGAAAATAGATGGTTTTGATAAATTAGAATCCCAGGAACACACAGAAAACCTTACCTTATAAAGTCAACACATGTGAACTCTAAGACATGAAAGTGGGCTTAAACATTCTGTATTTTCTCATAAAATGGACTAGGAATATTTAAGTGAAAGATTTAAATGGCTTCTGAGAACACAGAATAAGAGGAAGATTAAAAGAATCCACATCTTCCTTGTATTCTCTCAGAAGTTCTCCAGTTGCTGTGATCAATATTATAAAGGCTTTCTTTTTGCTGCACCACTTCTCTCCGCTCAGCTGTTAAGAAAAAGTAAGTTATAGAAACTGATAGTGGACATTTTGACATAGTCTATAAAACAGAATTCAGCTTTTAGTTTTTGCATTGGGGGTATTGTGTGCTTTTTGTTTTTTGGCAATTTTTGATTCATTTTTCTTTATTTTCTTCTGCATACATAATACATAGAAAGCCTGGGCTTGAATCTTAATTCTATGGCTCACAAACTGACTATCCATGAAAAAACCACTTGATTTCTTTGTGCCTCAGTTTCTCATCCATAAAATAGTCATAATAACAATATTTACCTCAAAGGAAGGAGGTATGTATATTTGATAATTTAATTGTGACAATTAAATCTGTTAATATTGGGAAATGCTTCTTAGAATGGTGTCTGACACACGATAGGTACTACATATGAGTTTTAAAAAATAAAGATATAGGTGTGGGTGGCTCAGTCGTTAAGCGTCTGCCTTCGGCTCAGGTCATGATCCCAGGGTCCTGGGATCGAGCCCCACATCGGGCTCTCTGCTCAGTGAGGAGCCTGCTTCTCCTTCTCCCTCTGCCTGCCGCTCTGCCTACTTGTGCTCTCTCTCTGTCAAATAAATAAATAAAATCTTTAAAAAAAATTAAAAAAATAAAAATAAAAATAAAGATATAGGTGTACCATTACATATTTATTCTATATAACTGAAAAAAGAGACCCATTTCTTAGATATTATTATTTCTTTGCATTTCAAGGCAGAAAAACACCCTTAATATATCTTAGAATTAATTTGGAATATAAATAAATATAAAGATTTAAACTGGAAAATCCCATGGAATTATATGGATTAAAGTTACTGCTCTATTTGGGAACACAAGCAAAAGAGAAAAGGAAGGAGGAAGAAGGAAAAGATAAATTGACCAAGAGAGAAAAAGAGAGAAAGCGAAAGGGCGAATGACGGAGGGAAGAAGTTGGAAGGAAGGAAGGAAGGAAGGAAAGGAGGGAGGGAGGAAGGAAGGATAATCCTGAAAAGTAGATATAATCAAAATACCCAAGTTGACATAACTTTCTTAAGTGTTAGAAAAAGCTTCATAAGAAACTAATTTACAACCTGAAGACAAGTTAGTTAAAAAAAAGATGCAACCTCACAGTATTTCACCTACTTTACCTCCCCTTTAAATTTCCAAAACTTAGTCTATTTTAAAATATTTCATATTAATTGTCCATAGTTAAAAGGAGGAAAGAAAATGAGAGTGTGCTAATGTTTTTTATAATGCCTGAATTAAATCAGATATTTTTAAAAAACATTTTATACAAAGTTTGTTTTCTTTGGAAATATATATACTTAAAAATACATAAGCCATAATTTGTAACTTTCTAATATAAATTATTCTAATTGAACCTAATATGTCCTATTGACTACTGTAGAATTATCCCTTACTAAATTGAACATGCAAATTTTCAACAGTATAATTTAGCCATTTCTAAGCTACATTAAAAACAAAAGTAATTATTTTGCATTGTTTTCTTTTTTTAATATTTGAATACTCATTGGTTTTGCTTTAAAAAATTACATTTGAAAATTACAAACATCACAATTAAGATAAAAAACATGTCATTTATGTTACATAAAATTGCATTTATAAGTATCTCTCTAGTCAAATATCTAAATGTCCAGCTGCAGAAATTCTAGGGGCAACTTACTATTTTTCTACCACATTTATCAATAAACATTAAGTTTGACAATTGCATGTAAATTACTAAATTATGTGGAAAACATAACATGGTTATATAAAAACTGCTTTGTGGTATACATTTTATATTTATTAAAAATAATAAATGTTTTCCTAAAAATATTATAGAAAAATACTACAGAATATTATAGACCACAGTATTACAGAAAATATTATAGAACATCAAGAGCAAATTTATATCCAAAAAATCATCCGCAGAAGATAGACTTTTACTAATATAACATGGCTGAAGTGGTTCAAGCACTAAATTTCATTGTGAGCTTCCTGGTATTCACGAGAAACAGAAAAGAAGGTGCGTTATGCACTTCCCATTATAAAAGGAAGCATATGTGTTAATATGGAAAGCAACTATTTTATGTCACTAAATTCATAACAATGATCAGCATTAGGGACATGATCTTCAACAACACTCTATGGCTCATTACATAAGAACTTTTGAAAAAGCCATTGGCATAATAAATTGTAACTAGTGAAAGTGTGTGTGTGGAGGAGTTTTACTTACAAAACAACCGTGGCTAATATTTACTGAGCTCTTACTATGTGGGCACTGGAAACACTTACATACATCAGCCTGTTTAAACTCCACAGCAGCCAAGAAAATAGATACCGCATGGCATGTATTTGTATTCAATCATATGTACTGAGTACTTCTTTAATTCTAGGCACTTAGAATTTTTAAATAAATAAAACAGCAAAAAGCCTTACCCATCATTTTGGATAAAGAAACTGAGACTTACAAGGTCATGAAATGTTAAGGTCATGGAGCAAGTCACATGAAGCCAGATGAGTTTCAGATACATAAATACGTATCAGTACTGTTCATCAATCTCCTTCAAGCATCCAATCATTTGAGTTCTCTTTGACCAAATGGGAGGATATGTTGCCAGATAGAGGAAAAAGAGAACGTGGGGAAAGTGCCAATTTGGGGTAAAAATAACCAATTACCTCAAAGCCAAAAATATTAATTAGTTATTCCGTCAACTTACTTGTTTTTCTCAAACTTTTACTGAGTACTTACTCTATGCTATGCACTGTTACAGACCCTAGAGATATGTAGGTGAGTAAGATGTGATGTTTGACTTTCAAGATGCACAGTCTTTCTGGCTGTGGTGTTGGTGTGAAAACTCAAACAGATGATGTCAATTCAACAAAGAAAGTACAACGATGTTCATGTGCTCTGGAGTAAGAGGCATGGAAAGGAAGGATCTCTCCAGTGGAGGGGGGGGGAGGAGGGGAGGGCAGAATAAGGAGACAGTCCTGAACCACTTCAGAAGGAGTCAGTAGTCAAAACGTCAAATATCAGGGGTGCCTGGGTGGCTCAGTCGTTAAGCGTCTGCCTTCAGCTCAGGTCATGATCCCAGGGTCCTGGGATCGAGCCCCGCATCGGGCTCCCTGCTCCGTGGGAAGCCTGCTTCTCCCTCTCCCACTCTCCCTGCTTGTGTTCCCTCTCTCGCTGTGTCTCCCTCTGTCAAAATACGTGAAAAAAACAAAAAAAAAAACAAAAAAAACCCATCAAATATCAAAAAATTAGGATGTATATAGGTTAAGGGGAAATTACTTTTAGAAATTGAAGGAGAAAAGGAAGCAAATCAATCTTACTAGATAAGCTCAGAAAACATCCAAAGGGATATACAGATAGACAAAACTGGATTAAAAGCAAGAAATGAGACATTTAACAAATTTTTTGTAAAAAAATGATCAAGCTGGCATCCTGCATTGGATCCTGGATCAGAAAGTAGATATTAATGGAAAAACTGGCAAAATTTAAGTGAAGATAACAGTAACGCACAAATGTCAAGCAGCCTCCATGGGGGAGACTTCAAGGACATTAAGGACACATCTTGAGCAATGTCAGATACCTTTTGTATTTCCTACAGTGTCTGATTTCATTGTAGTACATAACAGATACATACTACTAAGCTTTTCCTATCAAGCCCTACTTTCATCTATTTAATAAAGGAAGCAGAAAGTTTCTATTTCATTTTTGGTGTAACTGTTATATATAGAATATAAGTACTTCTATTATATATTTTAAACTTACCATTCTATGTGATATATTATGATTGAACTTTAGTTAAAACCAAAATGAGCATTGTAATGAGAAAAATTTATAGATAAGTGATTTTGAAAACAGAATGAATGGCTTACAAATTACTGGAAATAACACAAACCAGAAAAATTCAATGAAAGGCAATAAATGATTCTGAGATGAAAGTTACAAAATATCAAAACCAATGAGGGTCATTTGAATATCAAAAAGACAATGCATGAATCTATGATTCTGAACTAATGTAAGAAGAAAAAAATACTCTCCTAAAATTTATATCATTTAATGGGAAAAAAATTAAGAAGTAAATCAACCAGGAAGAATTTTGATAAGAAAAAAAATTGCTGAGCAATAGGCAGTAACCGAAACCATAATGATCATTTTAAGTGGAAAATTACATATATCGCCTTAATACATTCAGATTATAAAAATAAAAGCCCAATAAAATGTACTGGTCCTATCAGTAGAGGAACAAGATGATACAAAAACAAATGATTCTAGCACAAATCTGAGGTTGCAATTTTACATGTTAAAATATGTGTTATGAATAGGTAGGTAATTTTTTTTTTAAAGTCTTCAGTATTGCAGTACACTATATCTACTTGAGAAGTACTAAAACCATGCTTTTACTCTTAGGAAACTCTTCATCTCCTTAAGTATAATAATAAGACTGGCAATATCAGTGATGCCAGTTGTTTCCAAAGGGAAACATAATCAGTATTCCCATCCCGCATTTCCTTTGTGATAGGACTTTACCATCCTCCCCATGAAGGCAGGAGTATCCTCTCTCTCTTAATCTACCTTGGTCCTGTGACTTGCTTTGGCCAAGAAAATGGAGCAGATGCGGATGTGGTGCTGAACGGCTTACACACCAGAGGCTTAGGAAACTTTACAGCTTCCATTCTCACCCCCTTGGAGCTCTGGCTTTATTGGTAGATACAATGAAGATCTCTGTAGAATATCCCAAAGAGTCAAAACAAAAACAAAAACAAAAACAAAAAACAACAAAAAAACCAAACCAAAAAAAACCAAAACCAAAACCAAAAAAAACCCAAAACCAAAAAAACCAAACCCAAAACAAAACCACACACACACACACACACACACACACACACACACACACAAAACAAACCAAAAAATACTTCCTGGAACTAATAATAGACTAATTGTTGACATGTGTTTAAGAATAAAAGAAAAAAGCATTGAGGGTTGTTTTAATTAAGAGGTTTGCAGGAGAAGGTTTGATGACTGAGCTTTGGGTTGATTAGGTACAACTGAGAAGGGAAAGAGAATCTCTGTGAGGGTACACAATATGGAGGGAACTTCATATAGAAATGGGAATACCATATTTATATAAAGGTAAACAATATTTTGACTAAAATGGAGGGAGAAATATAGGACTAAATTATGGCTTATATTTATTTTTACTCTGTGTCAGGCAGTCCTAACGGCTGTAAATGAATTATTTGTTATTCATCACAAAAAATTATATGAGTTCTGAGTTATTAGAATCATACTTTACAGATGGGGAAATTAAGCTTAGAAAGTTAGGACCTTAGAAAGGTCACATTCTTTATAATTAATGTAGCCCCAAATTCTAAGCCCAAATTATGGTTGAGACTTTACCCACGCTCTAGTAGACATTAAATTTTTAGTCTGTTTTTTTCAGAGTGGCCTCTGTATGAGTGTGGGTGACACACACAGAGAAAGACAGAGATACAGAGAGAGACAGAGATATCATGGGGAGGGATATTTAGCTTAGAGAAGAGTATGGCAGCAAAGACATAGACTGAAAATAAACCTCCCCTTTGTTCCATTCCTCTGTGAGTCTAGGTATATGCACCTTGACATCACTGGAGGGGTCTTGGACTATCCCAATGTCACTAAGAGTAACTTTCATTAGAAGAGCAGACAACCTCATTTCCTAGAAAATGAAAGGAATAATCAGCTCATTTGGATTTTTAAGGTTTGTAAAGAAAAACTACTTAGTCCCAAAGAAGACTTCAGTGGAGGCAAGGGCTGTGAGTTTTATATCTTGTTTTGGTCAAGCATTCAAGGAGCTGGCTGGCATCATGGAAGCCGGCTGTAAATTGAGAGAGCTGAGTGCTAAGAATTACCACCATTTGAGTTCTAGGGTGAAAAATATCCAACTAAATAATAAAGGACTAGGGTTGCCTTCTCTTAAAAGCCGGGGCTCTGAGAGAGGCTTCATCTTAGTGACAGCCTCTCAGAGTGTGCAAGGCAAGCCTTCAGTGGTTGCCAGGGCAGGAATGGGAGCTCTAGCTATGGTATGATGGATAGCCTCCTTCTGGAAATAATGGGACATGCTGAGGTTCTTGCCTAATTGGGAGTGATGGCATAAGATGGACATTTGGAACTTCCTGTTAGTAAGATAAGATATGTGAGAGTGTAGTTCACTAAGATGATAAAAGTTAAATGAGGTGCTCAAATTCACATCCCAAGTTTGTGGAGCAGGCTTTATCTGTTTTATTATGAAATAAAGACATGGAAGTATATTCCTCAATCACAATGTGTCTATAAGCCTGTATAAGTAGGGCAGAAGATTTTAACATTTCCTTTGCCAAACTTCAACACCTAGAAGTGTGAGTTTTGTTTTGTCCTTTGTGTTCCAATTCTAGAAATACCTCTGGCCTTATTTTTCATGGATATAGAGATATTGTCCATGACAGAGACTGGTATAAGTTGGTGTCTAGAGTCAGCATTTAGTTTTTTCTGCAGGCTACTTTTCCAATAACTGATATTCAAAGAAGGGGATTTTTCCGAGTTGTCTTACTGGAGATTTGAAAAACACTGGGCAAAGCAGCATATGACTAGTTCTGTGTCCTTACTACCTGTTATCTATGGATAAGTAGAAGGTCTGTAATTTCTAGCCCCTCAGAAGGAATGGTCTAGCAGCATCTGATTCTTCCTAAAATATTACATATCCTTTTTTAAAAAGACAAAATTACACTGAACAAATGCATACACTAAAGCACAGAAAGAAAGACAGCCTTTATAGCTATTCCTTTAAGGGCATGTTGCAGACTGTATTGCCTTTGAAGAAAACATGAATATTTGCTCTTTTAAAGATTACAAAATTTGATTGTTCTTCAGGAGGTTTGAAAGACAAGAACTCCTGAAAAGCTACATTCAATCCCTTTTTGTCCTTGGGAGTTGTCTAAGAAAAAGGATATGAGAAATAGTCATGTTAGAACAGAGCTGGTTGCTTTGCAAAATGTTGTAATTTTGGTCTTAGTGTTTAAAGGAAAAGGCTGAAATGATTTCTAATATAGGACACTGATTTTTCTTAAACTCTTTTAAATATCCATTTCTAAGGTGGGAGGAGATAACCTGACCTTTACATCTGTCCCCAGTGTTTACACTTACAGTATGAGCCATATAACACTGCTGCTGTAGAAGGGTTCTTCGGCTAGCTACAGGCAGGTCCAAAGCCAAAATGACCAAATTTGCTATGTTTTAAAGCACATTTTCCATAGAAGATATTCATATACCCTTAAAAGCACAAACTAAATCCTCCAGAAAGAGAATCTCAACTCTATGGTCAACTAATCTTTGGCAAATCAGGAAAAAATATCCCATGGAAAAAACACAGTCTCTTCAATAAGTGGTGCTGGGAAAATTGGACCGCTACATAGAGAAGAATGAAACTGGACCATTCTGTTACACCATACACAAAGATAAACTCAAAATGGATGAAAGACCTCAATGTGAGACAGGAATCCATCAAAATCCTAGAAGAGAACATAGGCAGTAACCTATTCAACATCAGCCACAGCAACTTCTTTCAAGACACGTCTCCAAAGGCAAGGGAAACAAAAGCAAAAATGATCTTTTGGGACTTCATTAAGATAAAATGCTTCTGCACAGGAAAGGAAACAGTCAACTAAACTAAGAGGCAACCCATGGAATGGGAGAAGATATTTGCAAATGACATTTCAGATAAAGGGCTGATATCCAAGATCTATAAAGAACTTCTCAAACTCAGTACTCAAAAAACAAATAACTCAGTCAAAAAATGGGCAGAAGACATACAAATGGCTAACAGACACATGAAAAAATGTTCAACATCACTCGGCATCAGGGAAATACAAATCAAAACCACAATGAGATGCCACCTCACACCTGTCAGAATGGCTAAAATTAACAAGTCAGGAAATGACAGATGTTGGCGGGGATGCGGAGAAAGGGGAACCCTCTTACACTGTTGGTGGGAATGCAAGCTGGTGCAGCCACTCTGGAAAACAGTATGGAGGTTCCTCAAGATGTTAAAAACGGAGCTACCCTATGACCCAGCAATTGCACTACTAGGTATTTATCCCAAAGATACAGATGTAGTGAAAAGAAGGGGCGCATGCACCCCAATGTTCATAGCAGCAATGTCCACAGTAGCCAAACTGTGGAAAGAGCTGAGATGCCCTTCAACAGATGAATGGATAAAGAAGATGTGGTACATATATACAATGGAATATTATTCAGCCATCAGAAAGGATGAATACCCACCATTTGCATTGACATGGATGGAACTGGAGGGGATTATGCTAAGTGAGGTAAGTCAAGCAGAGACAGACAATTATCATATGGTTTCACTCATATGTGGAATATAAGCAATAGCTTGGAGGACCATAGGGGGAGGGGGGAAATCTGAAGGGGGAGAAATCAAAGAGGGAGATGAACCATGAGAGACTATGGACCCCGGGAAACAAACTGAGGGTTTCTGAGGGACAGGGGGTGGGGGGAAGGGGTAGCAGGGTGATGGGTATTAAGGAGGGCACATGTTGTGATGAGCACTGAGTGTTATGCGTAACTGATGAATCACTGAACACTACATCAAAAGCTAATGATGTACTATACACTGGCTAACTGAACATAAAAAAAAAGCACAAATTAAATCCTAAGAAAACACAGATTTGTTTTTGGCATGCAATTGGTTACAATGATTGATATTATAACTCAATTATATTGAATGAATGTACCTCTTAGGATCTCCCCTTCCCTGAACATTATTTAATCCCTGATCTACAGTAAAAGAGGATAAAGACTGAGTGAACAAGCCTGAAGTTTAACAGGTTTCTTTTTAGGTCTATGTCAAAACTGCAACAAAACTGCTAGGTCAAAGTAATTGGAACATGCTAATGGAAAATATGGGTTACCAAAGATATATGCTTACTCTCTTTCTTCAGTCTACCTTTATTTGGCCTCAATCTCAAGATGTTGAGAACAAAGCCACTATGCTATCACTGTGGTTGGGACAAAAGTGTTCTTATAGCTGTTGGCCTAATTTTTTAAGCTATAGGCATCATTAACCCTTATACTTTTAGCTTTTTCTGTATCTTTCAAAATAGGCCCTCAAGAAAGTGTCATCATATAAATTTACTTGATATTTATAGAATACCGAGTAACAGAAAAATACACTCTTTCAAGTACACATGGAACATTCATCGCGACAGACCATATTCTGAGTCATAAAACACATTTTTTTTTTAAAGATTTTATTTATTTATTTGAGAGAGAGAGAGAGCGCAAGAGGGGGTAGGGTTAGAGGGAGAAGCAGACTCCCCGCCGAGCAGGGAGCCCGATGTGGGACTCGATCCCGGGACTCCGGGATCATGACCTGAGCCGAAGGCAGTCACTTAACCAACTGAGCCACCCAGGCGCCCCATAAAACACATTTTAATGAATTTAAAATAATTCAAATCATACAGTGTAAATTCTCAAAAAAAAAAAATTTAAACCAGGAATCATTCACAAAAATATGTCTGAAAAATTCCAAAAGTTTTAAAAATGAAAAAAAAAATCCCGGATTTCTAAATTAACTATGGGCTAAAGAGGTTGTCACAGGGAAATTATAATTATAAATCAATAATTTTAAAACATTCAAATACTGAGAAAATAAGTAAAAACCAAAACCATCATTATCATAATAATGAAGAACTTCTAGCCAGACAAATTGGAGGGAGAGAGAAAAAAGAAGGGAGAAGTGAGGGAGAGAGAGAGCAAATTATCAATATCAGGAATGAAAGTGGGAATATCATGAAGAACCTACTTCCATTAAAATGCTAATAAAAGAATGTTATTTACAAAGTTGTCATTAAACTCAACAACTTTGTTGAAACTGACACACATACAGAGATGTAAACTATTAAAGTTCATTCAGGAAGAAATAGTCTAAAAAGTCCTATATCTACTAAAGAATAGAATTTACAGTCAAAAATCCTTTCAAAGAAGTAAATTTGGGGCCCAATGGCATCACTGGTGAATTCTTTGAAACACTGAAGAAAGAACGAATATCACTTCTATAAAAATCTTGAAAATAGCAAAGGAAGAAAACCTTTCCAATTCGTTTTATGAGGCCAAAACTACCCTATAGCAAAACTTGTCAAGAAATTATATAAAACTACACACCAATATACTTTGTGAATATGGCACAAAATCCTTACACATATTAACAAGTCCTACCCAGCAATATATGAAAAAAATAGTATATCATACCAAGTGGAGTTTATTTCAGGAATAGAGTTGATTTAATATTCAAGAATCAATCATGTGATTCACTATATCAATAATCTGAGAAGAAAAAACCTATGACCATCTCAATATACATAGAAAAATCATTTCGAAAAATTCAACATTCATTCATAATAAAAATTCCTAGCAACTAGTAATAAGAGGGAACTTCCTCAACTTGATAAATAGCATAGTATCTATACAAAAAGCCTACAACTAACATTATATTTAATAGACAAAGACTGAGTGCTTTTCCCCCAAGATTGGGAATAAGGCAAGGAGGTTTCCTCATACCATGCTCACCTAGAGTTCCTAACCACTGCAATAAAACAAGCAAAAACGAATTAATAAATGAATGAATGCAGATTAGAAAGGAAAAAGTAAAACTGTCGTTATTTGCAGTAGACATAGTGGTCTAAGTAGAAAATCCCAAATAATTTGCAGAAAAACAATTATAAGTAGTAAGTGTGTTTTGCAAGGTCACAGGATACAAAAATCACTGTAATTCTTTATATTAAGTGAACAATTAGGAACTATTTTTTTTTAAACAGTATCATTTAAAATAGCAACAAAATGAGACAGAGCTAACAAAACATATACAAAATATATATGCTTAAAAAATACAAAACACTAAAGAGATAATAAAAAAGATCTAAACAAATAGCACTATGTAATATATTCATGGATTAGAAGACTTAACATTGTTAGAATGTCAAGTCTTCTTCAAACTGAAGAAGTATATTATTCAGTGCAATCTCAAAAATAATTCCAGCATAGTTTTTGGTAGAATTTGGCAGACTGACTCTAAACTTTATAAGGAAAAACAAAGCTAGGATGGGTAGAACAACTCTGAGAAAGAGAAACAAAGGAGGAGGATTCATATTACCTGATTTCTGTAGTTAATATAAAAATCAAGCAATTAAGACAATGTGGTAGTACTGAAAGAATATAAATATACATCAGTGGAATAAAAGAGAAAGTCTGGATATAGAGTCACAAATATATGGTCCAATTATTTTAAACTAAAGCAGCAAGGCAATTCAAAAGAGAAAAGATGATATTTTCAACAAAATCTTCTTTTTTTTAAATGTATGATTCCATTTTCTTATTATGTTCTTTAACAACCAGACATCTATATGGAAAAATATTTTTAGAGACCTTAACCAACTTGGAATATATCACATAGCTAAACATAAAATAGAAAACTATAAAATTTCTCAAAGAAAACATAGGAGAAAATCTTTGTGACACAGGTTTAGGCAAAGATTTCTTATATAAAGCATAACAAGCATGAACCATTAAAATATTGAGAAATAAAAATTAAAATTGATGCTCTTTGAAAGATACTGTTAAAAGATACTAAAAAAAGGCTGGAAAAATATTTGCAATACACTATATATATAAATGACTGGTGCCCAAAATATAAAGAATCTTCACAACTCAATAAGAAAACAAACAATCCAATTAAAAAATGGACATAGGATTTGAACAGTCACTTGGCCCAAAAGAGATAAGGATGGCAAATAAGCACATGAAAAAATGTTCATCATTAACCATGAGGTAATTACAAACTAAAACCACAATGAGAAGCCACTATGTACCTATTAAAATGAACAAGCATATATATATAAACTTGTATATACATAAACAGAGAATACCTAGTGCCGATGGGGATGCAGAGCAGCTAAAACACTGTTTTTGTGATGAAAATCCCAAATGGCAGAACCAGAGCGTGGCAGCCTCTTATAAAGTTGAACATACAAGAGAAACACACTTACTGAACAACCCAGCAATTCTCCTCCTAGGCTGTCACCCAACAGAAATGAAGACGTACGTCCACACAGTAACCTGCACATGGAAGCTTAGAGTACCTTCATTCAAAACCAACAAAACCAAGAAAAAACTCAAATGCCCATCACTTAGTGAATGGATACACAACTTGTGGTGCAAGGAAAGGGAACAAAGTATGGATGTATGCCATGCAACTGTGGATCTCAAAAGCATTATCCCATGTGAAAGAAGCACAAATTGAATGGTTACAAACTGTGTGATTACGTTTCTATGACATTCCAGAGATGGGCAAAAATTATGGAGACAGAAAAAAAAAAACAACCCAAAACCAAAAACCTCAGTGGTATTACCAGGGGCTGGGGGTTGGGGGCAGGGACCTTTTTGGGGTAGTGGAAGCAAAATCTGATTTTGGTGCTATTTACATGACCATTCATCTTTGCCAAAATTCATAGAACCGTGCATCTGAAAAGGGTGAATTTTAACACACTGAGGTATGTCTTAATGAACCTGATTTAACATATCATATATAATTAAATCATAATTAAATTCACATAAGGATGGTTTCACTCAGGGTTTTCTGTAGACATGTGAATATAAAATGGTAAATAATTAAATACATGATTTTCAGGCAGAAATCAGAGGAGAGTGTGTTTGGGGGCAAAACCTTTCTGGAAACCCACAACTCACTACACAGGAACCCCTTATTCAACCTGCTAGTCACCCAGAGAAGTGTGGAGTGACAGTTCAGGGCCTCCGAAAAAATGCTAAGCTCAGAACTGGGTGAATATCAGGAAGCAGATTAGAGCTGTTGAATCTTCCAGTCCAAAAATCAAAACTGGACCTGTTCCAGTATGTTTTACTCTCTATTTCCCATCCTTATCTCTGCGGGTCAACCACGTAATCCTAATCCCTTCACATTCCAGCCTCACTTCATGTTCACAACATCACTCCTCACAAGGATTGTGAGGGGACTGGTGCCATGAAACCCAGAGAAAAGGATAAGGTACGACGACCCTGAAGTGACGACTCCTATCTTCAAATATTTGAAAGTCTGTCAGTCATAGATAAAATGCCTTTATGACGTGATGCTGCCAGCCCTTAATGAGGGTTCATTATGGGGAAGCTGAAATTAGTTAAATATAAAGAAAATATCTCTAACGATCAGAAGCAGCCAAAGAAGAAGAGTAGCTACCATATGTTGAGAGAGTATTACACACATTACCTCTTTTAATCTTCTAAGTCCTTGAAATGGGATTTTATAGATAATATAAAATACTTAAGTTCATAGAGCTAATGACCAGCATAGTGCAGAGTTGAACCAAGGTCTTTCTTTGCTCTGCTATTGGATCTCCCAGTGCATACCAGTGATCATTGACTCTACTCAAGCCTACTGGGAACCACTAAGCTGGCACATTTCATAAGGGGTTCCACAGCAGATGAGCTAGATAACCATCCGCTTGCTACCCAGGTATTATCAAATTATGAATATTATGAGATTCTTTATTAGCATATTTTCTTATTCACATTAAAGAATCTCTACTGTCCTCTATACATTTTTTTTTTCTTGGTTCCATTACTCTCTGGTTTCTTTCTCTTACATATCTTTCTTCATCACCTTGCCTCACTAGAGTTATGTTCAGGTGAAAGAGAAGACTTTTTAGTCAATAACAGCATAATTGCACCCCTGCCAATGAGTAGAGTTTGCCAACAGCGTAATCTGCTCTCACACGCAGATGCTGCTCCTGGCCCTGGCATCTGAGGCCGGCAAGTTGGCTGCCATCCTTCAGCACTATGCCAATGTCTGCGTGGGAGGAGGCACTTTTCCCTACTCAAATCTTTCACAGAACCCCAAAGTCTTATTTGGAGCATTGGTGGATATTTATGAGAAAAGTTCAGGATCCTGAAAAGGGCTGATAAGAAAGGCTTCGTGTTTGTTTCCTCTTTGCATTCTCATTTTTTTTTTTCCAGGTTAATGAAACATGTTGAATATATTTGATCCTTCATTAGTTACTTCTCATGTTTTGTGTATTACTTCACCTACTTTTTATATTTTGTTATTTTTAGAAGGGTGGTTTGGGAGTCATAAAATTGTAAGGAACCTTAGATGTCATGCAATCCAATCTACCATCTACTACAGGAATCCCTTCTCCAACATCCATGGAAAAAAACAGTTACATTTTTTTCGTGAACACCTCACAAAATGAAAGAGCAGATCATTCTGCCATAAACTCTGGTTGTGAAAGAATTATTTTTCATAAATACCTACATTTTATCTCCAGATAACTTCTACCACTTACTACTCTCTGGAACAACACACAATGTCTTCAGTCTGCCTTTCAAAGGGCAGTTCTTCAAATATTTGGAGATACGACGCCTTCTTTGGCTGTCTCTATATATCTTGCCTGGGACTCTGTTTCTACAGTAACTTTTATTCTTGTTATATGTAGTTTGTCATCAACCCCTCACCTATTCTTCCATTATCTCCCTGATGCACTTTCCCTGGATTACTGGGAATCAGAAAACTAACATTTCCAAGACTCCCTTGCCAGGTGGATTTGGACAGGTATGAAGGTAAACTTGAAGGCCAGCGAAGAAAGAAGGCATTGGGGTTCTGGCGGCAGGTGCCTGACGTACCAGTGGTCTCCTGCAGCATTAGCAACAGTGATTTCTCCCATCACTACAGGGAAGGTGGCTCTCGCTCAAGGCAGCAGCAAGGGGGGGTCCTGGGCACTAGCCCCAAAGCTGTGGCAACTTCTTGATCTCTGAGTAATACCACCTTTCGCCTTTATCATCACATCCCATCTCTCTCTGCCTGTAGTTATCTAGAGGCACCTGTTTTTCCTGACGGGTCTCTGATCGTGAACTCTTAGAACACTTACCATATTCTGCACTATGGTACAGTTTTCTGTGTTCATACCTTACCTTACCACTAGCTCAATCGTGAGGATGACACCTGGCATATGACACATCAATGTTAGGTATGCACATTTTTTTATCTTTTGGAATCACATCTCCCCTTAGCTTCCTCTTCTTCAGACTACACACACCCAGTTTACTCATTGTTCCTCATAAAGCATCATTTCTAAATATCTCATCTTTCCGATCATCTTCCTTATATCATTCTCTCCTATTTCACTGGCTCTTAAAATTTCACATGCAAAAATGAACAAACCACTCCAGATATGGTCTAATAACAGAATTCAAAATGAAGAACATTTTATTCATAATCTGAATACTGCCCATTAATGCAAACTTTGATTGTATTTGCATTTTTGTAGAAATCACATAGCATGCAAAACTCATAATAAAATTCCATTCAAAAAATAAAATAAATAAAATTCTGTTCAAACAACAATACCATAAGTCAGCTTGGAATCTCTAACTCAAGAGAATTTCAATTTCTCATTCTTTTATCTTTGCCATTTGTAAATCTAATAAGCTGCCCTTCTATGCCTTCATTCAAGATACTGCTATCATGTCAAATAGGACAATCCCATACAGCACTAAGCAATGTTGCTGAATCTAGCTTCATTCCTAACCATGAGTTAGATGGAGTTAGAGGTCTCTGTATTACTCTCAAATTCATTACTCCCCTATGCTAAGTGATGTTCTCAATCTCTCGCTAGTCCAGAGTTTTGAAATTCAAAGTTTATTTTAAATATTATAATTTATTGTTCATTTTCACATGTCTAAGTGCTTAAATTTCTATTTCATAGGCTAAATTTGTAAGGATTTGGCACTGTTGATTTTCTAAATACTAAATTCATTTTGTCAAGAAGAAAAAAAAACATAGTTGCCACATCTGTTTTGCTGTTTAATAAAATTCAAATTTCTAGATATTTTGCATTCTCAAAGGATTTTTTGGCAAATCATTACTTTTAAAAATGGACTCTGATAAAAAAATTATTGGATGGACATATGGCTCATGGAAGTGCATACGTGAGTCCTTAGAACAATGCACTGTGGTTTTGATTTACATTTCCCTGATGATTGGTGATGTTGAACATCCTTTATGTACCTATTGGCCATTTGAATATCTTTTTGGAAAAAATGTCTATTGAGGTCCACTGCCCATTTTTTATTTGGATTACTTGTGTTTTATTTGCTACTGAGTTTATGAGTTCCATATGTATTTTGGATGTTAGTTCCTTATCAGAAATGTAGTTTGCAAATATTTTTTCCCATTTTGCAGTTTGCCTTTTGATTTTGTTAATCATTTCTTTTACTGTGCAAAAGCTTTTTAATTTGATGTAGTCCCACTTGTTTACTTTTGCTTCTGTTATTTGTGCTTTTGGTGTCATATCCATAAGATCATTGGCTTATATGTGGAATAAAAAAAACAAAAACAAAAACAAAAAAAAACAAGCTCATAGAATCCCAGAACAGATTGGTGGTTGCCAGTGGTAGGGGATGAGGGGAGGAGGAAATGGGTGAAGGTGGTGAAAGGTACAAACTTCCAGATAAATAATGAAGAAGTTCTGGAGTTATAATGTACAGCATAATGGTTACAGTTAACAATACTGTATTATATACTTGAAAGTTACTAAGAGTAGATTTTAAAAAAGTTCTTACCACACACACACAAAATGTAACTATGTGAGGTTATAGATGTGAAGCTAACCTTACTGTCATAATCATTTAGCAATATATACATACATAAAATCAGTACGCTGTGCATCTTAAACTTACATAATATTATATTTCAGTTATTTCTCAATAACGCTAGAAAAAATATTGCATTTACAGAGTATTATGGACTAAGTTGGAGGTTTGTAAAGTAGGGCTGAGGAACTAAGTCCAGAAACCAGAATAACTTTAAGTATTGATAAGACGACCTTAAAAATACGTAAAGCAAAGTCATATACATAGGATGGAATTGGAAATGAGTTATAAAAGAACGAAAGCTCAGGGGACAAACACACCACTTCTTAGAATAGTTAAGGAAAATTCTTTGTCAGAGGTCAAGCCTATTGCAAGGATAAATAGAACATTAATCTGGGGGGCTGAGGAGATCATTTTGGTTGTTGAACACATATATACGTATATATACATACATGCACACACATGCAATGAGTTTTTTGACATATTCAGGTGAGCAGCTTAATCTGTTTGCATAAATATTGGCTATCGTCTGAGCCAAGGTTGTAGTAAAATATGGAAAAAGATAGAAGCAAGATCACACTGGGGCTTCAACGTCCAACAAATGTTTAGTCTACAGGGTATGGGAAAATACCAAAGCATTTTGCATAGGAGATTGATATGAGGAAACACAATATGTTTATTTTCTATCTTTCTATCAGAAAGACACTGGTCAATGATTTGGTCTCTTAGGCAATCAGTCTAGTAGTACATATTCACTTAAGTATTTGTAACCTGATTTTTTGAAGTGAGGCAGTAAAGAAAATATTCCAAGAATATTTTGCCAAAGTTGACAAAGAGGTTTGATGGGTAAGGTCTTAGAAAAAATCTACCAAACTTCTTTAAGAACAGCTGCTTTTGTGTTTTCTTGCTCATGCGGGCACACCTGTCAAGCCTCTGAAACCCCGAACTACTCCGTAAACCAACAGACTCATCCAGTCTAGGAAAGATGCAATCTTTCCCAGATGCTGAAAAATGGCCATTTAGTAAAATGTGGAAAGTAAATTGCTTCTGTTTTACTTGCTGAATTTGACATGCATCAGTGACATTTCCAAAACTGAGCAGTTTCCGAGGGTCAAATAAATACATTGTTTCAATTTTTTTTAATATACTGGATTGCTTTTCTTTCTTTTTTTTTTTTTTTGTTACTTCTAATTTTAATGGCTCGGTATCTGAAAGGTAAAATGAATAATAATGAAGATGGAAGATAGCTTTACAGTTTCTTTGCCAGGTAAAACAGTTTGGAATGCAAAACAAGTGTATGTGTGCAATGATCTCAGCAGACGGAAGGAAACAGCAGTAATAGATGAACTTTGGTCTTCAGCCAAAAGACCATGAAGGATTGAGAGGTGCAGAACCAGTCAGAATGATTGAAGGTTGTGTTGGTGTTTAAAGGGGTTGCAGTTTTAGTCGGCGGTTTGTCTTTAGCGCAGCATAGTAAATTACAAATTTTCTAATACTGCCTGTTTGCCATCTGTTTTTGAGAAATTATATCTGATAATAGACAATACAAAAGCATGACCTTGCTCAGCTTCAGTGGAAACCACCCAAACAAAACCACTGCCTGTTTTCTCCCATTGCTAGAGATAACTCAGAGAAGATGGGAAAGGGAATCTGCGCAATTACACCACCCTCAGATTAAACTCTATTTTATTTAATCAAGGGGAAATCACAGAATGCTGGTCTTATGAAGAATCTTATTTTATAATTAGCCATAATTCCATAAGAGATAGTTTCCATAAATATCTTTCAGAGAACTTAATAGATAAAACAGGAAATGAACTAGCAGTGTATTTTCCAATGCCTCTTTGTCAGAAACACCTGTTGTATCATGAGAGTCTCTATTTCTGTTAAGTATATTTTAAAGACATAATATCCAGAAAGACCAATTATTTGCTATATTTACAAGCTTTGATTTTTACCTGGCATTTATCTGTTTCCAAAAATTAAATACACATTAGAATATACACAGATTTTCATCAAGAATGATTTTCAAAAGACTAGGTCTGTAGACAAGGCAAAACAAGGCATGATTTTAGACAATGAAAGTGATATTGAAATAAACATATCTTTAAAAATTTGAATATTTAAAGAAAATTGCATTCATATCATGTATTGTGGACTATGACTTGAGTATGCTTGGTAAAAACCAGTCACATAAATTTATAATCATGTAGTATATATGTTAATAACATGCTCTGTTGACACATATAATTATAGATTTTCTATAAATTTGTCTATTGTGTAAAAGGGCATTTAATTTTTATAAGAGATACCCACTGAATTTTCCAATTAAAATATCCATAAATGCAATTTGGATTTTAAGTTCCTAGTGGTCATATGATTTCATAACGGATGCCTAAAACTCACTTTAGAAGTCAAGAAAGATGGCTTGTTATTGCAACTCTTGGGATAAAAACAAGAAGAACTTCAAAGAAACTGTTTCAACTGTAAGCCAAAGACATTATTTCTTAAAATATCATTCCACAAATCATTTCATTAAAAAAATGGTACATTAAAAAGTCACAGCATAAATACTAAAATATGTAACCAAATCAACAACCTGAATTCAGTAAGTGCTCCAGCAACAAATCATGTAACTCTAAGTATTTGTTTTTAACTAATTCTGTATACTCATAATACAAATAGTATTATTTTTAATCCTTAATACATACAAGTCATTTTATCTAGCTGAAAATCACTATCACGTGAATCATATCATGCATTTCAGGGAAACCAGAATATGAGGCTTCTTGTCTCTCGATAAAAAAAAAAAAAGAAAGATACTTTTTAGAGAGAGTTACATGTGCTACCAAAAACCACACAACTCACTATAATGATGCAGACCAGGGATACCACACATTCATCAGCGTAAACACAGGTGACCTACGCGTACCAGGCCATCTATCTGCTTTGAGCTGCCATCCTGCTGAGACAGGTTCAGCTCCCTGACGGTAAATCTTTACACCATTATTTTGTCCCCGTGCTGACAAGACATCTCATGCTGTGAGTAGCCAAATGTTTATGTGCAAGGACATCCCGTCATTATTGTTATTAGTTCTCGACCCCCATGCATGAGCAAAGAACATTAAAGGCCATGTGGGTGAGAAAAAGAGTTTCCTCTGGGCCTCAGCCTTGCAAACGGAGCCTGGTTCCCATGGAATGTGTGAAGGGATTTGTCTCTTTAAATCATACAAGGAACTGTTCTGAGACCCTAATTTCATCCCAGGCAGTCTGTGGAAACAACCATTTCATGAGTGTGCAGTTATGGAGTGAGCATTAGATAAAGTGGCGAGAAACGTGATTTCTGTTTCTGCCTCTAACCAGTCATGTGACCTCAGCAATCCCTTACCCTGGTTCTTCAGTCTCTTCTATTTTTTTCTCTTTTAGTGAGCAATTTTCTTTTAGCCAAAAAATGTAGTACAGACTAAATGTTTACTAATGACCTACCCATCTCTCTCCATAAATAAACTTTTCAAGATAATCTCTAGTAATTCCTAAGGTAATTTTCCCAAGTGATTTTGACATAAGGGTACTCAAGGAAACCCTTCTAAGTTGTTTCAAATTAAAATTTTTCCCCCCTGGTCATTAACCACTGCATTGGCATTCAACTATTGACTAATCTGGTCTAGTTTTAAAATGTAATATTCCTTTTCCAAAAGACATTTCGAGATTCAGTATTCCTCTCAAATAGTAGTCTGTAAGTGTTGATGAGTGATAATGCAAGTGCTCCATTCTGTGAACTGGTCTGTATTTAATGTGTACACAAAAACCTGTGTGGGAAGCTCAATGAAGGCAGTGACCAAGGGTCTTATTCATTATTATATTTTTAGGTGCCTAACAAGATATTGAACAACAGCAAGTGCTCAATAAATATTGATAATGGAAAGTGAGGTTAAACCACCATGGTTGAAAGTAAAGGTAAAAACTAAGAACCAAGGAGAGAGCTCCGTGGAATCCCTCACTGATCTGGAATTAGGGTCTGGAAACCAAGAAGAACGGCTTTCCCAGTGACGTGGGAAGTGGAGGGCAGTTTAGCATGGATCAAAAATAGAAACATACTTCTCAGTGAGAAGAAAAAGAGCCTAAGCTGGCAAGCCTCCCAATCCTCTTTTTATTTGAAAACAGTTTGTGTTGCATTCAAACACTGTTCTGTGAATATGGACATCCTGCCAACTAAAGGGGAAAGGCTTTTCTACCATATTGCTTCCAGAAAGGAGTCTTCATTCTCCGGATGCTAGCAAGAAAGTAACAGCACAGGCACACTATCCCCACATTTTTTTCAGCAGTTAAGTCTTCAGAGCTGCTTCTATATAATTGCTTTCTTTCTCCTTTCATCTACAAAACTGTAACATCCAACAGAAATAGATTAAAATAATACAGCTTGATCATTTCATTGTTAAGTCCATGCTTTGACTCATGTCATGATCTATTTAGTCTGAAAATATCCCTATCTTCAAATACTCATTTGTCTTGCTTTAAGTTCAGAGTTATATTAAATATCTTGACTTAATATGAAAGAAATCTGTAATATCTTCCTATTTCTCTTCCCTTAAGAATAAGCCAGTCATTAGCAATTACCTAAACTGGAAACACATTTTCAGAGGTAAAGATTTTTAAAGGGGCATGACAATGTAACTTTTCAGTGAAGTCCGATGTCTTGAAATCTCATTTACCAATAATTCTTGTCAAGAATCTTTCGTTTAAAAATCTCACAGGAATTCACACATTAATTCTGACAGCAGCCTGGTAATGTGCCCATATCACAAATAACAACTGGAAAAGGAGGTAACCCACAGTGGGATAACCAGAGAGCCAATAACTGGTTTCCCCAAAGCCCCATCTCCTTGCTCATTCTATTTTCTCCATCCCTCAGAAAATGTTCCTCTTTAGAGTTGCTGCCACATTGTGCCATGGATATCACAAAATGAGGTGAGAAGGCTTAGAGTTTTCTTTCTTTCCCCCCTTGGATTCCTGTGATCTCAGCAATGCATTATCTAAAAAGAATATGATAATCTATTTTATAGAGGATCTGGTTGTTTTCTAATATGAAGAACCTTCCAAGTAATATGGCATACTGTCCAAAGCTATGATTATGCGTTTATGTTTATTATCACTGTTGCTTCATTTTCCCTTCGATTGAAATGTATGCCTTACCATGTACACCAACACATGGTTGGATGTGAAATGATCAGTCTTATACATTTCTTTTTAACATCTCCCAGATTGCAGTTTGGAGAATAAGTAAAAAGATGAGAAGTAAGAGGAGGAAAAACCTGCTTCAAGTTACTTTAGTAGTCCAGAAGAAAGATCCCGAAAGCTTAGACTAAAAGGACATCACTAAAGATGGAGAGAGATGAGCAGAATTCAACAAGGGACCCTTTTCCCATTGAAAAAAGGTAAATTTTTGAGTAAGTTTTAAATGAGTCTATTCAGTAGGAATGGTTATTCATACTAAAAAAAAAAAATACACAATATTCAGAATAACTCCCACTTTTTCCAGGTTTGCTCTAGAAAATTTTGAAAACAGCAACCAAGAACTCATGCATTCATTCCACTGAGGTTTGAAACTACGACAATATGTAGTTATAAAATTAATCCTCCAGTAGAGGTCATGTGCGTAGTCAGATTATTTTAAGTTCTACTGCATTACACATTCATCACACTGAGGATAAGAATATGTATCATGGTACAGTGTACAGGATGTTCATTACCATTTTAATGGGGATTGCCACTGATCAATAGAACTGGGCTTTGCCATAGCTCTAGGTATTCAGCTAAACTTATCAGCTAGAAGACAGATGAGGAGCACAATGTCTTGAAAATAGCATTCAATATATATTTATCGACTAGAATATGGATGCTTTTCAAACTACAATTAGTTTCCTAAAACCATAAAAGATGGATTCAACAAGTTTTCATTCGAGAATGCAAAGGGCAGTGTCTCCTTTAGAAGTCCTTTTTAGATTCTTTCCAAACTGATAAGTTTACTCTTTGATTTCTCCTTCTGGCACTCTAGCTTTCTGTGTTTTGGTTTCGTTTTTTGTTTTTTCGTTTTTTTGTTTTTTTCCTTTCTCCCTCTGTTACAAAGCAAAGCTATATTTCCCATCATCTGTCTGCTAACAATTAGATTTAATGTGATTAAATTGGGAATTATCCTGTGAACTACAGTAATCAGCCGCTTTCCCCCTCTGTTGATTTGATTCATTCCTGCCCTCTATTTCCATTTTAATAATTATTTTATCATTTCACATTAATTTGCTTCCAATAAATTAAATTAAATGCATCAAAGGGCCTCAAAACAAATTAGCTTTTTGCTAAGTCACATCTTAAAGATCCAAAATATGATTTTGTTTGTTACTCTGTAGATTATAAATATGCATTACACACTGGGAAAAAGCACTTTCAAATGAATTTTCCATTGCTTCTAAAATATCTGAGAATTCCTTATAGGCCAAAAGAAGTTTCATCATAAATCTATTATGTCTTTTAGTTTAAAAATTTCATAATTTTAGAAAATACTAGTTTGTTTTTTAAAAATTCAAAAAAGCATTGAATGATAAAAATTTCGCTCACAGATTAAAAATCTGTTATTTTTTTCTTTACCATTTTCTCTTTCTAGACAAAGAATTTCCTAATTTTAAAAATCTCCCTGTTGCTTTCATTATTTTATCCTGATTAAAACTACACGGAGAAAAGCCATTTCTTTATACACTTTTAAAGAAGTTCAATTCTTTCTCATGGGGAAAAAAATATTCTGTCTTTCCATCCCCCTATATTCTTGGGACATAGTTAGGTACAGACATAGAGTTTATTCCAACAGATTCCTTGAAAATAACTTATTTAGAACAGAAAACCTATCTTTTAGAAGGTATTAAATGCTGTATATAAGCTCCTACCTGGGTGTGCATGATACCTCTGAAGTGGAGAAATATAAAAATATTTGATGAGAAATATGTACCCGACCTGTGATATCAAGGACGTATTTCCCTGGAAGATGGCAGAGTTCCCAGCTCCAGATGATCTGTGGAGGATCTATGGCCAAGATCCAAGCTTTGGTAGAATAAAGACTGTGGTGGGTGGAAGGATTGAGTTGGCAATGTTGGCAGCTGAGAAGTATGAGGGCCAAGCTCCAACTTCCATGCTCATGAATTCATTCAGCATTTACTGAGTGTCTCTCGGGCCATGCCGCCATCTACCTCTGACATACATATGGATATAGAAGACATTTTTATTCTTACATGAGAATCTCTTTCAGGAGGAATATAGGTTAGTAGAGTCAAATAGTCACAGAAGCTCGAGTTAAAAGAATCGGTAAAGAAATCAAAGTATACAGGACAAAGTGATTCTAAGTGTTGGGATCGAGAAAGGCAACCTGGAACCCCAGCCTTGGATGGAGTCACTCCCCAGATCAGTCCTTCTTCCCCGCTCTTTGCAGCCACTGTGCGGGATAATTGTCCCCAAGCTTGTTGCTTCTCTCACCTGGCGCACCAGGGAAGAAGGTGGAACTTTACATCTTGCTGTCTACGTTTGGCCCCAAGATGAAGCAATTTATTTTCTTTTTAATGGTATAACAAAGAAACAGACAAGAGAAAAGCGCTTCAGTGCTACATATTATGTTTTCAGTTATTTATCTTTTTAAACAGTAATTCCTCTGACAAGATTCTTATCAAAATACTCATTTTTTTTTCCTTTTAAAGTACACAGAGAACCAAAGTAAGATCCCCCCACTTCTTTTTTTTAAACAGAAAAAGATCATGTTCGGGTTTTCTGGCATTTCTTTGCACCAGCTGGAGTAAGGATGAGAACCCAGGATCTAGTCCAGAATAAGGTCCGTGCAGAGAGGAAACGGATTTGAGGTCGGGGCATCAGAGTAACTCAAGATTCAGCCTGGCCCAGGGCAAGCAACAGCTGGTGGGATTTACCTGCCTCTTGTAATCCCTTCTGTCGTTGACATGGCAGACTCTGCCCTTGGCCAGGCCTCTGAGAAGACATGGACATATGTCACGGTGTCCCCATGCTCCTGCAGATGCTGAACTGTACCCTGCCTTGGAGCCTCTTTGGCTGAAGAATAATTGCACATCATTTCTCTCCAGCAGGAGCAAGGATTTGTTTTTGGATTTGTCCTGTGGCAAACTGGTGTGGATTCTGACTATTTTGTCCTTGCTCTTCTTCCCTGGTTACCAGCGCGGTGCCATCTGGAAGACTCATGTCTTGGCCCTTTCTTTCTGGTTACTGGCTGCAGTTCAAGGAAGACCAGCCCCCGCTGCTCATGACTGTCATGGTGGGACTGCGTATCTTCGTGTAATTAGTGGATCAAGACTCCACCATTCAAGGAGACACTGGTCAGACACGAGTCTACTCAGTGTGGATGATAGAAAAGTCTTTTAGGAAAATCCAGGGTATTATTTATGCCAGAAAATTTGAAGAACATGTCCACAAACAGAACTCTCAGAAAAATATTTAGGAATGAATTAGTGCCTTCAATTATAATTTTTTAAAACAATGTATATCACTATGTAGATCTATGTTATGGTATCATTTATATAATATATAAACTATGACATATATTTATATGATTTTTATATATTTGCATCATATACTTCATATAATATAAATAACAATATATACTATACAAAATAACAATATATACTATACAAAATATATCTATATTATATACATGTATTATATAAATTATGAATTTATATTATTTTAATATAAATATATTATAAAATATTGTATATAGTATATATTACTATTACTATATACATTATATTGGTTATATGTTACTTTTTTCTGAACCTTCTTATGCATTTGCTGTAGATAATTAAATTGAATAATTTATTCTAATGTGATTACAGAGAGATAAATCTATAAATGCAGACATGCACACACATCTATTGCATATTTCTACGGTGTATGAACACCAAAACAATGAAAATCTCTGAGCTCCCTTCTGGAATGTGTAAGTGAACTACATTTTATTATTTTCTAAAGTGGAGTATGTCTCATTATTTTCTAAAATGGAGATTTCTCTAGGCTTTATTTTGCCACACTTTGAAACCATTGTGTTTTCACTTTTATAAGAATGACTGAGGTTTAGCTAACCTTGGTAAGGGATTTATTTGTAAGTTGTGAATAAAAGGCCGAAAATCATTAATGTGAATTTAATGTTGGGAACCTTTTCCCTGAAAGTTTTCACATTGTAATTCATTTGTCACCTGAAGCAGCGACATATGTGACTTTTCCCCATAGCTTATTATGAAATTTCAGGCAGTATCTTCAGATAAAATATAGTTCAGAGAATTCACAGGAAACATTTGCTGATTTTATAAGGCTATTACCAACACTACTGAAGAAAGACAGATCTGGATGACCTGGTGGCTCCTTGTCCCTCCCCCCCATGCACATACATGTGTGGGCACACACAAATTCACATCTATATGCACACATGCACACACACAGATCAGCAGAGAGCTGACTCCACAGGTTTGACTTAGCTCAGCGATGCACCACTCTGTAAATATACCAAAAGCCATTGAATTGTATACTTTAAATGGGTTGGCTGTGTGCTCTGTGAATAAGTATATTTCAGTCAAGCTGTTAAAAAAACCCACAAAAGGTAATGGGGTTACTGTGTTCCTGAATACCCTCCACTGCCATCCCCATTAAGGCTCCCTCCTCACTTCCTCAGTCAAGAAACTTCCACTGTTTCATGGTCTCCTACTGCCAGCCCTCATTCCCTCCAGCTATGTAGAGCATTGTGGGACTGGAGACCATTTCCCACTGGAACTCTGGCCATGGCTGTGCAGCTTCTCTAAGCCAGGCATCTGAGTGGTAAGAGCCTAAGACATTGTGTACCCTCACCTACTTCTTTGACTTTAAACCCCCTTGCCCCCCACCCCATGATCCTATGTTATATCCACCCTACTTACTACTAGTGGTGAGTTTCAGTGACACCATTGAATGACAACCATGTTCATGATTTCCCCCGTGATATCCATATTCATGCATTTGTGATTCAATAAACTGTGCACCAGGGTAAATGCGGGAGGCAGACCAGCGCAGAAGACAGACAGCCCTCCTGTTCTTGGAGATTGCGTTATCAGAATACTCAAACAATGGGTACTTTATGTGCTGTTTTCAGAAGGACTTACCTATTTTACTAATTGAATTTTTTATTTCTACTTCTTAAATAAGTTATGATTTGCTTTTCCTTTTTCTTTAAAAAAAAGCATTAAGTATGGTTGTACCAATCTAAAAGTTCTCTTCAATCATTCATATTTCATATCCACCACCATTCATATTTTGTTTCACGATCCCTTTTCTTGAATGCTCTTATTTATGAACTAGGGATGATTTCAAAAGTTTCAAATCTCTCATAGTGCTTTAGGAATAATTTTGTCTTCATGGCTGCTGTGTCGAGTTTACAAAAAATAAAAACACAAAAAAATAGATTTTTGTATGCTCACTCTCTGTTAGGTGTATATAAATATCTTTTCTCAATCTGTAGTGTCATTGTGAAATTGTGTTTCTTTTTGTGGTGCCAAAATTCTTAGGAAAAACATTGCTTTTTGCCCTCTCCTCCCAAACACCTGCACAAAACTCCTGAGCAGAGATCAAAGGACTTCAATCTACTAGAGTGTGATCAGCAATTGGCCACTGTCACACTAGCATCTGCTTTTCATTACTCCAAAGAACCACACACTGAAGGGCAAAAAGAGCTATAGACTGAGACTGAGAGATGAGTACAAGTGGAGAAAAAAATAAGAAGCAAGGAAACCCAAGAGGAGAGAGAACGGAATAAAACTTTCTTTCTACTACCTACGGAATAGGACTTAAATAATAATTAAAATAAATATGTTCTCGTACAAATGAGTATTATAGAACTGCCCAGATCTTTGATGTTTTTTTTTTTTTTCTCTCTCTCTCTCCTCTCAAATGCCAAACCTAAGGAAAGCTGGCTTCACTTTATTCCTACTTAGGGTTTTACTTGTACACATTTTAGGCATTTTTCCCCTCTAACCCACGCATTAATAGACAGGCCATTACACCAGATGTTGTCTTCCTTATGTTTGCTTATCATTCTTTGCACATCATTTCTAACAGTGAGATTTATTTCCCTTTTTCTTCCTCTAAGCCTATTATTTTCCTTTGTACAAAATCAACATCACTCTATCCTTCAAACACTGGAGTTTAAAATTCTCCCAGTTAAGATGCTTTATATTAAAAAAGGGAAAAATCCACCAAAGAAGAACAGATCGGTGGCACCGTAGGGGTATTGGCTTCTTTACAGGAAGAGATTATAGTAGATGCTCTGGATAACGTACACTGAAAAAGAGGCTGCATGGTAAAATCCTCTTTTAATCAAATAGAACTCCCCAAGTAAATACTGGAGTCCTCATTAGACAAATTTGCCAAGTTTTTCCCCCTCATGCACACTCTGTCACTCCATGTAGAGAACGTACTCCATGCAATAAAAAATAATAAAGAAGAAGAAAAAGAAGGGGAAGAAGAGGAGGACCGGCAGAGTTTCAATAAGGTATCAGACTCATTCACCAAAGATGACCTTCTGGCCCTTAGACAATTGATCTACAATTCAGACACGATCCAACAACAGGGCAAATTATAATCAGCCACCAAAGACACTCGCTCTATCAATGATTTCCTGACATTTCAGAACATTAGAGAGGAAGTATATCTTTCCTTTGGGATTCACATCAGTGTTTGGTATAACTTCCCTGTAAACTCCAGATAGAAATATTCCAAAGAAGGAAATAACAAAACAAAGCCATAAATACAACAGTGGTTTATGTTGGTGAAATAAAAATGTTTTGCAAAGGTATTTCATGAGACATAGAGACTTTTATAGTTTTCTCGTTGCCTCTTGTGACATCCTCCAGAATCAGAATTGGTAGGCAGAGTACGCGGGCAAGCACCCCGACACGGGACTTCAGGAGCCCTAGAAAGACTTACACTCTGACCTCACCTTAAAGAAAAGCACCTCTTCAATAGCAATGCTTTATAAATTCCTAGGACTAGGCGGGTTCTGGCCATCTCAAAGTACTTACTAGAACAAACTCTGGAGTCAGATTCCCTTCCTCCCTCTCCTGACTCTGACACTTCTTAGCTATGGTGTTATCACGAGCAGAGACATAACCTTCATAAGCTTCAGTCTCCTGTTCTCCAAAATTTTTGATATTATCCACATCTTTGGTGTATTCTGAGTATTACATGAGAGAATGCCTATAAATACTGACCATAATGCCTGGCACATAAAAAGTGCTCAGCAATCACTAAGTACTGTTCTTATTATTACTAGTGATTACTCAGGTCAACTCTACTCCACTGAGGAGAAATTGGAAAATGTGAGATCACAAGGCTCATGTGGAGATGATTATATTGACAAAGTCCTAGTAAATGCATAATAATAAATGGTGGTGAGAGGTTACAAAAAGCCATGTTATTCTCAAGGCAATTTTATTTTACCTTCTGAGGTTCAGTTTCCTCCCCCATAAAATGGTAGATAATAACAGAATCTATCTTCGAGGATTCTTGCAGAGTAATAAGAGGTGAGATAATGCTCGGAAAGCTGTTAAAATGCACAGGATGTGGCACACAGTAAGTTCTCATTGAACTTTAGTGGTTATCAACTGTTTTCTTTATTATAGACAATGATGTCATTTTCTGCCTTTTCTCGATAATGTATTTTGTCCTTTTTTTAAGTAGTGGAGATGAGAACAGATCTTTTCACTTGTTTCTTTCAGATAGAAAGCCATGCTTACTTTTCTATTGCTAACTTAGAATTATCTTGGAAGGTAAATGATGTCGTCCTATTAAGCTCCTGGATAGGTCTGTAGCTGTTGGTTTGAGACAAAGACTTAGAGAAGCTCCACATAATGAAGGAAGTATAATGTGAAGTTTGGGGACAATCAAAGAAGGGAGGAAGTGACTTCCCAGGTAGGAGAGAACCCAGGCTCACAACTGAGTCAACACTGCCAAGCACAGACAACAGAAGAGGACCAGGAGCAGAAAAGCAAAGATCATGAGAAAGTGAAGTCCTAGAGCAAAGGAAAAGAACTTGGGGAGGGTTAAGGTCTCCCTAGGGCATTGATTAGGCATAGACCTGAAGGGCTGGGTGATACCTGCTGACATCGAGGCCACATAAACTTTTATGTCCTAGTAGTTCTACAAGCCTTAGTTGATTTGCTTGTTATGAGCCATATTTAACTTGCTGTTTGAGCACGGAGTTTTCTGTAAGCTGTGGATATTTCCACTTTATCTGTAATCAAACCTAGATTATGTTCAAAACTTAAATAAAAGCCCAGAGGACAATGAATTTAGGGAGACGTTGGCTACAACGCTTGTTCTGCCAGTCATCAGACAGAAGGCACCATCAGTCATTGCACATCCTTGGACCTCAAGCTTGTCATTGGTAAAATACACCAGACTAAATGATCAATACATTTCTATTAATAATTTATCTTTATTCTTAATTTTCTTCACTGGAAAAGTTTACATGATAGAGTGAGAAGGAATATAATTTGAGAAGTAAAATGATATGATTTCAAAAATATACATACAAAGTAAAACAACGGATTACTGCCCTTTGAGCCTCAAATATATAATATTCAAAGATATGTCTTAACTACCAGATGGAATCAGATCACTTACACCTGAGATGTAGCACTTTTTAAAACATATAATTGTCAGATTCATGAAGAAATATATACTTGTTAGGTGGACAGCCAAGTGAGATTTCGCATGCCAGTTGCCACAGCCAAGACAAAATATGCAGGTCAGGGCTACCTTCCCACCCCCACCCACCTTGTCCAACAAGTTGGAGGTCATCTGTCAGAGCCTCAAGGAACTTAGTACTGCAGGAAGACAGGGATTCCTTTGAAGGCTTAATAATTTAAGCCATTGTCAGTTCATCCTTTTGGATATGACATCATTTGGGAATAGTCATAAACTCCCCTTTAAGCTTAGTTTCTTTTAACCTTGACGTGAGCTCATAGACTGGAATACAAGCATGTTGGATGCAAGGAGCAAACAGGTTGAGTTTATCGCTAGAACGGATTTGGATTGTCATGCAGAGTGTCTACACAGGAGTTAGCACAACAGGTGACTAAGGTCCTACATGAGTACCTGGGTTATGAACAATAATCATGGACGACAGATATGGATGATTCTGTAGAAGAATGCAAATTCCTCCAACTCAAATAGTTTAAGTACCAATATAAGTACCAATATTGGCTTTTGCTTTTTAAAAAAAATCAGGAATAGGATAACCATGGCTAATCCTGACTTGAATAATTAAGCTAAAACATAAGCTATGTTACTATTTCCTGACATCTTAGTATTTTGCAATTTCAAGTTCAACTGCCTTTCTAAACCAGTCTGAGTTACATGCCTATGGGATGCAGGAATCACTTCTTTCTCTGTATGGGTCAGAGGCACTCTGCACGTGGTCATTACACGTGTCTGTTCAACTTGAAAAACAATCCTGGCCCTGAGCAAACGAGATTAGGAAGGATCAAGTCAAAGAGCATTTTCTAATAGTAATTATATAATTCAAACAATATTGAGCTGGAGTAATAAATACACCTGAAAAGACAGTGGCAAGATATAATAAACCACTTAACTGTGGCTGTGGCCACAGAACTTTCTGTTGAAATAGAATAGAAATAAAATACTAGTGAAAACACAAGAATGAAAACCAAAGAATGTGACTCAATGAAGTATAAACCATGGCTACAAGGAATATTTTAGAAGTTATCTTTTCAATTAGTGTGTAAAGGACACACCCAAACTCCCTCTGTTTAATAGGACTTCAAATCATTTTCAAGCATACTGTGAATTGAAAAATGGAAGATGAGAAACAGTATATTTTTATGTTTCTGCCATTCCACTATTTTACAAGGTGCCCGATAAATGTATCGGGGAATCTACTGGTCGTATGACTTACAGTGCTGCTCTAGAGTTTATGAAGCATTATTTTGATCATTCAAAGGAAGCCACCCAGCAAAATATCAATATTTGGTTTTCAAGAACAAAACACAATTCCTCCTTAGGTTTTTATTTAATTAAATTGCTTGCTGACATCATTGCCCAAATTATGAATACCATAGGATAATTTTGAAGTCCAGGGATGTGCAATTTATACGGCTGTGTCCTGTAGCACTATGATGGTGTACTTCTCTTTATGTATGCCTCTGGCATTGTCTGAAGGGTCAATTTCAGTTTTAAGTTTGGAATGTAGTTGAGAAGCAAGGTTATGAAAGGATTTTGAAATCAGAGCTTATACTTGGCAAAAGGAGCCCTAACATTTTCTATACAAACAAATGAAATGCCAGAGCAGACTCTCAATGTCAGAGCTTTTGAAGGAAATTTGGTTTGGCTCAACCAGAGGTAGCTGTGTATGCTGAGACAATTTGACCTAGAAACATAATGCTCTCTACAAATAATCACTGAAGCTGAATGGAAGTTAAAATGATTTTTAGTGGTTGACCTTAGCTGCACACTAGACAATTATGAGAAGGTAATAATTATTATCTGAGCATAGATGGTGGAATAATGACCATTGCTAGTTGCCAAGTAATTTCAGATTTATTTAGTTATTTAAACATAGAATCGTTAAGAGGCAAAAACTGGAAAAGATACTGGAAATCATAGTCCATTGTAGCAATATTTTAAATGAGGAGAAACTCAAGTCTATTTCCAGTAGTAACACCCTTGAAATTACACATATCTGACTATTTAGAATCACAATATAAAAACTTTGTAAAAATTCATTTTTAAAATTAAGGTATAATTTGCATTCAATAAAATTCACCCCTCTTTAGTATATAGTTCT
The DNA here is from genome assembly GCF_004348235.1 of Phoca vitulina. Classification (NCBI taxonomy): domain Eukaryota; kingdom Metazoa; phylum Chordata; class Mammalia; order Carnivora; family Phocidae; genus Phoca; species Phoca vitulina. The sequence continues at coordinate 2,553,590 of NW_022589707.1, forward strand.
ACAAGTTTTGGCAAATGCAGAAGCTGGGTAATCAACAGCACATTTAAGATACAGAACAGCCCCAACATTCCCCAAAATTCCTCTGGGCATCTTTATAGTCAACCCCTTTCTGACCTCTAAGTACTGAAAACCACTGATAGGTTTTCTATCTCTATATAGCTTTTCCATAGAACCTACATTTTAATAGCAGGAAAAATACGCCTGTCTGTTTTTGAAGATGTTTGAAAGAAACAGAATTATAAAATACTGCTTATGCATTATACGGCCATTTGCTAAATGTGAACACACAACACTTGAGATGGCTGCGTTTATTGGCTACTAGAAAGGGGACGCCTTTTCCCTGCCACGCTTCCAGACCCAGGATTGGCAAAGAACACTTGAGTGCTCTTGGCAGAGTAATCTGATACCCCTTCAAACTGAAACTCTAAATATTTACTCAACATTTTTAGAGAAGAGGCCTAGCACCTGGTTGAGGACAAAGGCAGAGAAGGAGGATTCCAGAAGGCAACGCATAATCCACTTAGCCAAACACACACACAACAATTAACCAACAATCCTTGGAGCACACAAGCTCTGGTGTGAGTGGAATGAACAAGGGCTTCTTACAGTCTTCCCCAGGCTGCTTAATCAAGAATTCCTTTTAGCTCCGTGAACTGTGTAAGACTGTTGAATCTCAGATCTGTACCTCTGAAACAAATAATGCAATATATGTTAAGAAAGAAAAAAAGAAGAAGAATGTAGCAGGAGGGGAAGAATGAAGGGGGGGAAATTGGAGGGGGAGAAGAATCATGAGAGACGATGGACTCTGAAAAACAAACTGAGGGTTCTAGAGGGGAGGGGGTGGGAGGATGGGTTAGCCTGGTGATGGGTATTGGGGAGGGCACGTTCTGCATGGAGCACTGGGTGTTATGCACAAACAATGAATCATGGAACACTATATCTAAAACTAATGATGTAATGTATGGGGATTAACATAACAATAAAAAAAATTTAAAAAAAAAAGAAAGAAGATAGTAGGAAGGGAAAAATGAAGGGGGGGGGAAATTGGAGGGGGAGACAAACCATGAGAGACTATGGACTCTGAGAAACAAACTGAGGGTTCTAGAGGGGAGGGGGTGGGGGGATGGGTTAGCCTGGTGACGGGTATTAAAGAGGGCACGTATTGAATGGAGCACTGGGTGTTATACACAAACAATGAATCATGAAACACTACATCAAAAACTAATGATGTAATGTATGGTGATTAACATAATAAAAAAAATTTTTAAAAAAGAATTCCTTTTAATACATCCATAGTCTTTTGAAGAAGAATTCTGATAAAAACAATTTTCTTCTCTGCTTTATACTCACAGGGATGTTTTATAGCCTAGTGTCCCATGCAATTGCCAATCTGAACTTCTGTCCTTTCTCTACCATGTGTCATCGCTATACTTCACCTAAGGAACTCAACAAGCCAACATGGTTCTCCTGACACGTTAGGACTCTCATCCTCTCCTCTAACCCCCACAGCACCCCAGACAGTTGACTAGTTGTGTGGGAGAAAGTGCCCCCACTCCTGGTTACTCAGGGACAGAGGGTACTGTGTTTCTTAGAACCAGCACTGAATCTTGGGTTAAGCTTTTCTGTAGGAACAGTTTAAATCATGGTTAGATTTTTATACTCTAATGCTATACCATATTCAGCTATTTTTTTGTTTCCTTCTTCTTTCATTCATCTACTATTTATTGAGGGCCTGCTATGTCTAAGGCATTGTGCTCATCTCTGGATACATTCTCTGCCCTCAGAGGGCCCAAATTAAGTGAGGTTAGGTCAGTTTCTATACGCTGGTCTAAGATCCTATCATGCTTTGTTAAATTATTTCTAATGAAAAGTGTGATTTGCTTAAGTTCCAAACAGTAGATTTACGAAAAAAAAAAAAAAAAAAGCCTTGGTAATCCCAAAATCATTTATCAATTTGGAGTTGCTTGCATATTTGAAATGAACAACTAGTCCTCTAATAATCATTAATATGTCACATTCCTGTTAAATTGAAGTACCATTAATTTAATTGGAGTGAGGGAGGAAAAGCTGATTGCTCTCATGAGTTCTCTTTTCCCTTGCAGCAGATATGCACCACATGAGATTTAACAAAAAGAAATAAAATCCAACTATTAAACTCATCTTGTTTGCTCCTTCTTTCCCCACAGATTAGAAATGGAAGCTTGTCATCAACATGGCATGATTGGTTGCATTTTAAAATTCAGAGTCTAATGACTGGCATGTGATAAATCTCTCATTAAAATATTCATGAATAATCAGATTAAATGTCACATCTCCAAAGAAAGATCATCTGATCAGGGGTAACATCAGTTAATTTCTTTATTTGTTTGTAGAGTACTATTAGAGTGAAAGCAATCAGTATGAAAAACCTCTGTATTGGTGTGTGAATTACATATAAATTATGTGTTGCCTTGCACTTGCAACAGCAGAGAAAAATCAGAAAATATTTCCTCCACTTTTAAGAAAAATGGATGGGATCAGTGTGCATGAGTGATCTGGTAATTTTTTTCCACCAATACGCTTACTTCCACATTGATTGTCGTAATTCTTCCAAATAAGGATTAAGAAAAGGAGTTCTGATTTTCAGGATGATTGGAGACTAAGACACTATGGACAATCAAATATTTTGGTTACAAAAGAATTGAAATACCATAAGCTTGTAGAGATCTGCTGACTTCATGGAAAGTCTTTGTGTTGAATTTGGCAAATGTTATTAACGTGTGCTAGAGAAGTAAAGTCACAAGGATGTGGTTAGGTGGTATAAACCTGGAACTGCTATCCTGAAGAAAGGCATCTTACCCTCTTTCAAGGAGACCCATAAGTGCCCCAGAATTGGCCCATCAGGCACTCTCAATATTAGGCCAATCACACTGTAGCCACTATGACAGAAGGCAAAGAGAGAAAAGGCTGTCCTCTCTTTTTGAGGGGACTCAAAAATTATACCCAATGCTCCCCTACATGTTAGATACGACTTTCTAATACACTGTCCTATCTATTTTTAGTCAAAATTTTATTTTCATTTTTCCCTAAAGGTTACTGATATCAAAATATGCATGCTGTGCAGATAATAATGGCAGTTGTATATGCAATTTATTATGGAATTATATGATAGCTTATTATGGAGCTTGTGATTAACTTTACTCTAACATCAAAGCCATATGGTCTCCTACTCATTTATGGAACAAAGCTATCTCCTTAATGTCACTTACTGTAGGTTAATTTATGATTTGGCAGACATGCTCTAGAAGAACACTATCTCTTCTCAGATGTAGAATTTTTTAGCAAAGGGAAATGCATTAACCTTGTTAATTTTCATCCTCCTTCCATCCAATACACAATGGCTCTAGGGCCAACAAGTATCTGCCCTCAAAACTTCTCAGTTTTGTTAGAGTTTTAGAAGCATCTGGTAGACCTTGAGTTTAGAAACACATCTAGTCTTAAAAGTATAATCTACCAGCATGTACATACATAAATATTCCCAGGATTGGATGTGCCTGGAACCTAAAATACAAACACAAGATGATCCAATAGTGTGCTGCTTGATGGCATACAGACTGTTCCTTTCAGAGTGCTCACTTTATTTTTCTTTTAAAGATTTTATTTATTTACTTGACAGAGAGAGACACAGCAAGAGAGGGAACACAAGCAGGGGGAGTGGGAGAGGGAGAGGCAGGCTTCCCGCTGAGCAGGGAGCCCGATGCGGGGCTCGATCCCAGGACAGCTCATGTGCACAAGCATGGGGAGCGGTAGCATGGCTACACAGCACCATCGAATAGCTCTTTGGAAAAACTGGATACAAATGTTACTGTATATCGGGATCATGACCTGAGCCAAAGGCAGACGCTTAATGACTGAGCCACCTAGTCGCCCCTGGAGTGCTCACTTTAAAAGTGGCATAGTAACCCACAGAGGAGTAACAAGAATTTTGAAAGGAACAAAAACTTTCTCTTATGAAGAACAATTGAGAAAATTGGTATTATTTGGTATAGTTTGGTAAATTCATTTTTAAAAAGCATTTCTTATTTATCAAGTACTAAAAGGCTCTCACCTTGGAGCAGAACAGAGAGCACAGGGAGATTTGCAAAGAGGTAGCTGTCAGCTCAGTGAAAAATACAACCCCATAAGAAGAAACATCCACAAATGAAATGGGGCTCAAGCATCCATGAGTCTCATGGAATCATTTTCTGAAAATATTAATTTGCAAAAATTAACGCTTAATAATTAAATATTAATTAACCCTCTTCAAACTCTTCCAATGTGATGGACTTAACATTAATCATTTCAAATTCTTGCTCTCCTTTCCTTTCAATGCAGTCTAAAAATTCTTGAGACCATAGTATTCTATTCATTACATGGCTGAATTGATTTTATGAAATAACATTTTTTTAGCTATCCGATATCTACCCCTTCTTAAAATATGAGGAAGCCTAATATAGTTTATTTCTCCCTGATGAATTCATCACCCCAACATTTCTTATATTAACAACTGATGGCAGTTTCTCCATGAAATATTCTCAAAAAACAAGGTTTTGATTTGCTTTGGCCATTATTACTTGTGAGCAGTATGCATTAAAGGTTTGGGATTCTTCTAATAATACATAATTTACCAAAAGTAAATTATTTTTTACACTGCCTATTTTATAGTTCCAATACCTAGTAACAACCCAATAAATATATCTTTGGTGAGGATTATCAGGGACAATGGAAATTTTAGATAATCAAGAGGGAAATGTTCCCTTGCATCCTACCATACACAAATAAAATCAAAATAGTATGCCTAGGGCAATTATTCAACTACTCTGTTCTACATTTTAAAATGTACTATATATTTTTACACTGATCTTAGCCAAAAGGCCAAGAAGTGATTATATTTTTGATAATTTTTTAAAGATTGATTTATTGATTTATTTAGAGCATACACTTGTATCACACGTGGGGGGGGGAGGGGAGAGAGAATCCCAAGTAGACTTCCCACTGACTGTGCTACCTGTATGGTGCTTGATCTCACAACCCTGAGATATAACCTGAGCCAAAACAAAGAATTGGCCACTCAACTGGCTGAGCCACCCAGCTGCCCCAATAAATGCATTTTAAGAAATCACACTTAAAGAAGACAAGTTAACTTCCTATGAGTTTTACAAGAAGTACTACTAAAAATATTTGACAAATACTATGTCAAGGACACTAAACCTGTCATGCCTGCATCAGCCCCTGAGTTTCTAGATTGCATGAATGTCCCAGTTTGGGCTGACTGAAGGGAAGAAAGGTAATTTACATGAAGGGACTTGGGAAAGCACCTTATGGTTGTCCAGTAAAAAATTGGATGCAGCTTGCTGTGTAGGACACGCCTCACACTATTTCTCAGGAAGTACGTTCTTAAATTATGTTGAGTATGTTGGTAGAGGACATCAATCAAAAGCATGAATCATGACATCAAAGGTACCAAAACTGTTAACACAAACTTAAGGATGACTTCGGTAGAGTGGAATCGGAAGGTTATCACATAGGTACATCAAAGTTCGAGGCCACACTCATCATACATATTTCTTTACAATGAATTACTTCGAATAGAATAGATTGCTAGGAGACTCCATTCCCACTCATAAAGAATAGCCCTCAGACAGCATGGCGAAAGAGCATTCTGGAGGCTCTTCTGAGAGTCCTAGTTCTGATCACTCTGACGGAGTGTGTGTATGAAATGAATGTTTTTCTCCAGAGCTCTTACTACTAGGTGTCCTTTTGCTCATGTATTTGCTTCAAGGGAAGTTTCTAAATACTGACCTATTAAGTTGAGGAAAGGGTTTGTTCCCTCCAATGTGCCCTAAGATTTTGATGGGACAGTCTGGGACTCTGGCTCTTCAGTTCTCTCTCATGATATACTCTAGCTCTCTAAGCAACTTATCTTCCCTGAGGGACCAATACTGCCTCCATGCTTAAATGATGGGGGAGACTGGAAGCCTGTTTCAGTCTAAAGAATTACTACTGGCTTAAACAAAGTGAGAGAAAACAGCTCATGTGCACAAGCATGGGGAGCCGTAGCATGGCTACACAGCACCATGGAAGAGCTCGTTGGAAAAACCGGATACAAATGTTACTGTATAATCAACCACACATATATGTAACTGTACCCGCAAACACACATGGATTAGTATATACTGAATGCACTCCTTTCCCAAATCAAACAGAACAACAAAACTGAAGAATTAGAGGGGCGCCTGGGTGGCTCAGTCGTTAAGCGTCTGCCTTCAGCTCAGGTCATGATCCCAGGATCCTGGGATCGAGCCCCACATCGGGCTCTCTGCGGGGAGTCTGCTTCTCCCTCTCCCACTCCCCCTGCTTGTGTTCCCTCTCTCGCTGTGTTTCTCTCTGTCAAACAAATAAATAAAATCTTTAAAAAAAAACCAAAAAAAACCTGAAGAATTAGAGCTAAAATTTAAAACCGACTAAGTTGCACAAAAGAAGGAAACAGTAGACCTAATCACTAATCCATTTGCCCTTTATGGTGTTTCCATAGAGCTGAAAGCAGCTCTAAATTTTAAAATGCATTTAGATTCCAGCTTTTCTAAACCTTTTGGGCCTAAATAGTGAAGTTGATGAGAAGAATATTTTAACTGTAATTCAAACTATGATCTGAGACATTAACAATGCTCTAAAATAACAGGTCGCAAAATATACACCACTAAGGTCATTATATATAATTTTTAAGTTCCGTGGCTTAAAATTCACATTTTACTTCCAATATTAGCTAGGTCAGTATTCTATGAAGTTTTAAAAGAATTAGACATTACAAGAGAATGACATGAAGAAGGTAATTATTATCAGTATGGCTCTAAACTTTGGTTTTGGAGTCTTTTATTCACACTTTTAATCCTGACAAATAAAGCATTTTTTTCTAGCTATGTTACAAAATTGCTCTCTTTAGCATAATCAATCAGCTCTTGTTTGATCCACTCTTCAGTTAACATGAAGTGATGTGCATGTTCAGACATAACGCATAAAAATATCAAGCAGTCAACTTAAGAAATGAATGGTATCCAGCCTGGGACTATGAAAGCAACAGAGACTTGCAGAAATAGAGATCATCTGAAAGAGCTGGGTCTGCAGAGTGACCCCCGTTTTTAACCTATAAGCATGTAACCAGCATGCTGTGGGTTTGAGATACATGAGCACAGAAAACACTGCAGCATCCTAGACACAAACATTCAATACAATTGAGCCACGCTGTTGTAACTTTCATTTTGATGGTATTATCTAAGAAAGAAAAGTATTTCAATTGGCTTTTGTACATTTTAATTTTTTATCTCTCTTTGATCTAGTCTTTAATCTATGATGAGTTTATTTTTGCATATGCTATAAGTAATACTGTAAATATAAATATTTATGTATGAAAAATTCTTCCTCCTGCCCAAGGGTACACTTATAGTTCAGAGAATAATTATGCTTTGCAGGTTTGGATGCCTATTTTAACTGTATGTTATAATTTTTAAGTTATAAATTTTTTTATATATATAATTATATACATATAATTATATATATATAAGATTATATATATATATAGTTTTTAAGTTATAAAAATTTAACTGTATGTTAAAATATGTGATTCAGTCTTGTTCTTGGAGTGTTATTTTGTTTCACATGATTACATTGCTATTGTTGTGCCATCCTTGCTGTTTTATTTAGTATTGGTTTTACACGCTTTAACATTTAGCAGGGAAGTTCCTCCTCTTGCTCTCTCTTTCACTATATTGCTTATTCTTGCTAAGGGATGTTAGAAGCTTTTTTTGTTTTCTTCAAAATTCCTAGGTGGGGATTTTTTGGATGACATTCAGTCAATAGATTAATGAACATCATTGATATTCATCATTTACACAACTTAGAGCATTCACTGTCAATAACACACATAGTATATATATTCACATACGAAGAGTAGACAAGCACCCTTTGCAAACTTCTTGAATGCATTTCCTTAGACCTCATTACTGAAAACTGGTTCCCAGATCTTTGCTTATTGGATAGAAGTCTTCCTTTCACTCCAACTATCCACTATTTTCCATACATAATTCCCTGGCAGTATCACCAGGGAGAGATGTCAAAAAGCACTCTCTACCTTATGAATTTATAATCCTTTCCTCTTACTTGATGTCACAATATAGCACTTACATTAAGGCCCTTGTAACATTTCAACAGAATTGCCATTTGTTCTCCTTCTGTTGTCTACATGTTCTTTGGTGAAAAAACTTGATTCTTAAATTCCAAGTTCTTAGCAAAATTCCCAGCATACTGTAGATGTCCAGTAAGTCACAAAAATGTGATAAGAAAAATGTGTAACTAAAGCAAAGATATTAGTGCTTAAGCTTTTAAAACTGTATAAAGAGAAAAGTGTCCCCGTGTCATTTAGAAAAATTGTCTTTGGCTATTATTTTAGTAGTCAGGTGTTTTATCCATACAGGTAGTATGGATAATAGTTTTGCCAAAATTGTCTATAGTAAGTCTTAGAGAAGATGTCCTTAAAGTGATCTCAAAAAACGAGCCTCAAGGGGTTGTGACAAGTGTGAATGTACATCTTCAGGTGTGCATATTTTAAAGAGTTTGTGTTTATGATTAGGTGTATAGACATGTGCATATATATTTTTAAGACATAATCTATATAAGACTTAGGTTTCAAATACAGATCCAGAAAACTAAATACCTTGTAAGTTTTCCTAAAAGAGTTGCTAGATTTTTCAGATGAGCAGTGCTTATGATGCTTTCACAAATTTTAGATCTTGCTAGAGTTTTCTTATTAGTATGATTACTTTTAATGCACCTTTGATTTTTTTCATGAATGTCATAAACATTTCATCTTTGGAAAAAATATAAAAATAATACAAAAATAATATTGATAATGAAATCTCAACATATTCTACATTTATGTATATATTCTCCATTGACATTTTAAAATATTGATGGGGAATATAAGCGAACATTGGATACATGGAGATTTCATTATCAATATTAATTTTTTTTAACATAGACACACACTCATACACTCACTATACTAGAAAGTATTCAGATTATACACAATTCTTTCTTATCAAGCTTAAATTAAGATTAGAAACTCTAAGTCAATATATTTCATAATGGAATTAGGCAGGGTTTTCACTTATATTTAAGGTCTGCTGGACTTCACTCATGTAATAGTTCTTTGTTTTTATTATTTATAAGCACCCATAAATTGGCCCTCTCACAATAGAATAATACAGATATAATGAGTTGATTTGTAAACCAGTATTTTTTAAATTTTATTTTAATTTGATGCTATTTTATTAAGATTTTGGATGTCTTACAACAAAAAAATTTGCTTAGAAACAGGATGCAACATAATTTTGCTTTAATAGTTAACTAGGCATTTTTAGAAAAGTAAAAATTCATTACTGTTAATTTTTTTATTGTTAATATCTATTGCCTTTAGAAATGACAGGTCATTTGTTTTGTGCTTTGTGTGTGTGCATGTGTGCACGCTATGGCTTCAATTAGATAAAGTATCACAAGTTTCAAGCTCAGCAATTGGAATTTGAACAAAAATACAATGCATATCTTTGGTAGAAATGAGAAATGATTCATCCACTTCCTATCTAGTGCATGGAAGATAAATAACCTCTCATCATTTAATATGTGGCTCATGAGATACGTATTGTGAGTGTAGCATTGTAGTTAATAAGACAGGGTTCTTTTGCAGCTTTGAGTCCCCAGTAGCATCCCAGCTTTTGTGGGTACATGAATAATAAATTATTCCTTTGTAGGAGAATTCATTACCAGTCACTGATAGCTCATGGCTGAATTACTTATGGGAATTATTGGAACCATATTTTTCTGAATTAAAAAAAAAAATGATCTTTTCAAAACCAACCTTTTGCTGACATGTTAACAACCAAATAATTGTTTGGAATATTTACTTTCTCATATGTCTTTGCCAGTCTTCCCTTTTGACTGCATTATGGAATTTTAAAAAATGCTTTATTTTATTTGAAAGAAGATATTCCTTAATCTACTAAATGGAACTTGTTCAATATATAGAATTTGTACCTCTCAGGCCAATAATAGGCAATTAATTTGAAAACATAATTTGGGGTTTTAAACAATAAGCTTGTGTTTTATATTTAAAACATTCTATGATATCTTTGTCATTGTGTTTCAAGTTTAAGTTTTTGAGTTGAGGAAGATGCTTTCCTAGGTCATTCATTTCTGATCCCTAACTTGAAACTCTTACTTGTTTTCCCCTTAAAGTGTTCTGTTCCAACACCCTACATTCTTCCTACATCTCTATTCCAAAGAAATTGTTTTAGCTCCTCCCTAGTTTCATGTCCCTTTTTTCCCAGAGTCAGGTACCTAGCTAGCCTCCTCCACCATCTACTTAAGAGTAAAACACTACAGGGTTGCCTGGGTGGCTCAGTCGGTTAAGCATCCAACTCTTGGTGTTGGCTCAGGTCCTGGTCTCAAGATCATGAGATTGAACCCTGGTTAAGCATTCAACTCTTGGTTTCAGATCAGGTCCTGATCTCAGGTCATGCTCAGCATGGAGTCAGCTTGGGATTCTCTCTGCCCCTCCCCCTACTCATGATCTCTCTCTCTCTCTCTCTCTTTCTCTCAAGTAAATAGAATCTTAAAAAAAAGAGTAAAACAATACATCCTGAGACTTACTGTCTTTTACCACATGTGGCAGTCTTCAGAGCAATGAATTTCAAATGCTATACTGTCTATAATATTCAAAGGAGACTCATAATTAATATAAATAACAATGTACTTTGACAAAGTTCTCATATGAATATATTTGGAAACCTATTAATTCAGATCTTTGCATATATATTTAATCTTGGTCTCTGCTATTTGTTTTATGCAGACAGTTTTTCTTTATTCCTCTTCCGGAGTTACATGATTTAGAAGATATATTTAATGGAGCAAACACGTGTGTTAATAAATGATGGCACAAGCATTTTCATTAGTTCACAGGATAAAAACAGAAGGCTGTTAGAGATGTATTCCACGTTCATGAGTTGGAAGACTCAGTATTGTTAAATGTCAATTCTTCCCATATTGACCTACAGATCTGACACAATTCCAATAAAAATTTCATCAAATTCTCTTCTAGACATTGACAAACTATTTCTAAAATTTATATGGAAAGGAAAAAGACAGGCCAGCCAACACAATACCGAAGAAAAGAAAAAAGTTGGAAGATTTAGACTACTAAATTTCAAGACATAGTTTAAAGCTTCAGTAGTCAAGACTGTGAGGTGTTGGCAAAACAATGGATACATAGATCAACAGAACAGAGTAGGAAGCCCAGAAATCAACCCATGCAAGCACAATTAACTGATCTTTGACAAAAGCAATTCAATGGAGAAAGAATAATCATTTTCTTCTGCTGATAGGTGCAGAAAAAAAAGGTTCTTGGATGCCCATATATAAAATAATAATAGTAATAATAATAATAATTAACATGGATTATACATCTTATACAGATTAACTCAAAATTGATCATAAACCTAAATGTAAAATTAAAAAAAATGATTAAGCCACCTGGAAGAAAACATAAGATAAAATCTATGTGTCCTTGGATTTGGGGATGAAATTTAAATACAATACTAAAAGCATGATCTATGAAGAAAACTGGTAAGTTGGACTTCATTAAAATTTTAAAAACTCTGCTTTTCAAAAGACATTGTTAAGAGAATTAAAAGACAAAACACAGATTGGGACAAAGTATTTGAAAAAACATACCTTAAAAAGTACTTGTTATCCAAATTAAACAAAAAAATCTTAAAACTCAGGCATAAGAAAACAAGCAACACAATTTATAAGCAGACTATATGAACAGATACTTTATCAAAGAGGATATAAAGATGACAAGTATAAATGGGAAACGCTCAATATCATTTGTTAAGTCAATGCCCATTAAAACAACTATGAGATGCCTCAATACACCTACTAGGATAGCCAACATAAAAAACCGAGAATATAAATTCCTAATGAGAATCAGAAGCAACAAGAACTTTCATTCTTTATTGGTAGGAATGCAAAATGGCACAGCCACTTTTCAAGACAGTTTGATAGCTTCTTATAAAGCTAAAGATAGCCTTACCATACAATCCAGGAGTCATCTTCCTAGGTATTTACCCAACTGAACTGAAAACTTATGTACATATGTGCACACACACTCTGCCCATCAGTGTTTTTAGCAGCTTTACTCATAATTGGCAAAAACTGGAAGAAACTAAGATGTCCTTCAGTAGATGAATGATACAGGCGCACAACTGATTAAAAAAAAAAGAAAAAAAGAATAAGCTAACAAAGACTCCAGTCAGGGAAGACTATATAATTTATGCTTCCATTTATATGACCTCCTGAAAAATACAAAACTACAGACAAAATGAACAGATCAGTGAGTGACAGGGAGGCCTGGGGGGAGGATGTGGGATAGGTAAAGCACAAGAAATTTTGTCAGGGCAGTTAAACTCTTCTGTATGATACCATAATGGTGACTACAGGACACTTTATATTTGTCACAACCCATAGAACTTTACAAAAGAAAGTGTGAACCTTAATAGATGCAAATTTAAAAATTATTTAGGAAATCATGGGATCCAAGGATGGAATACAGAATGTGAGAACATAATCTAACTCATGAAAATGTATGAATGAACCTCACTGATGTGGCAGTGGGGGGGCAAGAGGCTGACCTAGGTGATCTTGGAAATGAGTAGGATCTATAAAACTGAAGTTGAAAGAAACTGCACACAAACACTATATTCCAGCTGATAAAGTTATTCCCCAAGCAAGTACAAGTCACCAATTCTGAAACTACCATACCTGCAGAGAGGAACTGAACGATTAATTAAATGGATAGTGGATGGTGGGATGCAGGTTTCTCTCTGTTGGGGTGGTACTTTACAGACAATGAAGGGGAGGAGGCTAGAATGATTGAAGTGGTAATGGATTACAGATGGAGAAATCAGTGTGAATGCATAGCTAGCTTAATATAGATACAGATTAACAGATACAGATGTAGATAGATAAACAGATTGATATAGAGATTTATAGATATACATACATAGGAATTAGTACATATGCATATATTTTCTTGCTCTGTCAAATGAGAGGGGCCAGAAGCAATCATATTCCAGTATCAGTGAGGATACCAAGCACCCAGATCTTGATTTTCAGTGCCATTCTCCAATAAAAGGAACCAGGATTCCTTAGAGAAATGATGATTCTAAAACTGGAGCAGAAGATTTACAAGATGAGCCTGATGCATCCTTGAGTCCTAGAAAGTTAAGGAAGTACTTTAAAACACCCTGCAATGATGAGGGTATTACAAAAAGAAACAGGACAACTAAAGCTCTCCCAGTGGCCAGAACTGGAACAATTTGAGCAACAAAGTAAATAAAGCAGTAAGAGATTATAACCCAAACTATAAAATCAATATTCATGTGCTCATACAGATATAAAGAACTGGTTACATAAATGGGGCAAATAGACAGATCTCCCATGCAGAATCATTTCAGATAATATGTTGATACTGTTCCTTCAAAAAAGGTGGGATGTAATCCCCCCCCCCCCTTAATAACTTCATTCCAAAGAGTAAGTATAGTATGGAAAGGGTCTGCTTTACAGTGGAAAAACCTAAAAAACCCTATCTCAGCTAGGTAATTAAGATTAATATCAGTAGTGGAAAGTCATATTGATAGTATGTATCTTAGATACAAAGTGATAAGAACATTTTACTTGTGTGATCTTCCTCTCCAAAACCCATAATGGCCAGTGTAATCATGAGAAAGACATCAGACCCATCCCAATTGATGGCCATTCTACAAAACATTCTATAGCATTCCTCAAAACTGTCAGGGTCATCAAATGGAAGATAAGTCTGAGAAACTGTCACAGCCAAAAGAATCCTAATGAGACATAATGACAAAATCCAGTAAGTAAGCTGGATGGGATGCTGGGACAGAAAATGAATCTGGTAAAACTTAAGGAAGTCTGAATAACTATCAGGCATAATAATGATGTATGAGGGGCGCCTGGGTGGCTCAGATGGTTAAGCGTCTGCCTTCGGCTCAGGTCATGATCCCAGAGTCCTGGGATCGAGCCCCACATCGGGCTCCTGGCTCAGCGGGAGGCCTGTTTCTCCCTCTCCCTCTGCCCCTCTCCCTGCTCATGCTCTCTCTCTTTCTGTGTCTCTGTGTCTCAAATGAATAAATAAAATCTTTAAAAAAAATAATGATGTATGAATATTGCTTTATTAATTGGGACAAATTAATAACACCATTGGTGATAGGAGAAATGAAATATAAGAACTCTCTGTACTATGTCCACAACTTTCCTATAAATCTAAATCAATTCTGAAATAAAAAGTTTATTTAAAGAAGATGCTGCAAAATCTTATATTGGCATATAACAAAATGGGAGAGGAGAAGTGAGGCTCTTTATCACCATCTTTCTTACACTTCACTCCAGCTTGGCATCTGCTACTTGTAAAAAACTGAGTAAAAGTCAAGACTAACATGACAGATATCAGTTCATTGTGACTAAATAAGGAAAGCTTTAAAAGTAAAAAGAGTAAGAGATGATACAGTGAATGGAGAAGAAAAAAATATTCCAAATTTTGCAGTTCTAGAATGATGTAAAAGGTCACTTTATTTCCTTCTCTCTTACCACTTGCTATTTAAAATTACTTGGTTTTCAAAAAAAAAATATTCAATTAAACCACAGGCATGAAGTAAGGTTATAAAAAACAGAAACGTGAAGAAAAGTGAGTATACGTAGCAACAGTTAATAATAATGTATAGCACTACACTTTTCAAAATGCTCCCTGATATTTCATCTCAATTGGTCATCACAATATTCTTCTGTTATGGTATCCTATTTTCAGGGTATGTCAAGCTAAATGTGACATAATACATGTCGAATATATGGGACTCAACTTCAAGGATTTATAAAAAGCCTGTAAGAATTAGCATAGCATATTTATTTATAAACATCACCCATCCTCTGCATCTTATGACTGGAGACACAGGTCCTCATAAAATTCTCCATTCATGGTCCCGTTGGTAATATTGATTAACCTCTGTCAGTCCCTACTTCTCACAAAAAGAACAGAAATGCTAAAGAAATGCCTTGGGATTTCAAGGCTATCATTTATAGGACGAGAGGTGAAGGAGCTAGCTAGTAATTATCAACACATGGCTCTACATCTCGATCAAGAACCTTACTTTTTGGACCATCTACCATGCATTTCTGCCAGCCACACACACTCCCATAGTCACAGTGAGGGTGTAGGTTTCCGCGTGTTTCAGCTGGTGTCATGTACACGTTATGTCAGAGGCAGGAAAAATGCAGTCATGACACAGCCAAATCAGACTCACAAATCCTTATTAACTTAGTGATACTCAATTCTTTTTTCACTATTTGTAGAAAGAAGATTCAGGACTACAGACGCTCTAATTACAGAATGATAGAATTACATGCTATGAATCATTTTGTAGACTTCTTTTACATGAATAATGAAGATCAACAAGGATACAGAATCTGGCCAAATTCATACAGGGGTTAACATTAACAGAAATTATAACCCTCTCTTAACTCTGTTTTGTAAAATAAATTTTCTACTACTTCTTTAAATGTTGCACAAAATTCAAGCAGAGAAAGATAATTATCATGGTTTCACTCATACGTGAAATACAAGAAACAGTGCAGAAGATCATAGGGGAAGGGAGGGAAAACTGAATGGGAAGTCATCAGAGAGGGAAAGAAACCGTGAGAGATTCTTAATCATAGGGAACAAACTGAGGGGTTGCTGGAGGGGAGGGATGTGGGGGAATGGGGTAACTGGGGGCGTTAAGGAAGGAATGTGAGGTAATGAGCACTGGGTGTTATATAAGATTGATGAATCACTGACCTCTACCTCCCATATATTCCACATAATTATATGTTAATTAATTGAATTTAAATAAAAAGTGAAAAAATGGAAAAAGAAATAAAAGCAGTTCTATTATCAGAAAAATAAATAAATGTTACACAAAATGTATAGTGATAATAATGAAGGGAGAATATTTTTCTTCATACAGTATCTTGAGTTTGGGTTTAATCCATCCTTACGGTTTGGTTTACCTTATGTTTAACAAACGGTGTTGAAGATACCAAAAAAAAAAAGACAATAATAATTTAAATATTATACCCTATCCTCAGCCTACTTAATGTCAAAATCAGCCATGTAACTTCTATGTTGCTTTCTTTACATTGTTGAGAATTTTAAAAACCACTTTTATTAATTTTTTTTTTTAATTTTAGGAACTTTACTTGTATTTTTCTGTTTATATCAGGTTTGACGGTTATCTTTACCTCCTATGGCTTGAATTATTTTTCATAAACATACATTTTTTCCAATGCCTAAGTTGAGATTCAAGTCAAATAATTATTCTTAAAAACAAAAACTAGCTTTCTGCTCTTATCAATTAAAACAAGTACGCTTGTGCTTACAAGTGCAGAGTTGTTTTGTTGCCTTAGACTGAATTTTAGATATGGGTTAATCATGCTTTGGATTTTGGAAAATATATGTATCCATATTTATGGGAACATCCTTCCTGAAAATAACAGTCATGTTCATCTCTTAGATATCAGTATGGCATAGTACAGATAGGCTTAAATAATTTGAAAGCATTATCCTAAAATAGTACATAGAAAAAAAAATCTAAAATGTAAAATTCACAAGCTTTGTCTTAATTGGTCAGGATTTTGAGAAAAACAGCCCAATTTATAAATAAAAAATATAAGAGTTAAAAATATTGAACCTCATTATATCAATCTCTTTCAACTTCTCCCAGAAAGCACCTATGAAACATGTGATTTTTCTTCAGAGCTGTAGCCCATAAAATAATTGAACTTTCAGGAGGCAGCAGGTCTACTCCTTGCTTAGCAGCAAATCCGAAGGTTCAAGGAGGTGATAAACATTCAACTGCTTCTTAAAGAGTTTATTTTTAAAACTTGTTTCCTCTCCTCTTCTTTCTTTTTATCAACCCCGAACACAAGATAAGCAAATCACATAAAAACCCCACAACAATAAAAATCAAATAATTATCATAAATGAGACACGCAGATATTACCCGCTAACCTCACAAAACAATGTACTGTTTCTTTAAACTATTCATTTTACTATAGTCATTTTTATATTTGCCGCTTTATTAAGCTGTTTGCATTCTGAAGAACCTGAGAAATTTTATTTTCCATACTTGACTTCAACAGCTTCATAAAAGAAAAATAACATTTGTCTTACCTTCCTCAGGAGAATTTTTTAAATGCCATATTTCTTGATATTTTAAGTGTGTTTTTGCCCAATCATGCATCATGGTTTTAGCATCTTTACATCTGCCAACAGATCAGCTTTTTACCTGTCAAAGAGCCTAAACTATACTTTTTAAAAAAATGTTTTTTAAAAGATTTATTTATTTGAGAGAGAGAGAGAGAGAGGGCAAGTGCAGGAGCACAGGGAGGGGCACAGGGAGAGAGAAAATCCCAAGCAGACTCCCGGCTGAGCATGGAGCCTGCTGCAGGGCTCCATCCCACAACCCCGAGATCATGACCTGAGCCAAAATCAAGAGTCGGATGCTTAACCAACTGAGCCACCCAGGTGCCCCCCTAAACCATCCTTTTATATATGAAC
Source organism: Phoca vitulina (assembly GCF_004348235.1). Classification (NCBI taxonomy): domain Eukaryota; kingdom Metazoa; phylum Chordata; class Mammalia; order Carnivora; family Phocidae; genus Phoca; species Phoca vitulina. The sequence goes on from NW_022589707.1 coordinate 2,571,327, forward strand.
AACTTCATGGCTAGATAAATCATTATTTCAAGTTTACGTGTAACTTTGGTTTTTATTTAAGGGACAAGTTTGCTTCATAAAAAATGGCTATTCAGAACTGGTAGAGGTAATGAGTCCCAGAATTATGAAGCAAAGAATTCCAGACAAAAGCAAGCTTTCAAGGTATTACAATTCAGTGATTCTTAAGATGTTTTGAACAACAGCCTCCTTTGAGAATCCGATTAAAAACTATGTTCTCTCTCCCAGAAAACCATGCAGGCCAACACATTTTTGCATGTAGTTCTGACACATTTGAAGCACACTCTGGAAGTCTATTCACCAACCCCAGGTTGTAGAATTTGGGGTATTGGTCAAGTTCCTCATTTTATAGACAAAGGAACATCGTTCCTCACAGGTTAAATGGCTTTCCCAAGGTTAAGCTGCTAGTCACAGTTAAAGGTGGGACACACACAGGTTTCCCGAAACCAGCACTTTTTCTATTATGCCCAATATTATAATGATAGTCGACTAGAAAGAAGCATTTACAATAATTAAACCCACTTTACAACTTTAGGTTGTGTTCCATTATAATAAAGTACACCTAGTGTCATCACTGCATGTTTCATTACAAGAGATAATTGTGTAGAGATCCTGACTCCCCAGTGGGTTTAACCGCCCCTGATACAGAGCAGGTGCTCTGTAAATGTCTCTTGAATTTCAAATGAACGGACCTGCTTTCGCAGGACTGTTGGAAAACTGGCTCAGTCAGGAGTACTGCTACAGAAAATGATAGCTTCCCTGAGAAGCCAGGAGTTTCAAGAGTAAATCACATCCGGAAGTATTAAATAGGTATGAAGATGTTAGCTTATGGTCAAGAAAGCCTCCCCTCCATCAGATTAATTTTCTTCTTTGATATATCGATTCACAGAATTGTTGGAGACTACAGAGTAATATAATCCAAATTCATGTCCAGCACGCTCTGAGAAATTCCATCCCATCTGAACCAATTCAGCAATGCGGGGTTAGGTCATGGAGAGATGGAGAGGTAACTTTGCCTCAGTACGTGATTTTGGTTAGAAAGTCCATTCTTATACTGAACAAGTATCATCTTTACCGCAGACTTCACTTACTTGCCTAAATTCTTCCACTGAGACCAAACATACAGAAATCATTCCTTTATTCTGTGTCTCTGCCTCCCTCTCTACTCTCTCTCTCTTACACACACACACACACACACACACACACACACACATAAAAAGCTATGGTATTTGGAATTATTCTGTGGTTCATTTTCCAAATTTATAGCAAGTCATTTTAAAATCTTACCTTCTTTGAACACAATTCAATGACTTTTCCTCATGACTTTGCTTTTCTCAACTATGCTCCTAGGTTTGATTTTCTCTTTCTCCTCATCTCTTTTTATTTTTCCTTCCAGTTTCATTCTCATCCCCTCTTACTTTCGTAGACCCTCCACCCTTTCCCTTCTCCTTCCTTTTTTTGCTATGTTGAAAAAAAAAACAAGACTGGTGATCATTCATGAAATGAGATGGCAATCCTGATGTCTGCAGCTAGAACTATAAATTGAGTCGAATCCTTCAGAAGATCTTGAACAAAATGTGTGAGTGCTAATTTTCTTTGGGGGAAAAGAAACAGGGAGAGAAGGAAGTCAGCAAAGTAAGTTTTTGAGCAAGTTATTGCTACAGGCACCTGAAGAACTTTGGAACACAATCCCACTGGTCAACTCTGGAGACCGTGGAGACTATGTCTCAGTGTTATCCCCACTGAAGAACAAAGGAGCTAGAATATTTATCCACAATGCTGTCAGTCATTGATCAAGGCTGCTCCCCAGTGATACAAACTGCTGGCATTACTGTCTGCCCTTTTGATGAGCCAGATTCCTGGGCCAGAAAAGCTTTCAGAAAGAGTCTCAGGTGCTTCCAGTTGGAATGTACAGGAATGGTGTGTGCAGACGAGATATGAGAGTCACCAACAGCACCTGCAACAAATTACTTCCTTACTATATTCTAGAACCTGTTTAATATGTAAGTGAAACCTTACCTCCAATGCAACATAGACTTTCATATCTTATTTCTATATTTACTGTTTCATTGAGGAAATCCCTTGGCCCCTCTGACTGGCTCTGATACATACACTGGTGGATCTAGTGATTTATAAGGAGGTCCAGTGGTCCTTGTGCCTAGTCAGGGGCATAACTGGCAAAACTCAGAAGTGACATTTCTAGTTTTATCCTGGCCTGGAAACAATGTGCAAAGAATGGGTCTTGCAGTTGTACAGACCTAGTTTTTCAGCTTAACTTTGGTTAATGATGGTGGACTCCAGTGCAATTTATTTAATTTCTTTCCAGCCTCAGTGCCCTCATCTTTTAGAAGGAGGTATTAATAGAACACACTTGTTTTTAGCACTAACAGAGACCAAGTAAAGCAATTTTGGTACTTAGTAGATGTTCAACTCTTGGTGGTTACTTCCATCAGCCCCACACCCCTCTACCCCAAATCACCAAGATTAGGATTTTACAACAGATAGAATTAAAATGGTAACATTTGGCTGTCACTTCTCTAAATTAAAAAAGGTCTCATTGTATTTTCTTTTATTATATGTGTTATTATAATCTGAAATATGGATATAGACCTTAGTTGGATGTGAAGAATGGTGGATAGAAAATTAAAAAGAAATCACCCAGGTTTTTTATTTGTATGATAATGGCCACACTTCACTGATCTCTGCAACGCTCCCCTCCTGAACTTCAATTTTTCCAGGTCACTCAAGTGTGTGGTATTTTATAACTTTAAAATTGTTGTAGTAAATTGCAATTGAGCCTAGTTTTCTTCTCCAGTATGACTATACATTGTAACAGGCCATATTGACTTACTGTCTTTTTACAGGAATGTAGAGAAACAGATCGCACAACATACAACAAGTCTATAGGTTTTATATTCAGCTGGATGGATATAATAGCACAGGGTAAATCCCCAGTAGACATGAGTTGGTCCTTTTCTCCATCACTGCATAACCTCTGCACACCTGAGGAGCAATCATATTCCCTATATTCTCTTTTTTCCTGATGTTTCTGGTTTCTCTGTTCTATTTAAGCCGCCTAGGTAGAAAAATTTTTACTAAGTTTCCTAATCAACTTTGTCCATGAACTTACAGAATCCGTGAATTTCATACTTTGCCAACACTTATATGCATTTCCTTAACTTCTAATTTAGGAAGCACATAAACACAGCTTATGTAAAAATAAAGTCTTTCTATAAACTACCGCCCATAGCTTAATCAGTTATTAGTCAATTTACTTTTTTTACATCGTGACCATTTAAATATAGTTTTCAAAGAATCTCTAATTAGCAGGAAATAGAAGGTTAAGTACAGTAAAAACAAAAAATTATACTAATGTATTGCTTTAAAATTAAATGGGATTTCCAGGATATCATAATAAAAGCTTAAAATATATTTAAGTATACAAAAGGGAGACTAGCAACCGAGAAATAAGTGTTATTCCATGATGATAACAGAACAAAGGGTCTACTATCCAAAAAAAAAAATTATAAAAGAAATGAATTATTTCTTTCTTTACAGTCAATGATTTTAGGAAAATATCTACCTTCTACTTGTTTCTTAGACATATAGGTTAGAGATCTAAAAATTATTCAGTAGAAAAATGTAAAAGGTAAACTGAATGGATCCATAAAGATCATCTAATCTATATTCATTTTTGGTCCAATATGATAGTCACAAACCACTATTACCACCAAGCATGTGTAATAGAGCTAGTTCAAACTGAGAGATTTTGTAAGTATAAAATACACTCTGAAGTTGGAAGACTTAATTTTAAAAAGTCAAATATTCCACTAAATTTTTATATTGCTTTTATGTTCAAATGATAATATTTTATATATATTAAGTAAAATGTATTCATAAAATTAATTTTATCTTTATTCAGTTTCAAATGTGGCTACTAGAAATTTAAAATCACACATGTGACCTGCATTATACTTCTACTGGACTGTTGAATTTTAGTGTCTTCAAAATTTACAATGTAAGCCACATAACAAAGTAAGTATGAACGTCTCACGGAGACCTGATGGCAATTTTCTTAAAGTTTTTAAATAATTAAAGAAGGATACTGGGGAACTGTTGACCAAAATGTAAGCATCATTCTCAAGGAATAGCTGTCAGAGGTTTTTTGTTGTCAGAGTCCTCCTATGGCTACCATGATGTCGTCTGCTCATGAAAAGTCTTCTAGTGAAGACTGCAGGAATTATAGACAGAGGAGTCTCACTGGGACAGTGGAAACCTTAATAGCTGGTGGATACAACCAAGATGATGTGTCTTTGGAGGTCTGACACTTCTCATAAAGTTCTTTGAGGAAAAAAATACTATATAGGAAGGAAAAGTATATTGAAGCCAGGTAGCCTTTCTACAAGTCTCTTGATAGACTGTCATCACAGTGAGTCTCCTTGGTAGTGAGTGGGAGAGCAACAACACATAGGTAATTACTGGTTTAGATGCAAGAACGAAGAGTTTGCAGCAAAAAAGGACAGATGCCAGGCATGTAAGTGGAAGAAAAATTGTCCCAGATATAAGTGACGGGTGATAATCTCATTTAACCTGAAACAACACTGAACAGTATCATTTAGGACATGAACTAAAGAAGGCACATCACAAAAAAAAAGTGAGTTTTACAAAACAATAAATTCTTCATTCAGATTAAGGAAAGGCCAAAGTAATGGAGAAATACTTACATATTTTTCTTTGTGTAAGGCAATGAAAGCAGGTGGGGGGAAGGATGGGGTGGGGATGGTGTGATGTTTTAAAAGGGTGATCCAAGCAGGTCCCATCTTAAGCATCAGTCTCAAGTTAAAAGTCATGATGCTTTTTAGAAAATAGGAATAATCTCTAAAAAATATTTTTTAAATCTCTTATCACTGTCTGTCTTGGAGTTCTCTTGGAGTTCTCCTTTGCTTATTTGCTTAAAAAATAATAATTAAGGCCTGGCAAAAAGAATGGAATACCGCATTAACTCTGGCCAGATTTCCTGAGAATACTCCTTGCTCTTTTATGTTCCTAAACCATTGGTAGTAGCTCTCTTTAATACTTTCTTTAAAATAAAAAAATAAGTTGAACATTCCCATTCCCCCCTCTTTTTTTAGGTTTCCAAAATGTTACTTATCTCAAGGAAAGTATCTTTTCATATTTTATTGTCTTTCTGACCTGAAAACTAATTTCGCCATTAACCCTGTATGCACCAAGAAAGTCCAGGTTAGCTTATCAGAGAGAGGTTATATCATTCTATAACACTATGAATATAAATCACATATGTAATAATAGTAATAACTACTTTTATCAAGTAATTATCCTACCTACTAGGAACTCTTCCAGGCTCTTTTTAAATATATATATATATATATATAATTCTAATTTAACCTGCACAACACTATTAGTCTTATTATTGTCAATTTAAAGATCAATAAATAATAGATTAAGTACTGTATCCCAGAACAGGCTGCAAACAAGAGATTTCGAAATGAGACTCCTAGTACACGAAGGATGGTTGCTCAGGAGATGCATCCAGTGAGCTTGCTTATTTACAAGATGGTCCAATTCTGACATTTGTGTTTGCAGCTACTACTCTAGAGAGCTCAGCATAAAGCTTGGAGCCCTTATCTGGTACAACAGTGATGACCTCTTATTTTTGTGCAAGAAAGTGTTAAGCACGTATTTGTCCCCCTGACTCATCTATGAATAAGAATACTCTTTCTATGTCATAACGAGCAGGGAACAGGGAAGTTTGAACAAATTCTCATAGTGAGACGTCTGAAAGGTGATTTTGCAAACAAGACCAGTTCTGTTTGGCCTGAGGACTGCACAGGTCTGCCTGAGATGCCAGGCAGGGCAGGTCGGCTTGAGCGCAGGGCTATCTATGCTGAAAGCAGCGTGCATATGAAAACCACGGCCTTTGTGTAAAACCCACCTAAGTTTTACGAGACGGTGTAATTTAAGTCATGCGTTCTCTTGCCTAGTTTTACCGGCAGCCTTTCCCATTGAAGGGAGATACAGCATACAAAAGAGAAATTTCCACTATTACTCTGAAACATCTATCTTAAACATATATAAGAAGTGTCCTTCATGGAAAAAATGTAAAAAATAGAGTGCCATAGGATTCCTATTTCAGTAACCATGCATCTGCTTTCTTTCTCCTCAGATATTTCCAACAGTAGGCCTCAATTACTTCCATATCCGAAGGGGCCACAAATTTTAAGAAGTATTAGGTATTTTTTTCCCTTCCACAGCATTTCTACAAATAATGGAATAAAATATTTTTCCAACGAACGCCTTAGTGGTTTATTAAATTTTAAAGCAAAATACATAAACAGCTTTGCTTATAGATTCACAAGTATCATTTTAATACTCCTTAAAATCATTAAAAGTTTTATTGGCAATTCTGCTTCCATTTTTGATGCTCTTTTAGCTTGTTTTAAATTCCTGATTCAAATCCCAGAGGTTGGAACTTTCTCATTTGCATTAATATACTTTCTTCTTAAACATATAAGAGACTCACTAAATTAATGTGTAAACAGCATTGGGGCACCCGGGGCTCAAGGCAAGAACATAATTACTCTGGAGAGAGAACATTTTCAGAACATATTCTAATTCAAAATAGGTTTCCCTGCTAATGTGCTAACAGATGACTAGCACCATTTCTAGGAGCACTACTTGACTTAATATGTTCAGAGACCAGACTTATGTTGAAAATAACTGAGACCTTTTAGGGTCTAGATTTGCAGGACTCAAGATTATTTTGGAAGGAGATACTAATTAGGAGGGAAATGAGACCATGTCTCAAAAACAGGATTTATAATATGGATGCAGTCTGAGATAATAATAGGATGTTGCAATCAAGTTAACTACCTTTACTAATGCTGAATTTACTGGGATTTTTTGCCCTTGACTCTGAAGCTGACAATATCTACCTAGAATATCACAGTCTTTTAAATCTTGCTATACCTTAAGCAACACCACACCTCACTCCAAAATCGAACACACAAATAGGCACAAGACAAAGCCAGTCTTCATATTTAGACACCCACATGTCCTCCGTACCTCTCAGACTTGAATCTTTTCTCCCCTGCCACATCAAGTCTTCCAAAACTGCTCTACCTGGGCGCTCCCCATGTTCCAGATCTTTCCAATCTCTTGATTTCCTTATATATATATCCTTCCCCCCAACGACCTGCTTTCTGCTAGGAGACAATTAATCTGAAAATAAACCCATTTAAATGTGTGCATGTCCACATATTTCTATGTGTGTTAATTTAATAAGTATTATCTGAAGATGATATATTTTTCAGTAATCATAATTTTTTCTCAATTTTAGCAGTGCATAGGACCCACCTGAAGATCATAGTTTAACAGGTATAGAACCTTTACTGGACATAAAAATCACCTGGAGGTCTTGTGAAGTCTCAGATTGCCAGGCTCCACCCCCAGAGTTTCTGATTTGCTAGGTCTGGGGCAAGGACCACCTTTTTACAGTCCTAATATGTACTCAGATTGTGCTGTGGCCGCTGGTGGAGGAAAGCATGCTTTGAGAACCACCGGTCTGGAGTTAAATTTACGAGATCTCCAGCTGACTCCTATATTAGCCAGTACTATGATAAACTTTTCTAATCACATGTAGGAAGTCCTGTAGTGGGCATTCCTGAACTAAGCCATGTTAAATGTATTTGTTGTTGTTCTTAGGGACAGAAACTTTGTTTTTCTCAAAATATAACACATATTACACACTCTACTTAGGGATAATTCTGTTCACTTGTACATATTTCTTTTTTTTTATAAGATTTATTTAATTGAGAAAGAGAGAGAGAGAGATTGAGAGAGCTCGCATGAGCACAGGGGACAGGGGAGGGCAGAGGGAGACAGAGAATCTTAAGCAGTCTCCACACCCAGCACGGAGCCTAATGTGGGGCTCGATCTCACAACCCTGAGATCATGACCGGAGCTGAAATCAAGAGTCAGCTGCTTAACCGACTGAGCCACCCAGGAGCCCCCACCTGAACATATTTCTTAACCAACTACTATTTTCTATTTCTTTTTTTTTTTCCTTCACTTTTTGCATATTATTGGCTCAGGGGAGGGGCCTCCTCCATGTCACCAGGGGTGCTCACAAGTTCTTCAGCCACTCCAAGCTTGGGCCCTGGGGGTCCTGGAGGTGGCTGGGCACATTGGGCATGTTCCCATCATCTTGGAGGGGCACTGGATAGTTGTAGGGCATGGCCTGGTTGATCATGGTGGCATATTTGGTGAAGGGGCTGAGGGTGGGCAGAATTAGAGTGAAGCCCCCGATGGTGAAGGACACGACCAGCACCAGCTCCTTGGCCCAGGCATCCTTGAGGAAGGTGGCGAGTCTCCCGGCCATCTTGGTCGCAGCGGCCCTATTTTCTATTTCTGGACAAACTTCTATACCATGACCAAAAAAATCTCTGATCTATAGAAGCCATATCATCTTAGGTATGTGAACAAAAATTATGTACTAGGCTTTCTTCAAAGAGCTCAAATGTTTTAATTTCATCACGAAATTGATGGCAAATAGATTGAAATTTAATTTTCAAATGCCGATTGTATGAATCCATAATCACAATATTCACAGTGGAATATTATGACATTATAATATCAGGGTAGCACATCAGGAATCTTATTTTCAGGATTACCCTTGGATTTGTGAAAAAAATTGTGAAGTCCCATGTGTGAGTGAGAGACAATACCTCACAATCCCAAAACCGTCAAATGTGAATAAATGCTGCTTTAGCTATGGGGTGGGCCAAGTACAGGAAATGTATTCACCTTACCATAGAGAAGACAAAATAACACCAGCTGATCAACAGAATAAAATGCATGTGAGGGGCACCTGGGTGGCTTACTCGGTTAAGCCTTTGCCTTCAGCTCAGGTCATGATCCCAGGGTCCTGAGATCAAGTCCTGCATCGGGCTCCCTGCTCAGCAGAGGTGGTGGGGTGTCTGCTCTTTCTTCTCCCTCTGCTCCTCCTGCTTGCTTGTGCTCTCTCTCTTGCAAATAAATAAATAAATAAATAAATCTTTAAAATAAAAATACAAATAAAAAATGCATGTGAGTGTAGCACTAGATACTTTTTGATGAAGATCTCCGACCATGGAATGAAAAGCTAATTTAATCAGTGTGGTGAAGAGTGAGTCATATGAGGCTAAGGAAAAGTAAATGAGACTTTTGAGAATCAGTAATAACTCTGAGTAACAGTGTCACAGTCTTTGATGGTTCCTAAATATGAGTAGTCTGGGGAAACAAGTTCTATAGCATATTTATTTTATTACAACTTTTTTCCCATCTAGGAACTTAATTTTAATTGAACAAAATTCTTTTTTTTTGAAAGATTTTATTTATTTGAGAGAGAGAGAGAGAGATTGAGAGAATGAGTGGGAGGAGGGACAGAGGGAGAAGCAGACTCCCTGTGAATCAGGGAACCCGAGGTGGGACTCCATCCCAGGACTCTGGGATCATGACCTGAGCCGAAGGCAGACACTTAACCAACTGAGCCACCCAGGCACCCAACTAAAAAAAAAAAAAAAAAAAAAAACTTAAAAAGAAATAATTTTAATTATTTGTGCAAAAACCAGGCTACAATCTGACCATTTTAGGAGAAAGTTAAAAAGTATATATATTACAAGTTGTTGAGAGAGTGGAAATTTAAAATGTAAAATCACCCACAGGAAAAAAAAGGGGGGGGGGGGAGAAGGATTAATATTGAGAAATAAAAATATAAGTGGAAATAGAGCTTATAAAATAAATTGGAAGGAATCAATAATTTACACTAAAAGCCTTTAAAAATACCCAATAGGTTAGAGGCAATGTTTGAGGGACAAATGAAAATAAGTGGCAGAAATTTTATTAGCACATGGGGCGCTTGAGTGGCTCAGTTGGTTAAGCATCAGACTCTTGATTTTGGCTCAGGTCATAATCTCAGGGTTGTGAGATTGAGTCCCAGGTCAGGCTCCGTGCCGAGCATGGAGCTTTTGCTTAAGATTCTCTCTCTCCCTCTGCTTCCCTCTCCAACCCCCCTACACTCTATCTCTCTCTCTAAAAAAAAAGAAATTTTAATAGCACAAAAAGACAATTTTTTATACTTATATCAATTATTTTGAGTAGTATATTCTGTAAGAGAGATATGAGGAAAAATACTCGTCTCATGACTACCCAATTGTAGACCCAACAATACACTTCATTTTATACAAAGGAACAAACTTCACTGAAGCTTGTAATCTGTACTGTCATTATTAACTCAAAGAAAAATTTTACTTTCTCTTGACCAGCTGACTCACACAGATTTTCATTCTAGGGAAGAGAATTAAACTTGTTTATTCACAGTTAATTCAAATGGATCTGTGTTATTAACTGCATTCATTCAACACATATCACATTAACATTAGATACTGTACTAAATCTTTCTTCTACAAAGAAATGCATAAGCATGTGCCCTGGCCTTAAAGAGTTTTGAACCTGGCAAAGGGAACGATATATTTGCACAAATACCTTCAGTAAGGCTGCATCGGATACTGATGATAAGGGACAGGAAGGAGAGAATCTATCCCACTGAAATGATCAAGAAATAGTTTACAATGGAGATGCCTTTTCAGCTTAACAGTAAAAGATGGAAAACATGAAGTGTAGGTCAACATAGCAATAACACTTAAATCTGGATACTATCCCAAGGGGTTTTTAGGTTCTTTGAATGTTTCTGCATTTTCTGTTTTCTTTTTTTCTTTTTTAAAGATTTTATTTATTTGACAGAGAGAGACACAGTGAGAGAGGGAACACAGCAGGGGGAGTGGGAGAGGGAGAAGCAGGCCTCCTGCGGAGCAGGGAGCCCGATGCGGGGCTCAATCCCAGGACCCTGGGATCATGACCTGAGCCGAAGGCAGATGCTTAACGACTGAGCCACCCAGGCGCCCTAGCATTTTCTGTTTTCTTTAAGCAAATGCATCATTTTTATAAAATGAAGAAAATAATAGATCTCATGAAAGCAAATAAAGGAACCAAAGGCAGGAAAAATTAGGAGACTCTGTTAATTTCTAAGATTTTGGAAGTGTAGAGAAAGCAAAGTATTATGTTTGGATAAAAAAATTGTAACAAAATATTGAGAAATATTGAATCCATAGATGATTTGAAAAGAAAAGGGACACTTCTAGTGTTAGGCCTGCTGAGTTTAGGTGATGCCCACTAAGGGGCCATCCACCGAGGGTAAAAACAACACGAAGAAGAGAAGTCAGGGTGGGGCTAGCAGGAAACACAGGTGTGATCATCAGAATCATGGGACATGATTAATATTTGAGATAAATCCAGAAAGATTTTGAAGATTGAACACTGGGAAACACTTCCATAGTTGATTAAAATCTGACCTAACTTGTGTTTGCAATTAGCTCAAAACCTGACAGACTATCAATGTTTCTATTTTTTTTTTCCTGTAGGACGGACCAACTAATACTGACCTAATAACAATTTTAGAAACCTTTTGATTAGAAGGGAAATGTACCTTTGTCTCTTCCTTTCTTAAAATAAAGAACACAAACACTACTGTGTATTTAACCATAAATTCCTCATAATAGTAAAAGAAGAAGCCTGACCTTAGCCCTGGTATAACCTGCTTTGCTGGACAGTCTATGGCTACACCAAAGAGCAGACAGAGTTTTCAGCATGATCACATTTAATTTCTGCACTGCATAACTGCGCAAACTCCATGAAATTATGACAGCTCCTTGACATCATGGACACTCACCAGCTAATTATTCACTCATTGAGAGGAAACGAGTGTCAGCTGCCAGAAAATGGAAAGAATGAGGTCTAAAACGTATGAGACACTGCCTTAAAATGATAAGTCATTTCAAGTACTCAATCTCAGGCACCTGCTGGTTTTGTTTTATAATTCCTAAAGCAAAATAAGTGGGTTTTGTTGAATGAAAAGATTCTATTTTTGCTGTTGAATTAAACATTTGAGGTCAAAATAACAGAATAGGTTCCAGATGATCATGTAATAGAGGTAAAACACAAAAGCCATGGCTGTATGTATGTATGTATGTATCTATCTATCTACTATCTTTATATCTATCTATCATCTATTATCTATCTATCTATCTACCTATCTATCCAATCCATCTATCTATATATATCTACCTACCTACCTACCTACCTATCTATCATATCAAAGATTAAACTTACCACCACTCTAGGTTTAATTAACTAAATCAACAGAATACGGTAGTATGACTGATATTTTTCAATCTTCTCAATAACAAACAATAATATTCTAATGTGTTTACAGAATTTGATACTGCATAATTTGAAAGTCTCTCTTAGTTGTCTATCACAAGTAATTTTTATATCACCAAATTCCTTCCAAATAGTAAAGTTTGATGACTACTAAAATAATCTACATGAAAATTTCTTGGTATATTATGCAAGATTCCACTCAGAAATTATGTATACATAGTCTTTCTGACCTGTTTTATTCATGTCATTCAGGGTCAAATGACCATTTTCTCACTTTCCACAAGATCACATAACTTTTTTTCCTTTTAAGATTTTATTTATTTGACAGAGAGAGACACAGCGAGAGAGGGAACACAAGCAGCGGGAGTGGGAGAGGGAGAAGCAGGCTTCCCGCGGAGCAGGGAGCCCAATCCAGGGCTCGATCCCAGGACCCTGGGATCATGACCTGAGCCGAGGGCAGATGCTTAACGACTGAGCCACCCAGGCGCCCCAAGATCATATAACTTTTATATAAGTATTATCTATAATGATAAAGCACACATAAAATATAATACAAAGTTGAGAGGAAGAAGATTTGTAATATGACTCATTCTAATTATTCTAATTATCACACTCATTTATATTTATAGGCAGAATAATACTAATTATATTAATAATAATTATACCAAAATAGTAAATGGTTGAATGCCAACAATGCATTTAGCATTTTAGCAGATTTATAACTGCAATCAGGTCTGCTTCCAAAAATGTATATATAAATACTAATGCTCTAAGTAAATCAGAGATTTACATCGAAATTGATCCTAGGGAATAAAAAAAGCTGATGATATTACTGCTCTCCATATTTCACTTTTCTCAAGTCAATTTGAATATGTATGCTCAACATATATGTTGAGCATTAAACCAAATTCTATAGATTTATAAACTGTGGAAGAAGTCAGCTCACCTCTAAGACCTTTTTCAACAACATCCATGACAGATAATCACTGCCTTCTGCCTGATCACCAGCAGTAAGATCCCACCAACTATTTCACTATGCCAGTTTTTCAAGAATGCTCTCTCTAAAATCCAAGTTACATCTACCATACTTTGCTCCGAGTTCTTTTTTGGGGGTTTTAGTAATAATAGCAAAAATAATATTTAAGCATAATTACTATCATATATCTATCATATTACAATCTTCAAAATATTTATGATAAACCCTCGTATCTCTCTAAGTTCTTGGCTCCACATTGAATATCTGTAGTTGATTTTTGCCATAACTTGGCCTTGAGACTCTTACCATCTTAGATTCCATTTTTGTGTATAACTCATAACTAGATTAAGGGCATTAGTATAATGTGGACACTGGGAAACACCACAAGGTGTCTAAAATTTTGGCCTTTGGAGTCAAATAGTTAGATCTGATCTAGGACAAGTCGCTTAACTTCTAAGTCCATTTCTTCACTGGTGACTTGGAAATAAAGTGATAATTAGTAGTACTACTAATGATTAATAATAATGATGATGATGATACCAGCCACCTGACAGTATTAGGGTATGGAACAAATACAATAATACATGAAGCACTCAGCAAAGTCCCTAACCATATAGAAGGATGAAAACAAATATAGAAATAAGACATGGTCCCTGCCTCCATGAAGCTTTCACATTAGAAAGGAGACAAAGCCATAACAAATAATAATATAAAGTAGGATTACTGGAGGGAAGTTATAGCAGCATTTAAAAATTTATGTATTTTACTAAATAAGATTTACTTCTACATTTCTCTAAGTGCAGAGCCCCATGCTTGCATAGATAGGTTTTAAGATTTAAGTTATACAATGTGGTTCTATTTTCTCAGACTTTTAATGCATTTGGAAATTGAAGACAGTGGCAAGATTACGTTGTCATATGAGAAAGACTAAAGAGACAGGGCATGGGGATCTAAAAGACTTCCAAGTTGGAATCACCCTTGTGATGTTTATAATATTCCTTAACTCTTTCATAATATTGTACAATCTTTAACACTTCAAACTTGAAAATTTTCATCCACACTCTCTCTTCCATATTATTTGGAACATAATGAATAAGACTCCTGCCAGGAGTGATTCTTAATAGATCCTCTGTAACATTTCTTCACCTCCTGAAATAAATTGTTCTATCTTGTGTATTTCCTAATCAGTGAAATTTCAATTTTAACTACAGAGGGCAATATGTTTATTTAATATTTAACACTGGTATGACAAAAACTTTTGAAGTGGTGACTTGTCAACTGCAATGAGAATAAGAGATCTGTCTAATTAATCTCCTTTTCAATATCAAGTTAACTTTTTTTTTTCTGGAAACGTAAATTGGAGATAATTGGAAGTCATGGTGTGAAAAATAGAAGCAGTGTCTCCTTGTATTCTTTACTTTTGCTATCGTTGTATCCCTTGTTTCCCTCTGCACATGTGGTGACCCCTTTGCAACATCTGGTGCTGTTGATCACTTACATATGCTTTAAACTACCTCCTCCCTCAACATGTCCAATCTAGGGTCTCATTACTCTTCTTGCTTTCACATCTTTCCAGGGAATATAGTCAAAAGCTCATTCTTTGGATCTTAGTTCTTTTCCCTACATAACCACATATAATCTTAGATTCCTCTGTGCAAATTAATATAAACCTTTTTTTTTTTTGCCTCAAACACAATTTCCATGCTGTGCGTATGACATATGTCATGCATAACACTTCAAATTCATTATTTCCTCCCCACTCCCAACAGTTTTGAAACCATTCTCTCCATCCCCCCAAAATAAAACATTTGTCTTCATTCACCTCCAAGTTTCTGTTGATTTTTGCTTTGAATGATTTGCATATCCATCTTAACTCTATCTTTTTGTTTTCCATCTTGGCTCTGTCTTTAAAATTATAGTCACCACTTCACTAGCTACAACTTTAGTTCCTTTAATGCTTTGATCTTCTTGGAATTTTGCTGCGTAAGGGATGAGATACATACAGAGGCAGTGGAATTTTCCTAACTTTCCACTTGCATTCACACTATTTCCTATGTGTGCAGGTACCTTTCCATTTGTATTTGGGCATATTTCCATTCTGTTTCTTTGTATCAGTACCTTACTGTTTTATTCACGGAGTCTTGATCATATGTTTTAATAGCTTATAGAGCTAACCATCCTTCATTGTTCTCTTTAACAGAATTTCACTAATTATTCTTACAGACTTATTTTCCCATATGAGCTCTAAAATAAATATCTCTAGCTCAAAATCCCTATTGATTTGCTTTTTATTTCAGATTAATTTAAGGATGGATTAGTACAAGAAGAACTGGCATCTTTATAATATTGAGTCTTTCTATTTGCAACCATAAGATTAATCACAAATTAAGAGTGGTAAACAATTACATTTTTATTTTCAGATTATTATTAGCAGTAGAATTTTAAGAACTACTGTATTTTCAAATTCTGCCTAAATGTTTGGGTGATAAAATGACCATTGTAACTGTTTGCACAGAAATCACATAAATACTTTCTACATTTAAGCCAAAATCTATTTTTCATATATGTGATTTATCTGTTGTGTGATATTGCAGGATCTCAGAAAGGAGTAGTACCCACTTCCTAAGTTAAACTCATGTAAAGAGGATTCATGTTATCCTCAGCTTAGGTTTAGACAAAGAATACAATAGCCACTTTGTGTTTATATTAATGCTTCTAATATTGGGGTGTTTGGGAAATCACGGGGAGAGATATAAAAAAAGGAAACATTGAGAAAATTAGTTTTTTCATATCTTAAACACTGTTAAAATAATTTGGGGAGGTAAATTTTAGTTTCTTAGGGAGCTGAATTTTGCTAATCAGTATTACAGCATCCCAAGAAGGGATTTAGTATTCAGGTTGTTCTAAATGTGAAATCTCAGAATACTGTTCAGATATTGCATAATTAATATACCCCTATTAACACTTTGTAAGAAGCTGGCTTTCAGCATTAAAGATCAATGAGACATTTATTGACCAGATACTACATGTCAGGTACCAAGCTAGGTTTTGAAAATGCAGAAATTAATAAGGAAATGTGCACCATGTTTCCTTTCGGGGCTCACAGTATGTGGTAAAGATACATAATTTGTGATACAATATAGCAACACAACAACAGAAGTATGAAAAAGGTACCAAATACATAATACATATATATACATACATCCATGTGCAAATATGAACAAGATACTATAAACAGGTATTTTAGGGCTGATAACTTTTGTCATCTCATCTTTTAAAATTCTGACTGCATGTGCAAAAAATGAAAAAAAATGGAAATAAAAGTAGTGTTTTGTGAAGTCAATCAGTTATATAACTAGTTTCTAAATTGAGTACTAATGAGAATGATAACTATGATTATTTAAATATATTTTTAAGTGGCAATACAATTTGGTCAAAATGCAAATCACATATTTACAGTATGAGAGTTCTAATAAAAAGAAAATTTCCATATTTCTGTTACTGAACATGGCCAGGTAATCATGAGTGCCCTAGAATTAGCAAGCATTTCCTCAAAATTGACTATATGGAATGTTGTTAATGAATAGTTGAGAATCACTTGGACATTTAAATACCTCTTTAATGCAAGTTGTGTGGGAGAAATAAATGTGTCTAGGTTGCAGGCTTACAAAGAGAAAATGCTCTTAAAGACAAATGGTAGACCCCTTACATGTGCTTAAGGTCATTTTACTCCCCAGGGAAAAGTTTCTGAAAGCATAAGGAAATTAATGGGGAAATATAAATCTATATAAATCAGCATTTTACACATAGTTTTACAGAACATTGTCAATAGTATAGAGTACCAAGCAGTAAATAATTACTTGTTTAATTAACTCATTCACAAAATTATTTAGTGTCTATTAGATTCTGGACATTACTGTAACATGAGTAATTAGGCGGTAAATAAAACTAGTATCTAGGTCACTCAGTCTAAATTTTGTGTGGGACAGCTCACATAGTAATCAATAAATTGATCATAAGCCAGTGTTGTGAGTTCTGTGGAAAACATTAAAGCAAGGTAAAAGGTAGAAGGATCATGGGGTGGCAGAAAGGGAAGTCCACATTTTTATGTATAAGGTGATCAAGGAAATGGCCTGAATTGAGGAAATATTTGAGTAGATTGAAAAGGAGAGAAGCAGGAAGGCAGGTGGATAGTTCTAGGCAGAAGAAAGAGCAAGTTTGAGGTAGAACATGCCTACCAAAAGGGAGAATGGTAGACAATGAGATCAGAGAGAAAAAAGGGGAGCCAGACCATTTTGAAACATTGGGAGCCATCCTAAGACCTGTGGCTTTTATTCTGAATAAGACACTAAACAGTTGGAAGATCTTGAGTAAATACATATGACTTATTATTACGGACATATTATTGTCTATGACTTATTAATAGGACTCATTATTGAAGGATCATTCAAGCTAATATATTGAGCATAGATTATCAGAGTGGAGCAAGGGTAGAAGCAAGAGAACAGTTAGCAAGTTCTTGTATTAATTTATAGTTGGGAGATGATGGCTGTGAGGCCAATGGTGTTAGTGCAAGAGTGGTAATAAGTAATTAGATTCTGGACATTTGAAGGGAGAGATGATGGGATTTTCTGATGTGTGATCTGTGACATGTTGGAGAAAGTAAGAAGTCAAGAATGATTCCAAGATTTTTGATCAGAGCTAGAAGATTGCAGTTGTCAATGACTGCGATAGGGAACTTCCGAGGAAAAAGATTCTGGGGGACTGGAAGAATTTCCACTTTTGGCACATTCCATTTGAGAACTTTAATCATGAAATGGAGAAGATGTCGTTTGGATCTGGAAGTGTGGAGTTCAGGAAAGAGTTCTTGGTAAAAGTATATACTTTATCCTCAGAGTATCTATGGTATCAACAGGCCATGATCCTGAAAGAGATCATCCATAGAAGGATTTAGAGAGAGGAGAGTCTGAGAATGGAATTCTGGGGCACTCTAGAATTTGGAGATACAGAAGTTATCTGTGCCTTCACTGGGAAGTGAAGTGGATGAGGAAGGGGTTCCAGAAGTCAAATGAAAGTATTCTAGGAAAGAGACTGGCAAGTGTGTCAAATATTGCTGATAGATCAATACAACAGCAATGTGAATTGACTGTTGGATTTAGCAGTGTGAAAATCTATTGGTAACCTTGACAAGATCTATTTTGGTAGATTAGTGAGGGCAACAGCTAAACTGGAGATGTTCAAAAAATAATTGAAGGAGATAAAGTATAGACAGTATAAATAACTCTCCAGGAGTTTTGCCCTAAAGAGGTGCAGAGAAAACGGCAGGAACACAAACTCAAGTTGTCTGTCAAGTCAATGGGGCTTTCTAAAAAATCTTCTTTGGCCGTATTTGAAAGGAAAAATGATAGCATGTTAGTATGGCAGTGGAAATGATAGAGTAGAAAGGAGACCCAGGAAAGAGAAGAGGCAACTGCCATACTGATGTTTTGAGTGGGTGAGTGGGATGGGACCTAGTGCTAAGGGCTCATTTAAAATTAGTGGCTGTGAAACACAAGGAGACTAGTCATCAAAGATGTGTGTTTTTCTCCAAGATGGCTTAGTTGCCTGTAAGAAGGACCAGAGTAGTCAGAGATTGAATGTAATGTGAGTTGAGGTTTATCCAGGTGAGTGTGACAAAGTGAGAACACACCCATGACCAGCAGTATGTGATTTGAGGGAAGGCAAACAATCATGCCTTAAGAAGGCTGCAGTGTCCTTCAGGGGAGAGCCAGGAGTCAGAGCTCAAAGATGAACAGAACATCAGGAGTAGAGGGGATTTTGTTCATGGCTATGATTTTAGCAATTTTGTGAGTGAATATTTCATAATTACTGCTACACTATTTATTATTTTATTCTACCAAGACTAATAAATAACAACAGCAATGTGAAATTAGCATAACAGTAGGTTTCCTCAACATTTATCTATATTTTCCAACTTTATTTATATCTCAGTTAAAAAGCAATATTCCTAGAAATGCCATTTTCAGAGTCAAAACTAGTTGTTCAGTTTTTAATTGTGAAATAATGTCTTTCAATTATTTGTGAGTCAGAATGTTCAGTATAAAGTGGAAAGACAAAGGACTAATGGAACAGTGCATGAATATTATGTAAATCCACCAACAAAAAGTAAAAATTGAATTGTAAAATATGTGTGACAAAATAATTAATTTGTATAATTAAGGCTCATGGTTCTGCTAAATGTATTCATTTTTTAAAAATGGTCATTAGGTACTATCATGTATTTATTTCATTTCTATAGCTAACATTGAGATCATTTTCTGTGGATACATAACCAGAGGCTACATGCTCATGAATATTACAGCAGGTGTTCCTTCATAAGAGAGGACACTAAATAATCCTTAAAATCTTATCCAAATCTATAATTCTATGATTATGATTTACTTTCAAAGCCACGCCCTCTGTGAAGTTCCATCAAGAATGTTTTGAGAGTTCCTTAATGAGAATAAAGCACTTCTCTGCTGGAGTAACATTTTTTCCTTCTCCCTCCAAAGGAAGGTAGGCCTTGTTTCATGGTTATTTTGAAAGTGTCTTTGGTGTTAGCATGAGTTCATTCAACCTCAACATCTACTGGCTGCCACTTGCCAAACTATGGACTAGGCAGTAGGGTTGAGGATAGTAGTTGACTTTTTGGAACATTTTCATCATGTTAGACAGAGTGCCAAGGACTTTCTTTGCAACATTTCATTGAATCCTCATGGCATCTTTGTGACATATTCCATTTTAATAAGCATGTTACGAATGAGGAAATAGAGACATAAGGAGGTTAAGTTACTTGCCCAAGGTCACACAAGTTGGTAAATGATACAGCTCACATGCAGATCCACACTGGCTAGCCCCTAAACCACTATGTTACAGTGATGAATAAGACCATTATGGCTCACATTAGCCCCCTCGTCAATTTCTTTTTCTTCTTCCCTCTCTTCTATGTTTTTTTTTGATTGAATGTGGCCAAAAATTGTTTGGAAGAGCTCTTTTTGGGTTATAACTGCAGCCACATTTATAAAAAGTGATGGTGTTTATAGCTTAGCCTCATCACCTCAGTCTATGTACTCTTTTTTTAATCATGATGCTTCTGATTGCTGATTACTTGCTCTTCTGCATGTTGCTGTTTCTCCTCATTATTACACAGCCTGCTGCACAGCCAGGCATTCTGCTCCCATGTGTCCTTGTAGCATTTCACCCCGTGTTAGCTTGTCATAAAACAGGTGGTTTCCTCTTACCATCCATCCACCTAATATGTCCTATGGAAATGTCTAACGAAGATTCTACACATATTGTTATATTCTACGTATAAAAAATCTGAAATCTGCATGGATATAGATTGAATACATGAATATACTGCAAAATTAATACTATCGTGGGCGCCTGGGTGGCTCAGTCGTTAAACGTCTGCCTTTGGCTCAGGTCATGATCCCAGAGTCCTGGGATCGAGTCCCACATCGGGCTCCCTGCTCTGCGGGAAGCCTGCTTCTCCCTCTCCCACTCCCGCTGCTTGTGTTCCTGCTCTCGCTATCTCTGTCTCTGTCAAATAAATAAATAAAATCTTAAAAAAAAATTAATACTATCGTGATTCTATAGACTGTTCTGGAGCATGACGCTACATTGGTACATGACCTCAAGGAGTTGAAGACATTGATCAACTTGGTTTACCCACAACCATCATAAATTTAAGATAATCCAATGAAAACTTTCAGTGCTACAATGCCAAAGAAAAGAAATGGTTTTAAAAAATGTATCAGTGATGTAAATTTGCTTTATATAAAGGCTTTAGCAACCACTAATCACACCTGATCAAGTTAAAAGTCTGACATAAATCAATATCCTGTAAAACAGCAAAGATCAACTACATCTGGAGAACGGCTGTTGAACCAGGTTATAGTCAGAGGTATGTCCAGAAACAAAGTTTTATGTATGTATATGAAATTAGGAAACCATTTTATTGAGTGGCATTAAAGGAAGATTTAATATACAGTTGACCTTTGAACAATGAGGGGGTTGGGGGCACTGATCTCCCCCCATGCAGTCAAAAATCCATGTTTAACTTTTAGCTCTCCCAAAACCCAACTGCTAATAGCCTACTGTTGCCTGGAAGCCTTACCAATAATATAAGCAGTCAATTACCACGTATTTTGTATGTTATGTGTATTATAGCCTGTATTCTTCCAATACAGTAAACTAGAGGAAAGAAAATATTATTTAAGAAAATCATAAGGAAAATACATTTATAGTACCATACAGTATTTATCCAAAAAAATCCCATGTATAAGTGGACCCGTGCAGTTCACACCCATGCTGTTCATCGAAAGACTAGGTTAAGTAAACAACTATTTTGGATGTCTGTGATGTTATGAGAATAGGTGGTAGTTTAGGGAATGCCTGGCAGGTATCCTGAATGTAGGCAGTTCTGTGGCTCAGTGAGTAGATTTCCACCTACAGTTTGCAGAAGTGCCAGAGGCTGTGAACAACCGCATAAAATATTTAATATATAAGGTACTATCATTTTGGTCTGTGGATTAGTGGCCATTGGGGGTATGAAATTAATTTACCCAAACCTTTCTGAAAGTTTAATATTTCTCTTAAAGAACAATACTATTCTTGATCACCATAATTCCACGTATTAAACACTACTAGATGTGCCTTCTTTGTATATACAACTTGATAACTAGATTAGTAATATGTTTGGATGATTGTCTTGAGAGATTTTGATGATTCTCATAACATTTTAAAATAGAGATTTAAGAATAATACCAATGAAATAAAATATCATATAGTATGTTTCTTGATAACATTGATCTATACTCAGTTGATTTAAAAGACTTATTTATAAGTCAATTAGTAGTCTTGTTACATTCTTGAGGGTGATACTTGGTAGTGTGCTGGAGCCAACTCATATCAGTGACTGCATGATGCTAAATTTCCAGGAATCCGCAAGCCAGGTGTTAAATGTATCCATCATTAGAAATTACATAGTACTTTTATGCATGTCCTTCAGCTTAATTACATCTATCATATCTCTGTGTGGAGATACCATGTGGTGATGTGTCACCGAACATCTCTTCTCAGCCCCAGTGTCAGTAAAATCACATCAGTAATTAGAAATCCGCCATGGTGGGAGTGTTCACACTATAGAAATCAGAAAACATTACAAATTGGCACTTTTAATTTGGGGGGAAAGAGCCAGTTGTTAAACATTTACCAGAATACTATGGCCTTTTATGCATAACATATCCTCTCCTCATTTACTAGAATGGATAGATCAGAGGTGAAAACACCAAAATGCAGAGGATTCATTACTGAAGTTATTTTAAAGTATCTTGAACCACTAATGACTAGAAAAAAGTGGGTATAAAATTCTCTTCATAGCTAATTATTTCCATAAGAGGAACTCACTTTTTATATCCATTGTTTACAAAACAGCTTCTAGAATTCAGGTGATTTTTAAGTTGCTGAGACAAAAATGAAATAAAAACAAAAGACAAGGTTAATGCATTACCTCCAGCATGTCGGTATGCCAATAATTGTGTGTGTGTATGTGTAAAATGCTAGTCAGAAAGTAAATTATAAAGGGGTGCCTCAGTGGCTCAGTCAGTTAATGGCAGGCTTTTGATTTCAGCTCAGGTCATGATCTTGGGGTCCTGGGATCCAGGGGAGTCTGAAGATTCTCTCCCTCTCCTCCCCCACTTCCACACACTCTCTCACTTTCTCTCTAAAAATAAATAAATAAATCTTAAAAAAAATAAATTATATGATAGACAAATAGAGGTGCAAACTACGAACAGCTCTATGAAAGCCCAGAAGAATGGATTATGTATCCAGGTGAGGCTGGAAAAGCCAGGAAGACTTCACATAAGAAGTGACACTTAAGATAGGTTGTTAGAATAAACAAAATTTCAAAAGGAGAAAAAAGAAGGGAAAGGCATTACAAATGAGAAATAGCATTAAGTAGAGATACAGAGAAGAAGAAATGTAGAGGAACCAGTTGACTGTGATTTTTTTCATTCAATCTAAAATTACTAAGCACCTACCACATGCAAGACATTGATCTTTGCGAAGAAATCAGGGATTTCTTCAAAGGTGCTGAGGTGGCCGAGGGGGTGGTAGTGAGGACTGGCAGATAAGGCTCTACATGTAGACTGAAGTCAGACTTTAAAAGGTGTTGAATATTACTCAGCCATAAAAAAGGATGAGATCATGCCATCTGAGATGACATGGGTGGACTTAGAGGATATTATGTTAAGTGAAATAAGTTAGACGGGGAACGACAAATACCATATGATTCCATTCATAGAATCTAAACAAAACACAGGAATAAACAAACAAAAAGCAGAATCAGAACCATAAATACAGAGAACAAATGGATGGTTGCCAGAGGGGAGGTGTTGGGGGGGGGGTTGGGCAAAATGTGTGCAGGGGAGGGAGACACAGCCTCCAGATATGGGATGAATAAGTCACTGGAATAAAAGGTGTAGCATAAGGAATATAGTCAATGATACGTAATGGTGATGTAATGGGACCATTGGTTGCTATGCTTCTGCTGAACACAGCATAATGTATAAACTTGTCAAATCACTAAGTTGTATACCTAAAACTAATGTAACATTGTGTGTCAACTATACTCAAAAAAAAGCGGAGGAAGGCAGCAGTGCCTGGGTGTATCTGCAGTTAATTGTCTGACTCTTGATTTCAGCTCAGGCCATGATCTGAGTCGTGAGACTGAGCCCTGAGTTGGGCTCCGTGCTGGGTGTGGAGCCTGCTTGGGATTCTCTCTCTCCCTCTGTCCCTCTCCTCACTCATGTTGGCTCTCTCTCTCTAAAGAAATAAAATCTTAAAAAAAAAAAAAAAAAAAGGTGTTGAATACCATTGTTTTAAAAGCATAATAATAGAGCTTTGACTCAAAGAACAGAATCAGGTTTCTCCTTTCAGATGCAAAACTTGCATTTAAATGTTTTTCTTCTTAATTCAACCCTACATTCTGACTCCTCCTCTCCATCCTTAACAAGGGAGCCCCAGAAACCTGAAGGGCTTTTTCCATACTAACCAGATATGCAATGCAGCTGCTGACTTCCCAACTGCATTCTGGTTACTAATGGCCTGGCCTAATTTAGGGCTGTCCCCATGGATACATTTTTTTAAATTAATTGACTACAGATCAATGTCATCAAGACACATTGATATGCTATTAAGTTCATCAATATTATTTCTGAAAACTCTGTTTTAAAGTGTTGTAAGAATCATCAAAATACGTCCAATCATCTAACTAAGAAGTTGTAGGAATGTACCAAGAAGGCACAAGTTCTCAGGGAGAAAGATTCTGAGGGCACCACCAGTCAGAGACCAACACCCAACACATCCACGTCCATGGGCACCAAATATGTCCATGCCAATGAGGGAGGAAGATGAAGCTGGAGGTTTTGATCTGCATCAGGCAGCAGTCCTGGTCTGGGTTGGAAAGGATATCTTTGCTCTAAATGGCAGACTGAGCCTTCTCACACAACTTGGGGGATTGGTTTTTGAGCTTGAGGTTGAAATCCCCCCTTGGTCCCTGTCCCCAACAAACTTTCTGCACCAGAATGTAGGACTTTGGAGGATTTTGTTCATTTTTAATTTTTTTTCATGTACTAGCAGTCATCTCTGGAATGGCTGAGTTCTTGGGAACTGGAGCAACACATGGCTTGTGCATATGGTACCAAGACCCAGGCACACAACCCGCAAACACAGCAGCTCTTCTATAGACTCTGGCAGCCAGCAGGAAAGCAAACAGCCGTGCAGGGCCTGGTACCACCTGGTCCAAAGACAGGAGTGCAAGCACTAACCAAATATCTATGGGGAAACTCTCCCATGCCAGCCCTGTCCAGATCTTCTGTGAGCCTCTTGTTTTTCTGTTTTCTGGAGACTATTCTCTCATGGATATTCTCCTCCTGGGCACCCATCTCATCCCAGCTGCTACAGGGATCCCCAGCCCAGAATGAACTTTCTCTGCAGGAACCTGGGAGGCATCCAAGCCACAAAGATTTTCCATCCTGCTGAATAACATTGGCACTGGCTTCCTTTTCCCATCCAGACTGCACAATAGCTGGGTTTGAGCTGGCACCATTGACCGAAGCAGGCACCGTGGGCTCAGAACCGGCCACTTCCTTCTCTCCGCCATGGCAAATGTTGGGAGGAGATGAAAAATGATTCTTTTTTTTTTTTTCTTTTTTGGCTTCGACCACTGATGGATGGTGGTACCATGAATGAATGCCGAGACTACTGGAGGAGAAGGGTGAGTTTAATTTGGGGCAGATTAAGTCTCAGGTGGACTCAGAACCTCTACGAGCAAAGATTAGCAGAGAAAATGCAGACTTGGGACTGAAAAGAGAAGACAGGGCTGGAATTATGGATTGGGGCATTTTATTTATTGATGATAGGTTATGCTGTGAGATGTCATTGACATCACCCAAGGGCCAGCTGAAGAGTAAGAACACAAGGGGACCTGTACCTGGGGGGCAGTTAGGCATCAACATGGCACTGCAGAAGGGGAGCCAATGAAGAAGCCCAAGGCAACACAGTCATAAATGTTGAAGAAAGATGGAAGCAGTGCTTCTTCTACCTAAGAAAGTGAATGTAAAAAGCACGCTAATGGTTCTCTAGCCTACGCACTGACACTCATATGTGGCAGCCAAATAAGAGAGTCTGACGAAGATTTTACAAAGAGAATGCCAAAATACCACATCTGTTTTCACAGTTAGATATTCTCAGCCATCCTCTCAATTATTTTAGACATCTTGATAGCCAACGACATAGTTTAAGCTACATATTCACAGCCTATTTTTAACCTTTAAAAGTCACAAAGAGTGGCTTTGAAGAATCTATAGTTTTGTTTCTGTGGTCAAGGCCTCAAAGCATGGGAGTACCATCCTTTGGAGTAAGATGGTGGAATGTTATTGTATTCATTAATTAAACAAATACTTTCATGTTCTAGGACCTTTGATAGGAACCGTGGTAAAATGAAAGGCAGACAGGCAATGTCATTACCGTTAGGGGGCTTACAGACTAGTTGGGGAGATAAACATTTGTCAAATAATATTACAAATATTACAAACTGTGTTTTATGAATAATAATGAGGCATCATAAGAGTGTAAAGCAGGCATCCCTGAAAAATAAGAAGTTCTAAATGAAAAACAGAAGTGAGCTGGTGAAGTTAAAAACACTACTTGTAGAAGGAACAACCTGTGCTAGGACTCTATATGGCCTTCTAGAGATTGAAGGAAAAAGAAAAAAAGGTCAATATAGCTAGAACACAGAATAAGGAGACATGGAGGAGTCAGAGAGCCAGGCAGATGTCAAATCACATAAGCACTGTTCTCCTTTCTTCCTGGCACACAGCTAAAATGCATTCCTCAGTCTTATTTGTGGTAGACACAGCCCTGACATTGAGCTCTGGCCAAAGCGAGGTGAGTGAAAATGGCACATGTTTCTTCTAGAATTGGCCCACACAAATCCTTTCTCATGTGATGTTCCATTCTTTATCTTCTTTACCTTCCACCTGGATACAAAGGAACTCAGAGAGAATTTTGGTTCCCCGTGTAGACCATGAATGCATATTCAAACTTCATTTGAGTGAGAAATAAACATACATTGCATGTGTTCCATTATGGAACTTAGGACTTTTTTTTTTTTAATAGCAGCTAGTGTTGTCTTAATTAACATACCTGCTTTGTATGATGAGTATACCTCTATCCACTACCAATTGCATTACTAGAGAAACAATGATTATATGGCTAAAAAAGAAAAGAAAAACATTCCAATGGCTTTATAAAAAGGAAATGGGAGGGCTTGAGAGTATATGAACTAAAGTAACAGGAGATACTGAAGAAAAGATTCTGTGGTAATCAAATAGGGATGCAGAGGAAGGAAGAAAGACACTGAATAAGGTGACCATCGTGATGGTTAATTGCATGTGTCACCTTGACTGGACTAAGGGTCCCCCAGATAGCTGGTAAAACATTATTTCTGGGTATGTCTGTGAGAGTGTTTCTGAGAGAGATTAGCATTAGAATCCATAGACTAAGTAAAAAAGATCCCCGTCTCCAATGGGTGAGCATCAACTAATTCCTTGAGGGCCTGAAGAACACAAATGCAGAGGAAGAATGAATTTGCTCTCCCTGCCTGAGACATTCATCTTCTCCTGCTCTCAGACATTGGCACTCC
The DNA here is from genome assembly GCF_004348235.1 of Phoca vitulina. Classification (NCBI taxonomy): domain Eukaryota; kingdom Metazoa; phylum Chordata; class Mammalia; order Carnivora; family Phocidae; genus Phoca; species Phoca vitulina. The sequence goes on from NW_022589707.1 coordinate 2,598,848, forward strand.
TAGCTCTGCAGCTTTTGGATTCAGACAAGAACTTACACCTTTGGCTCCCTTTGTTTTCAGACTTCCAGGTTTTGATGGAAACTACATCACTGGCTCTTCTGGGCCTCAGGTTGCAGACGGCATATTGTAGGATTTCTCAGTCTCCAGAATCATGTGAGCCAATCCCCATAATACATTTCTTTCCAGATGTCACTATATACACTTTTGGTTGTGTTTCTCTAGAGACTAATACACTGACCTCTAAGAATTATGGTGAAACGATATTTTATAATTGAACTATGAAGAGGTCAGTATTGTAGATAATTACAAATTCTTAAATCCAGCAACTAAAACATATGGCTTCATGTCAGTTTCTATAAAAAAAAAAAAAAAAACCCTCACATTATTGTTGGTTCAAAATTACATAAAAATATATTTAAAAATTATATATCCACACACAGATGCATAGATACATGTACATGTACTTATACATATAAATAAACACTTGTAGGAATTTTTTTTTGGTTAAAATGTACTTCAGGGAATATATCTTGTAATGAATAAAAGGACAGTTTAAAATGTTTTTGTCTTTCTACTCATGAAGATGTAATTCTTGGTATTCCAAAACTCAAGCAGGGTAATTAAAAAAAAGTTCCAAACTTATAAAGTGTAGAATGAGTGTTGCACTCTTATAATTACCTACTCTAAACTCATACATTTAAGATGTATGTGGTCTTTCCATACATCTTTAAAAATTTCAGAAAAATTCAGAAATATTTGAGTCCATCCTTAATCAACCTGTAATAAATTATATAGGCACCCCAAAGTCTGCCTATCAAAAATATCTAGAGGTAGAGACAGTGTGTAGGTTATATCTGGGTCCCTAGAGCACTCTCTAGAGCACCTTAAACTAAGATTAGGCTTAAGATAAAGCAATTATTTTGTAATGCCATTAATAATTACATACATAGATATGGTGTGTGTGTATATCTAATACATGTAATATTATATATAATTAGTGTTCTCCAGAGAAAGTTAACTAACATATATAGAGAGATAGAGAGAGATAGAGCTATAGATATAGATATATAGATATACACATATCTGGTTGTTTTTACTCTCAAATATGTGCTTGTTAAATCACAGTACTAAAATGTTATTAGGGCAGTTAGCAAACTTCACACCTGATAGGTGATGATGTAGGGTTACTCAGGTATGGACAATTACACACAGTGGTAGTCCAACATGGGCTGTACATTAGGTCTCTAGAGATCACAGGGGTGGTCCTCTCAGGGAGTCCCCATGCCTCAGCATTTCACTGAACTAGCAGGACTGCATTAGGTTAATAAAAGATATTTTGTGGGAGGTTGTAAAAATGCTTCATAAAATGCTATGTTAGCAGAGAAAAGGAAATTAGATCATGGGCAAAGCATGTATCTACAACACAAAATAGTGGTTTGGAAATCAGTGTTAAGTGCAGTTTGGTAACTTCAAGGACCTGTGATGAAAGATTGAGAAGCTGATGGCAGTTCATACATGGAAGAATGTCTCCTCTGACAATCAGATGAACTAATGAATCAGCATTTAACCCTGCTGGATCTTATCTACCCTGACTGTTAATATGCATTATTATTTTGCCAGCAAGGTCACGATCTCTTTAAAAATAATTGTCAGGGTTATTTTTGCTATGATCAAAGTCCTATTTTGACATACGATAGAATTTTTTTTTAAAGCAACAAGAAGAATGCCACAATCATTCTTAAATACATCCTATTGAATACATTGGTACCACAGTTTCGCTTTTTGTTTTGTTTTGTTTTGTTTTTTTGTAAACTCATTCACTGCTCTATATTTAAAATTTTGCATTTTACACATGGTGAAAATTAACTGTTTCTTCCAGTTTGCTTTTTGCTGCCACAAGATTTGATGTCACCAAAAAAGGCGTGAATGACAGAATGCTCCACACCAACCACCCCTTTCCTGGCCCCCGTGTACACATCCTGCCTTTTTGTATACCACTTATCATATCATATGGAGATTAATCATCAGATATAAATATTTTCTACTAGGCTGTCAACTCTTTGGGGTAGAAAACTTATTTTTCTCCTTTCTGTATTCCCACGCACACGCACACCCTCATGCACATGCACACGCTCACGTTCATGCTCGCCTTTCCTGTCTTTGCCAAAACATAGCATCATGTCTTAGGAGGTGCTATTTTCTACTGGTACTCTGTATGTTAGATTAGTGGGTGGGTGTGTAACTTGGCGGGGCACAATTTCCAGGCCTGTCTTCGATAATTTGTCAATTTCACCCCTCATTCTCAACTCTGAATTCCTAAAATAACTTGGCATTAGAAGAATAATGCATCAAAGGCCTATCCATGGAATCAGTTTGCCTTTTTAGATAAACACCTTATTTAACATTACGTGTTTTAAAGTGTTTGCACAAATTCCTCATTTCATTCTTGTGCCTCATTTAAGATTCAAGCGTTAAAACATGTGGTTGAGGGTAGGGAAAAGACACTAAGATAGGTATTGGGCTAGGAATATCATTACCACTGAAATATTTTGATCCAGTACGCAGACTAACATCAGGTCAGATGGGCCCTGTTCTCTGGCTTCACTTTTTGGTGGGAAAGATTTGCAACCCAAGATGAGGTGAATTCTAGTTATTACTTAGATGTTTAATCAGTAGCCCACCATTCTTCCCAAATCAAATTCTGTTTTTTTCAGGGTCTTCCTTTCTTTCACACAGTGATTCCAGGGACTCTAACCAAACCTCCAGCTCTAAAAGTGACCCTGATTAGACAAAGGCTAATCCCCTAAACTTTGCAATAATTTGTTTATGAACATTAGTCAGTGTTAAACCAGGGCTTTCCCCAACCAGAGAGATGGCTTCAGAAATGGGCATGTGACTATGGAAAACAATATGGATGATCCTCAAAAAAACAAAAATAGAACTACCATAGGATCCAGCAATTCCCCTTTGGGACTATATATTTTTTTTAAGTGAAGACACTAACTTGAAAAGATATCTGCACACCCATGTTTACAGAAGCATTATTTATAATAGCCAAGACGTAGAAATGACCTAAGTGTCCATCAATAGATGAATGGATAAAGAAGTTGTGAAATATACGCACACACACACATACACACACATGCACACACACATATACATACACACTCACATACGCATAACAGATTATTCAGCCATAAAAAAATGAGAAAATCTTAATCCCGCCATTTGTCTTTTTGGAAGATGGATGGACCTTGAGGGCATTATACTAGGAGAAATAAGTCAAGACAGAGACAGACAAATACTGTATGATCTCACTGATGTATAGAATCTAAAAAAGAAAAAAAAAAACAAAACGGACAACTCCTAGAAAAAGAGATCAGATTTGTGGTTACCAGAGCTAGCAGGGGGATTGGAAGAAGGTAGTCAAAAGACACAAACCAGCAGTTACAAGATAACTAAGTACTAGGCGTGTAATGCACAGCATGATGATATGAGCTAACGCTGCTATGTCATCTAGATGAAACTTAAGAGAGTAAATCCTAAGAGTGCTCATCACAAGGGGAAAAGATTCTTTTTTATTTTGCTTTCTCTTTCTATCATACTGATATGAGATGATGCATGCTATCTAAACTAATTGTGGTGATCATTTCACAATATACTATATGTAAGTCAAACCATTATGCAATACACCTTAAACTTATAAAGTGATGTATGTCAATTCTGTCTCAATAACACTGGGGGAAAATGGGCATATGATCTAAATCAGGCCATTTAAACACAGAGAAGTCTGGGCGCAGGGACAGCTTCTAGCAAAAGAAGCTTCCTTATTATGACAATAGTGCTTCTGCTCTCTATTCCGGATGAGGTGGTGTGAGGATGTGCAACCAGATTTCTGTTACTAGCCATTATGAAGGAGGCACCTGAAGACAAAGTCAGCACATGAAGGAATGTACCACTACAGGACAGGAAGCTGCATCCCCAGCCCCTCTTCCAAACGATGTGAGCAAATACATTCCCCAACTGCTTCAGCTAGACTTAATTGGGTTTTCTGTTACATATAGCTGAAGGTACTTTTCTGCTATTTTTACTATGGGTCAGGCTCTCCACCAAGCATTGCCTAACTTAAATTTATTGCAACCCGATGAGTTTGATTATCTGTACTTTACAGATAAGAAGACTGAAGCTCGGGGGTGTTCTGTAACACGATCAGCGTTAACACCGAGGAGCCATAATTTTGAACAAGTGTGTTTTTCTTCACTCCAAAGCATATGAGTGAAGCTGTTTCACTTTGAAAAATAAGAAAACAAAGCCTAACAAATTATTTCAGTCTTCCTCTATCAGTACTTTCATGGTTTATTAATCATTCTGAAATGTTATATCTTACAAAAATGGCTGTGAAAAGTTAGGCAGCTAGCACCAACATTAAACTTGCTCTCTAAGTACAGATTTCTAATACACCTACAAATATATATATATATATATACATACATATATATATATATATATATATATCACAAACAGTTGCCTACAAAATAAGCAGAATACAAAAATGCACTCACAAAAAAGGGACCTCAATTCCGAATCATTACTGTAAAACCAGCTCTCTTGTACCAGGAAAACATTACACAATTGTACATAAATATAGCTCATGATACGTATTTTTCTAAATTTAATTTCCAAGGGTTATGTCATTCATAACAAAAAGCAAATATGAGTAAAGCATACGGGCTGAACTCTTTCAAAAGTAACACTAAAGGAAATTGATGTTTATGTAAATTACATTATCCTTAAGAATGGAAAAATATGAACATAACAAGAACCGGATCAATCTTGTCACCTCAATATGAGAACCGATTAAAAATATGTATTTTTTCCTGTTATTTCATAAACATTCTCTTGTTCTGTGGTTTTAAAATAGTTACAGTCATTTGTTAAACAACAAAATCCAAACTTTCTGACCCACCGCCCCTCTACATACAAGTAATCCGTGTCCTTTCTTTGCTTTCTTCCTAACTTCAGATTCTCATCCTTAACTTCATTCACTCAACACCCAGGCAGGTTACATATTCTCCTCCGGGGCTCTAGAATGGCTTTCAGTACAGTGAAGTAATCTAACTGGTAATTCCAGACCATATATATGTCTTCCCTACCCGACTTCTCTTTCTTTTGTGAGATGTTCCTCCTTTTCTTTTGGGACCCCATGCTCTCCCAGGGTTCCCTCCGGCCGCTGCTTCTTTTCTGTCTACTTTTTCGGATTGCTCTTTTGCCCATCTTTCAGTGACAGGTCCTCCTGGCTATATTCTTAATTTTCTTTAATTCTCATTTGACACGTTCCACCTGAGCAGGGATTCCATGCTTCAGTTATCACCTACATGCGGGTCACGTTACCCTGAGAGCTCCCACGTGGTGATCACATTTCAGCAACATACTACAAGGTAACTATGTCCCAGATATTCAAGAGACCCAGATCTCATGTGTCACTTAGTTATCTTGTAATGAGTATTCAATATATATCAAAAGGAGGATATATTTAGTTATTTAGAAAGTTAAAAAAAAGGCAAGACGATCAATTCCTTTTTTTCTTTTTAGATATAGTAAAAGTTCATTCTGCATTATTCTCAGACCCAATTATATTATGTTTGGTAAAATCTGTGAAAAAAAGAAATGCATTCAGAACAATCTGGTGTCTGCAATGCTGGGGAAAATCTTAGCCCACATTATTTTCATACCTCTGTGCTGTTCCTCACTCTGGATAAGGCATTCTAGAGTTGCCCATGTAAGAAACACCTCGATCACAAATCAGCACCTGCAATTCCAAGTGTCTGCCCCTGTGACTTTCAAATCGAGGCTCATGTTATAAATCACTATTTACTTTCTTTCCCAGTAGCATCTTAATATCTATTGCACGTCTCTTATGATCAGCAGTTACAGCATTCTCCAGGATGATAACCTATGTCTTTGGGGTGTCTTCCAAGACTGCTCACAGTGAATTTAAATGATGACATAACCTCTATTTTAAGTCAGGTCATCCCAAAGTGTCCTCTAGAGAAAACCCATCCGGTTGTCTTTGTGTAACTCAGCAACAGAGAGAAACTTAGGTTTATTTATATGGCATGCAAAAGACAAAAAAATGTCAAAATATAACCTCAAGATCTTTGGGAAGTTATAACTGATTTTGCTATGGCGAAATCTTTCCTTGAAGACACCCAATATTAGATCCCTCATGACAGCAGAGGACTGATGCATTAGAGATCCAGGGAAGGCTTGTTTACAGGGGAAAGAAATCTTGTTTCCCTTAGTGCCAGACCATTCTTTCCTTAGTCACTGTGGCCATTGGCATCCTTGCATTACAGCTATGTATGCACACGGGTGTCCTTTTAGACTGTGAACTCCTCAAAGTCGGAAACAGTTTATATTACCAACTCTTGCCCATCATCTAGGTGCAAAAGTAAAGGAGGCACCAGAAAAAGAGATAGCAAGCTTGAACTGGCCTACTATTATTTGGCTATCTACTTGGAGCCTTACTTCCTCTGTACCTTAGCATTCAATGACAACAAAATAATAATTACATTTAAAAAAACATAAATATTCTCATTTTGAGTTTGAGAAAAAATACTGTCTCAGAGAAAAAAAAATAAAATCAGAAAATTCATACAAATCATTTTCTCTACTAAAAGTAGCCATCAATTTTGCATTTACTGTGATACATCACATTCAACTTTGGCCCTTGAAAACTGTTTTTTAAAAGCTATGTTGGATTAAGGCACTTGATTTTTTGTGACCTAAATTTTCTCCTTTCCTTCTCAACATGGATCACTTTCAATATTCTATCACCAGTTAAAATATCATTGTTGCCACAAAAATCCCAATTCTAAATCAGATTTATATAATCTTGAAAAAGTTCAGCTGTTGCTATTATAATTTGTCACTGTCTTACTTTGTTTGTTTTTTTTATAACATTGAAACATTATATATTATTGCAATATAACAAAATAAAAGAAAATATCTTAGGGATGCCAATTATGCCAATGGTATTACCTAGTGGGAAAAGGCATAAAAGTTGCTTTCATTTCTTGTATATAAGATTCTGTAAAAAAAAAAAAAAAAAAAAAAGTTCTTTCTGTAAACCCATATTTTAGTCACTTAGTAATGAGGGTTTTATAATTCAAGGACAATTTACCATTCTGAAATGAGGCCATGTGATGTGTATATTTTGTAACACTGATCACACACAGAAGGTAACATTTGTCAGACAGCCTCTCCTTGGAAGCCTTGAGGTTGCTTACCTTCCAGAATATTACTGATAGTCGTGATTTAGTCATATTGTTCTGAATCAAGTCATATTTGACAGTTCCATCAGCTGAATTAATTTCTCAATTTTCTCTAATGGCCTTTTATTTCTTGGGGGTGATTTTTAGCATATTTTTTGAGGTAAGAGTGTCATTTGGTCGAATGTACACAAACATTCAATTTATTCAACATATATTACTGATTTCCTGCTATTATTCAGTCACTGATCTAGGTAATGGGCCTAAAGCTGTGTTTAAGCATACAAAATTTCTTGCCCTCACTGAGATTAATTACATTTTAATAAACCGATCATCACATAACTCTTCAGCAATTCTAAGTTTCCTAAGTATGACCTCAATAGATAAGCATCTTAGGTACTTCTCCATTACAGGTATTTAATAAACCAAACATTAAATATTAAGACAAAGCATAAACTGATGGGGGTACTGGGCAGCAAAGGGGAAAGAACAGAGTAGCAGATAATAGTTTGGGCTTTGCTCCCAGGAGAATTTGGGCTTGCATTCTAATTTTCTTCCTTACTTTGAGATCTTGCTGAGGTATTTACTAAAACTCTCAAGTCATTGGTTTTGTTTTTGCTCTTTATTTTAATAATCCATTTTTTTCAGAGGTGTTTTGGGGATCCTTTAATCATATGAACTATTTTAATTTTTATCATGTAGCAATTACTCGAGGTAATAAGGCTGGTAGAAAGATGGAGTCACTGCCTACTCCCCTCCAAGAACTTTAAAATCTAATTTGAGATGCAAAATTCAATTAAAAAAACCAAAACCACATGAAATTACTACGTTACTTTCTGGGTTTTTTTAGAGAGAGACTGTGTGTGTGAGCATGCGTGAATGGTGGAGCGAGGGGCAGGGAGGGGACAGAGAATCTCAAGCAGGCTCCTTGCTCAGAGGAGAGCCCCACTCGGGGCTTCATCTCAGGACCCTGAAATCATGACTGAGGTGAAATCAGAGTTGGATGCTTAACTGACTGAGCCACCCAGACGCTCCTATGTTACTTTCAACACAAAAATCACATAATTTTCATTTTCTAAGTGAAGCATGAAATCAAATGTTATGGATAAATTATCCCTTAAAAATTTTCACTGCTACAAAATTATCCCTATAGATTGATAAATCAGAAAAGCTAAACACTAGTATTTAGTATTTAAACATTAGTATTTAGCACTTTTTATTTTTTATTTATTTTTATTTTTTGTACCTAGCACTTTTTAAATCATTTTAAAAGGAAACATGCCTCAAGGATAGGAAATTTAACTTGTATGAAGTTAAAGAGTGAGGGCCAAGATTGTGATTCTGGAGTCACTTTTGGACATGCTGCCTTGGTTGGGTCTAAAATTGCAGGATTCTGAGCAGCTATGAACACCAAGTAAGAGCTGGGATGCAGGATCAGAAAGAGGTTTGGCAGAACGTGGATTAACAATGAGGGCTATCCTCTGCAATATTACAGACTGAGAAACTTTAAAGCAGGTTGTCATTTTCATGCCAATAAATCCTTTCGCGTCATGTAATAATGAAGTACCAGAAATTACATCTTATTTTCCACTCAATGCCATTCATTATTTTTTTTTGGATGCCTCTCAGATTCACGTGAGGGGATCGAATTAAACAGCTTGCGTGTACAGTAATTTTTAGTTTCTCCCTGGCACCAAATCTGTGAGATGATCAGTGATGACCGGCGTGTCTTTCAATGAGCAAGTCCACAGCAGGTAGTTAACAGCAGCAAAGGGACCACCCGTTTGACTGATTTGAATGCTTAAGTGAAGGTTAAAGCGTCTGTTGAATTTGTGGAGCTTTCTGGTGGGTTGCAAACCTATTTACCATAATGTTAACTTCCCAGTGGGCTGGTGTTTTGGCACACAGAAAGGTCTGAGATGGTTCATGTTAAGACATTCTCATTAGTCAAGGGGACATGTGTAGGTTGCTAGCTTATCAATACAATCCACCCCTAAGATTTCTAGGAGCTGTTTGCTTATTTATAAGTCCTATCATATCTTTCCCTTATAGAGCTCAGCAGGGAATGAGATTTTAAGAAGTAGCTATTTGAAACCAGATACGAATAACCCTTGTTTAGAAAATGCATGAAAAATACAAAGTTCTGAGAGGAAATCAGGTGTTGACTATCTTCCCAAATGAAATATCTCAAGACCTGGAATTTCTCTGTTGGATCAAACATGCAATGAAATCATCTAGAAAAATCAATTTCATACCATCATAGCCAGTGTTCTTCAAAACCAGCTAGAATATGTATTTAGTAGGTAAGCAAATAAACTCCAAGTAAAACAGTTTAGCCATAATTTGGGGGACACAAATCTCAAGGGCAAGGTCATCTGCTATACATAGTTGAAGGTCATTTAAAGGGTTTTCCCACATGGAAAGTGATATGAAACATCCTCTTGGAACTAGAAATGATTGAAAGGAGAGTTTAAGGAGAAAAGATAAAAAAAGAAAATCTGACTACATCTTGATTACTAGAGGTCTATAGTGAGAAGCATAGCCACAGCTCGAAATATGCCGCATATTGCCGAGTATGAGTTTTGGAGTTTACATCTGTGTGCTTACCATTTAAGGGTTGCATGATACGGAGCATGATATTTCACTTCTCTAAATCTTAAAAATTCTTATTTATAAAGTGGAGATAAAAATGATATTTAGGGAATATCTACGTAACAGAGCACATAAAATATGTCTAGCTGTAGTTAATTATTCAATAACCAGGTAGTAATAGTAGAAACAAAATCTAAACGCATTGAATACATTTCCTACAGAATTCCTTAAAAAGTAGCATGATACTACTTAAAACAATTAAGGACCTCATTTGCAAAATTAATCTTATATGGATTCTTATGCATCTTATTTAAGGTTGTGTTTTTCTGAGCAGAGGATAAATGACACACATTTGTCTAGGATGCAAGTGGGGGATCCCAGCAACAAATACTATATAATGAGAAATTAAATATTTAATACCTCAACTTTTCTCTGAACAAAAATTAATACAGACTCACTAATTAACACTTGGGAAGGTGGAGATTTAATAGCAGCTCCAGGCAAAACGATTTCAGTCAATTAAGACTACACATCTTAAATTGCAATTGTTGGGCTTACTTGCTACGACCTGGAAAATATATTCTAACTTTGAAATATTACACAATGGACAAAAACGTTCTTTGTAACACTTCAAAACGATGCAAAGCATTCAGTATTAGAGAAATCAGGTGCAAATAATTTAAAGTATTAAAATAATTAATAACCAGACATAAAAAATGAAAAGCACAATCTACAGAGAATAACCCTATGAGGACGCACGTGCAGCAGGAGCTCCGATCTGGCCTTTCCCCCAGCAGGTGCCGTTCCCATACGCAGCTCTGTGCACGGGTCCCCACCCTTCCCAAGCAGTCCTAAGCAAAACGCAAAAACAACATTATTGACCTTACTCTTTACTTTCTGAAGCAGTGAAAAATGAATGCATTCGATATTTACTTGCATTCATTATAATTAAAAATGAAATTAAATATTACTGTGTTCAAACTTTTAGTGCATTTTAAATGAGCAAGGGAAATCGCTTGAGAAATATGGATCTTGTTTAGCCTCCATATAGTTATTCAACCATTTTATCCTTATATGCTAAACTTCTTCTGCATGTTACCCAGACAAAACTCTAGTCTTTTTTTTTTAAGTTGAAAATTTTCTGATTTGCTGGGTTTATATTTTGTATTTTGTCAGGAAACAAGTTTTTTTTAAATTTTTTTAAAGGATTTTATTCATTTATTTGACAGAGAGAGAGAGAAAGAGAGAGCAAGCATAAGCAGGGGGAGCAGCAGAGGGAGGGAGAAGCAGACTCACTGCTTCCAGAGCAGAGAGCCCAACGTGGCTCAATCCCAGGATCCTGGGATCATGACCTGAGCTGAAGGCAGACGCTTAACCAACTGAGCCACCCAGGTGCCCAGAAAACAAGTTTTAAAACCTCAATTAGATGAAAACTTTGACCTTGTGATAGAAACATTAGATTCTCCAAAATTACTGCCACCAGGATATTCTATAGTCACAGAAGTCCTTTAAATGTTTAACTTCTTAAAAAGTAGAAATTAAGTTTGCAAAGTCCAGCATACGTATCTTTGAAGGCTGTGGTGTATGTTGCCAAATTTATGCAAATCTGTTCATGCAAGGAAGAAGCTCTAAATCTGATCTCTCAGCACAAAAGGTAAAACCTAACCACAGAGGAAGCAGAAGTCACAGCAGATATGCATCTCCTGTCTCCATTCAAATGGTAATAAGCTTCTGTTTTTAACTAGCAAGGGCATCATTGAATCCACTCTTCATTCCTCCCTTCATTAAATAAAAATGATATAGTGAGAATTTGTTAGTTTAGGGTGATCTAATTCACGTACCAAAGCTAAACAGAACTTGAAATTTACAAAAATAGATGTTGCCAAATGACAAAATTATCAGATATCAGATAACATTTTTCTGAAATTTGGGAATTCCAAATGAAAGCTTGATTGGAATGGTGTATCCTGTGTTCACGTGGAACCCTCATGATTTGTCATTCCTGCTAAGCTCTCCTTAGTATCTGGAGATTTTATCAATCATTTAAATATAGCATTTTTTTTTTTTTCTTCTCTTCTTTCTTTCTTCCTTCCTCCCTCCCTCCTTCCCTCCCTCCTTTCTTTTTTTTTCCTTCCTTCCTTCCCTTTCCTTCCTTCCTTCCTTTCTTCAATCATTTAAATGTAGCATTTTTTTTTTCTCCTTTCTTCCTTCCTTCCTTTCTTCAATCATTTAAATGTAGCATTTTTTCTTTTTTTCTCCTTTCTTCCTTCTTTTCTTTTCCTTCCTTCCCTCCTTCCTTCCTTCTTTCTTTTATTTTTCTATCAAAATATAGTATTTTATTAAAAAATAATTGTAATGGAGGATTGTTATTTCATTCACTAAATATATGAAACTAGAAAAACTGCCATTATCCACACAGAGAAAAACATAAATGTACTATTTTACAAAGTTGCAATGGTCTGAATGTGTGTGTCCACCAAAAATTCATATGTAGAATCCTAAATGCCCAATGTGACAATCCTAATGCCCAAATATACTCTTAAGAGGTGGAGCCTTTGAGGGGTGCTTAGGTCAGGAGGGTAGAGCCCTCATGAATGGGATTAGTGGTCTTAAAATCTAGATCCCACAGAACTCCCTCACCTTGCAGGGACACAGCAGGAGTCAGAAGTCTGCAGCCCAGAAGGGAGCCCTCACCCAACCATGAAGGCACCCCAATCTCAGTCTTCCAGCTGACAGAACTGTAAGAAATAAATTTCTGTTGTTCATAAGTTGCCCAGTCTGTCGTACTTTGCTATAGCGGCCAGGATGGATTAAGGCACAGTCCATCTCTAGAACTCCAGAATTTGGGGGCAAGCAAAAGGAGGAATCCTTGCAGGTAAATCCCTCAGAAAAATGCAGAAAAGGTAAGGAGAGATTGGGAGTGGGGCTTCCAAGGACCCAGTGTTCATCTCCCTTTTAAACTAAAATGTGGGAAAAAGTTTTCCCCAACTTCCTGGCCCTGGGGATGTTACCAAACTTACCAGCACTTCTGTCAGAAGGAAACATGGCAAAATGATGAATTACTGCCTAAAGTATCACAATCACAACCACAGTCAAGGAGCACAGGCTCTAGGATGTGTAGAAGCAGAGATGAGGAACGGACATGTCTGACCTGCCTTGGGGCTCAGAGCAAACACCGCTATGATTTCTGGTGCCCCTGGTTCTTCCTAATTTGGCCTGGCCATGGGCATTGGAAGTTACATTAATCTGAATAGTTTTAGGATATCCATATCATCTATAGAGAGCTTTGAACCCCTAAGGATGTGAAAAATGTTCCCTGGTTGGGAAAATTCTCCCTTTTAAACAGAGCTCTCCCTCCGAAAGCATTGTCTATTGTTTAAAGTCCATTAAATAATGGTTCAGAACGGAAACATAATGGCAACCTGGAAAGAAAACCCAGGGTATCTTACCACCTTATCACAAGGTAGTCACATGTCTCAAAGGATCCATTCATGATCTCTCCTCTGGATCCTTTTAGTAACTTAACAAGGTTGTATATTCAGTGACGGTATCCAGTTCTTCACTGTCATCCTTTCCCACTGCAAATTACAAACAGATGTTTGTTGCTTTCAAGCCAGATGTCAGCACATCAGCAGGTGTTGAAGCCTATTTATTTGTACACAGAATGAGCAGCAGCCTTGCATCACAATTATGGTGTGTCTTCACCTTCCTCTCCTGCTCAATCCCTCAGTCTGCCTTTTTCTTTTCTTTTGTAAGCCATTTATAGAGAAGATTTAAACCATCCAGTCATTATTTGTGGGTTAAAATGGCACAAAACAAACAGAATTAACATCCATGTGGTTGCTAAAAAGTTGAAGTTTTATAATATCTTTCTACCAAGTTTAGAAAGTTTTTATTGCCTGAGGGACTTTGATCATAAAATTTCTCTACGTTCCATTCAAACTTTGTTCCCACTGATAACCTATTTCAGTTTCAAAAGTTGACAACCTGGCCTTTTCTACTAGTATTAAAATCCCCACTGATACCTCACTGCTTTGGATAACTTGAATAGATAAATAGGTTATTTTAAATGATATATACTTAAATATACTAAGATAATGATTAGATCAATCCTGTTATTTAATTCTTTAAAATCTCTTTCCAAATAATTATTAATTGGTAATTACAAATAAGTATTTATTCAAATGAGTAGGCTTTAAAAAAATTCTTCTGAAATACTAAGGTTTAAATAAAATGTATTACCAAAGTCAAAAGTGAACAGTTTTTTTTTTTTTTTTCTTGAGAGAATAATATTCGTTTTTTTATAAAGTTTTTCTACAGGCTGAGGCTATTGGGGTTCTATCTTTTCATGCCTAGCCACTGGCCTTTTGTTAAAACTCATCACTCTCTGAGGCAGGAATGGAGCATGAGAAGGAAACTGAAGGAAAACAATGGGGAAATGAGACAAAGACAGTTTGCAAATGTGCTTGGCACTCTAATGCTTCAAGATAAGTTTTTAGCCCAGAGGTAACAACCTCCGATACTGTGGAAAAGTTCACCAACTGGGTCAATAAGCACGTCATTATTTACTACTCCTATGGCTTTCAAAACAAACAAACAAATAAATAAGTAATATAAATTAAATAAGATAAAGTAAAATAAAATTGGGGCATCTGGGTGGCTCAGTCGATTAAGGATGGGACTCGATTTCAGCTCAGGTCATGATCTCAGAGTCCTGGGTTGGAGCCCCGGGGCCTCTGACCCTGTGGGGAGTCTGTTTCAGGATTCTCTCTCTCTCCCCCTCTGCCCTTCTTTTTTTGCTCGCTCCATCCTTCATTTGCCCCTGGCACTAACTCCAATTAAAGAAACCATATTTTTGTAGAATATGGTTATGTTATTTTTACCCAAGGTCACATATACCATAGGAAGTGAATCAAATGTACTATACCACAGGGAATTCACCACATAAAAGAGTGCCATCCTTTTTTTAACTACTTATGCGTGACTTTGCTTTTTCATTCTGTTTCATCTAAAGTATTTTATTATAGTCTTGACAACCATGATAGCAACATATTATATTTAAAAATTTTATCGAAAATTCCCCGTTTTTGGAGAAAGTGTACAGGTGCCCCTCCCACCATGCACTCTGTGTTCTTTGGGATTTCTGTTACCACAGATTCTCAATGTCACTTCCTCTGGATGTCACTAGGGATTATCAACACAAAAACAACAGAACAAACAACAAACAAATAAAAAGCAGACTTGCTGCTCAAGTGAACTTGGGAAATTCTAGATTAAACAGGCCAGGCTTACACAAGCCTCTGGGCTTCTTGACTTCTCATAAACCATAATATGCTAATGTGAACTTGAATCTTTAAGATTCTAATAGAGCGTTTAGTGTCTTTAAATTCAAATAACCACAGAATTCCAAGGGGTAAATGTTAAATGTACAAATTTATTATGGAAATCATCACCGTTTGTTAACTGAGAGATATACTACATCAATTGCCAGACACCTTGCAAAAATGTCTAGGTTTCAATATTGATTCTTTCTTCCTTAGTACAGAAAGAAAAAAAAAACCCAACCCCAAACAACTCTGAACGTAAGAAATGAAATGCCATAAACAGATACCCATTATTTAATATAAGATATGGCATTATCTCTACACTCCCCCCCCTAAAAAATTAGAATTGCGAGGCCGAAAAGTTAAAAAATGCCTACTCACTGTAGTCTGTTCTATTTGAGAAAGTCAATTATTACACTAGCCAGTGACTGCTGGTCAGTCAATTATTCCTTGATAATCAAGGAGTAAAGAAGAGAGAGGTGTTGTGTCTACAGACCACTGCACCGAGGCCTCTGAAGATTCAAGATTCACGTGGAAATTTTCCCAGTAAGGAGCTGTGCCAATGTGCTTTCAGTGCTGAAATGGAGCAAGGAGACTAGGATAGCTAATCTCCGAGAGAGGTAAGGAAAACACAATGCTTCTCCTTCCAAAAGTCAGTGAGGTGACTTGCACACCTTGTTATGTCTTTGGAGGGGGAAGAAATATACATGTAGCCCCTGAAATGGGCCTTAGGAGCTCATGCATTTAATTACTGTCAGATCCATAGAAAGCTACAGTGACTTTTCATAAAATATTCAAATATATACTTGTGAGGCCATCTCATTAACAGATCTTGACACTGTCTTGTCAGATAGGAAAATTATAACAATGTAGATAAGGTGACACGTGACACTATCGTATAGGAAATTCATTTGGCCATCTGCTTACCTCAACAGACACGGTGCTTTTCTTTTCTGTAGTATCACTCACAAGGAGCAGGAAAAAATGCTTTTTTGTGCTCATCTGTGACCCTGGAAATTGACCGTAAGCTCTGAGCGATACTACCTGGAATAATACAGTTTCTACTGCATTTATGAAAATAAAAACTATCACATAATTTTCCAAAAAAGAATTACAAAGCCATAGATGTACTGAGCCAATAAGCAAGGTTTTGAGAAGGATTAATTAATTTTATACAATTGATTTTTATTTATTTATATTTTTTTTAAATTTTATTTATTTATTTGACAGAGAGAGAACACAAGCAGGCAGAGGGAGAAGCAGGATCCCCGCTGAGCAGAGACCCCAGCTGGATCCCAGGACCCTGGGATCATGACCTGAGCCGAAGGCAGCTGCTTAACCAACTGAGCCACCCAGGTGCCCCAGGATTAATTATTTTACCAGGAAATGAACATTAAAATTTTCACAAGGGATTATCAATGAGCAATATATCAGAAATTGGTCTTCCTTTCTTTTGAAAAACTCAAGATAAAGCATGCAAGTGTAAAACACACATAAGTGGGTATGAAATAGATAAACAGAAAAATCCCCACAGGGAACCTGGGGTAGAATACTGTTAGTCTAATGCTAGAAGTAAGGGGGTGGGGAGATAGCAGCTTGTTATCTACTTGACTTGGGGGCACTCCTAAGTAAATTATCTCATTTAACCCTAACGGCAACCCCTTGGAGTAAATATAACCACCATATTATCTCCATTTGGTTTAGTAAATTGTTAAGGTCACAGAGCTAGGAACTAGGGAACCAGAATTCTGATCCAAGTCTTTCTTTTCTTTTTTCTTTTCTTTTCTTTCCTTCCTTTCTTTCTTCCTTCCTTCCTCTCTTTCTTCTTTCTTTCCTCTTTCTTTCATTCCTTTCTTTCTTTTCCTTCCTTCCTTTTCTTCCTTCCTTTCTTTCTTTCTTTCCCTTCCTTCCTTCCTTCCTTTCTCTGTCTTTCTTTCTTTCTCTTCCTTCCTTCCTTTCTTTCTCTCTCTCTTTCATTCATTCTTTCTTTCCCTTCCTTCCTTCTCTTCCTTCCTTCTCTTTCTTTCTTTCTCTTTCTTTCTTTTCCTTCCTTCCTTTCTTCCCTTCTTCCTTTCTTTCTTGAACCAGAATTCTGATTTTCTTTTCTTTCTTTCTTTCTTTTCTTTCTTTCTTAAAGATTTTATTTATTTATTTGAAAGAGAGAGAGAACTAGCGGGGGTGGGGGGAGGTGTGGTGAGAGGGAGAAGGAGACACAGACTCCCTGCCAAGCAGGGAGCCTGATGTGGGGCTCGTTCCCAGGATCCTGATCATGACCTGAGCCAAAGGTAGACTCCCAACCTACTGAGCCACCCAGGCGCCCCTTGAAGCAAATCTTTCTGACTTCAAAACCCAGCCTCCTTCTTTTATAGTATTTGGAAGGCATTTTCCATGTAGTACACTGTCGAGGAGGTGGTCTCTTCCCACTAAAAATCAGGGGAATCTGTCAAACCTGTCTTTGAGGCAGAAGTAGCAAGATGATGATACTTTGAATCAAGAATTCCGAGGAAGCCTTCACAAGTATGCAGCATAAGAAAAAGGGGATCTGTAACCTCCAGAATTTAGAGCAGAACACAGGAAAGGATACTATTAGAGCTGCAGAAGCACAGCTGATGAAGAACTGTTTTTTGAAATCTGAACGCTGAGCAAGGAAAGACTGATAATCCCACACAATCCATGTATTACTGCCACCAGAAGAAAACTGGTAACTTGCATTCATCAAGAGGTGGACAAAAATGTCTACCCTCTGAAGGAAATTAGAGGAGAATAACAGAAAAAAGAATGAGGAGAATTGGACAAGAATCCAGCCAGAGATACTTCTTCGTCCCGGTCTGACCAAAGCTTTTATTACGACCCTAATCAGGAACTTTTAAGAGCAGATGATGCATGTTGTTCACTAGTATGTTTTCAGCATTTCATCAATCTTTTGTCATTTATTAGATCTTCTGAAAGCCCGAAGTTGAAGGAAACCATTTGTATCCACTTGGCATGGATGGATCTACCCAGTGACCTCTGCAGTGAAGACGCTTGTGCCCTGACTAATAGGACAATGTACTGTAGGTCAAAATCTAGGTGCAATTTAGATCCAAGAATGCATATAGTCCTTGAAATTAAATATCTGAAATTAATTTTACATTTCTATATTAGCAAACTTGAAAAATACTTCAGTGTCTGAAAATGTTCCACATTAAAATGCATACCCAACTTAATAAAGCTTCACTAAACAGCATTAATTTAACTATTTAAAACAGTGAAGGTAACAACTTAGTACATTTTCTGATATATCCTTGATAAGAATTAGACTAATCAAGAAAGGAAATATAATTGGGTAATTTAGTATAAAAATAAAGTTAAATTAAACTGAATTATCTCAAGGCATAATCCTACTTGAAAATTTCTTATTACCAAAAGCAATGAAAATAGTTCTTACACTGTGGTCCAATGATTAAAACTATATATTTTTTTTACTGCTATGCTTTCAAATATAATTAAATTGGTTGATACTCGAGTCTAAGTCTGTTTGTTTCAGAAATTTGCTCTGAAAGTACTAAAGTGGTTATTAATTGTTTTTTTCTGACACTTTAAGATAAAAAGAAAAAGAAAAAGATCTATAGTATTATGATTATGCGACTTCTTTTTAAAGAACTTTTGCTGAGGAAGAGCACAGTATGCCAAGAATGATACAGAATTGCTTCTTATATTGGCTGGAAAATGTGGTCTAGATGACCAATAAAGTCCCTCACAGAGTCTTATTATCCCAGGATCTGCTATCACTCCTAAATCACTTGTTAAAGAAGTATGGGGGTGGGGGTAGGGAGGGAGTGTCTTTTCTAAATTTCAGGTCTATTTCACAATTGCATCGTCTACTGAGAACTGTATAGCATAACTACATCCCATCATTTAAATCAGGAGAGAAATATCTAATGTAGTTGTCTCTAGTTTACTGTGTGGTTCCAAATCAGTTGCTTATAAAAGCAGAGAAAGAAGTAACTTTAAAAAGAGAAAATGAGAAAATGAACATCTTGCCATTTGCAACAACATGGATGGAACTGGAGGGTATTATGCTGAGTGAAATAAGTCAGTCAGAGAAAGACATGTATCATATGACCTCACTGATATGAGGCATTCTTAATCTCAGGAAATTAGAGGGTTGCTGGAGTGGTGGGGGGTGGGAGGGATGGGGTGGCTGGGTGATAGACATTGGGGAGGGTATGTGCTATGGTGAGCACTGTGAATTGTGTAAGAATGATTAATCACAGACCTGTACCTCTGAAACAAATAATACATTATATGTTAAAAAAAAGAAGAAGATAGCAGGAAGGGAAAAATGAAGGGGGGGAAATCGGAGGGGGAGAAGAACCATGAGAGACTATGGGCTCTGAGAAACAAACTGAGGGCTCTAGAGGGGAGGGGGGTGGGGAGATGGGTTAGCCTGGTGATGGGTATTAAAGAGGGCCGTACTGAATGGAGCACTGGGAGTTATATGCAAACAATGAATCATGGAACACTACATCAAAAACTAATGATGTAATGTATGGTGATTAACATAACATAATAAAAAAAAAGAGAAAATGAAGAATAGGTAGTGTTGGGGAGTATTTTTTTTTTTTAGCTTTGAACCCAGACACAGAAGTCCAAAAGCATCGTTATCCTGTGAAGAGCTTCCTAAGAACCCAGAAAAACAAATCTGCAAGGAGAAAATTATAATCCAGATTAGGCTACTTGAAAATTTTCTACTGTCAGTGGAATCCTTCAAGATAGAATCCCTTCTACCAAAAGTCTACAAATTCAAGGAATGAGTCTTAGAAAAATAATTACTAGGCGATGCATTTGATTCTCCTATAAAACAACAAAATACTTCCCCACTTGCTTCATGGAAAGCAAAAGATAAAATCTTCATTAAAAATATAAAAGGTCATCTCCCCTTAGGAGAAATCTACTTGTGAACTGGATAGAATTTATTGCTGGGTGCTTCCGTTCCTGATAAATATTGCACTACCTTCAGGAAGATGAAAGAAATTACGAGTGGAAGGACTGGAGCATCAAGCTGTCATCAAGTTCACATTGCCTGGAAGCTGATGTACACGGTCTGTGAGCCTACATGGGTGACAGGCAGCTTGGCGGGTGCAGGTCTGTCCCGCAGGAGCTCAGTGATTTGCCAGTGAATATGCATGAGAAGCTAATTTGCAAGGATTCAGTGAAAAGTAAGTGTTTTGATGAGGAAGACTGAAATAACAAGAAGGGAGGAGTGAGGAAATGGAATAAATATACCATAATCCTTGATTACTCGGCAAGTACACCAGGCATTGGAGTTTATCTTTTCCTTAAAGCTAGCAGTTTTATTTCCTTGCATATTTTAAGCATGACATGGGCCACAGAGGGAAGGGAATCAAAACCACTCACATAGTTTATTTTAAATGGAAAATGAAAATGTGCAGATTTCCTCTTAATGACTTTTAAAAGTAATTTAATGCCTACATTTTGAAGAGATCTAAAAGGTTTTTTCTTAGCAACAAACCTTCTAATTTACCTATAGACCACAAATGGTTTTCTACATCTAATCAGTCTTATTATTCGCTAGCTTTACCTTGATTCTTTATAAAAGAAAAGAAAAAAGCTAAAAGTGAATGGCTTCAGAAATGGAATAAAAAAGCACAACAATGTAAGCTTTTCTCCCCCATATCTTTATTATCCCTGAAACTGTAGTACTATTTAATTAACTCTGACATACAGTATACTTTCTTCTGGAAAGGAATCTGTTATTTAACATCAACAACTAAAAAAATGTCCATGAATACACCTCCGTATGAACAGAATGAAATCCCTCAAGAGGATTTCTAGTTCTTTTTTCTTTTTAATTGAATTTCTCCAAATTGTATCAATGGTTTCAATTGAAAACATGTACTCAGCAAATGAATAAGCGGAACTACAGAACCTCTCACAAAAGATCTGCCTTGTACACGCTGTTCAGGAACCTTGGAACTGCACTTTGTGCCCTAAAGGATGTGTGTGTGTGTGTGTGTGTGTAACCTCACAAATATCTAAGTCTAGTGTTGAAAAGGAAGAATAGACAATTAGAATTGAGTGAAAATAATAAGACTCAGACTAACTGGGAAAGGCAGAGGTGGAATATTGTGGTGCAAAAACCCCTGGATTAGGAATTAGATTTAAGTTTTAAAACTTGGGTCAGCCCTTAGTCACGTCACCTTGGGCCATCGCTTCACCTTTCAGAGAGTCACTTTCTTATCTATAAATATGCATTATAATGACTGTTTTCCTTATGGGATTCTCAGGAGGAGAAGATCCCGGGATACAGATACATGTAAATGTATTTTTTTAACTACTAAGCACCATACACATTACCTGTTTCCTGTAAATTCACTTGATAGTCTTGTATCTGATAGTCTTGTCCTCCTATCTCAGTTTTCTCATCAGTAAAATCAAAGGAAGTCCCAGGATCAATGCTCTTTCAGCTTTGCTAGGAGATCCAAATGTAATTATTTTTAATACAAAACAGGTTATGGACTGAAGGCATGGGATAAGGCAGTTGTAAAGTCAAAGAAAAAGTATCAAAAATACAGAGGGGTGGAGAGCAGTGTCCTGGGGCTACCACTGTGTGTGTATATGGGTGGGTGTGGGGGGGTAATAATGAAGAGAGGAAGCCAAAATAAAGAAAAATGTATTAATTATGAGTTTGAAACAATGGGGTCAAGTCATAGTATTGCTTCCAGGTAGATAACAAATGCTATGTTATTAGATTTGGTCAATAAAATAATTCAGGAAGAAATATGACTGAATTTAGACTTTAAAATGGCCATGGTCATTGTCTGATGACCATCTGAGCCTTGGCCTCAGGACCTGTCAGGTTCCTTGTGTGTTTTTGATTGGCTTTTTAAGAGATTTAGACCTCTCTTTTCTCTCTCTTTTCCAACTTTATTAATTTTTTAAGGCAAATAAAGTTTCCAAATCCTACCATTTATCTTTATGTTCACAGATATGTGATACAAGAGAACCTGCCTTCACCTAGATGCCATTAATTGCAGCTTCTAGATTCTAAAATACATTCTGACATAAAGACATGAATTTGGAAGATCAATGGCTAGAAGAAGTCCATCCATTAAGAGGCTGTGTGGAAATCTACCAAGGATCTAGCACCCATTATGTTCTGGTAGGCCTTTTTTAAAAAAGTGGGTTAGTCAAACAAAATCAAAGCATGCTACTCCTCCCAAAATATTTATTAACTACTTATGATGTGTGATAAATTATTTATTTTAATTCTCTCAACAGATACAGAGAGGGAAATAAAGCCTTCGAGAAATGAATTACTTGAAGGTAATACTACTGGTAAAGAACAGAATGGGACTTCAGCCAAGCAGGTTTGCTTCTTACTCACTCAGCAATGTTGCCTTTTGGTGGCATCAAGAGGCAGCGTCCCATCTCCAGCCTCAGCTCTGCTCTGTGTAGCTGGGCCCTGTATCCTCCCAGAGCTTCTCCTCAGGGAAATTGTATTCTCTATTTCAAAATGTCAGTAGGACCTTCTTTTCCAATTAGCTGATTAGATACTTAACAGAACTTGGCACTTAACAAGATAGTTGACAAACCTCATGCTTTGTCTCCTGGTTGATGTTTAGAATTCACAGAATAAGGGAATTTGACTTATTGATGAATGTAGGACATTCGAGGGGAAATATAAGAATCTGAGCCAACACCTCATAGTCTAAGAGGCTGTAAGACAGGCTCACCAGAAACCAGATGTTTCTCCAAGGACAAACATCTCTCTGCATAAATGAGGAGGGCAGTGTTTCCTTTATAGGCTCACTGTTAACCATCTTTCCTGAATATCCATCCACAGCTGATGGAGGAAATTGAGAACACGGGTTTAAGGCGAGAATGAAAGATTTGTGATGTGGCGAGGAAGGTAACTTCTATGCACGTTTCTCAACATTAATTTCTTTGAACTGGTCTTAAGATATTGCATTGCCTGTTCCCATGATGCCAGCAGACATCTTGAGATCAAGAAGTTTACTTAAATTCTGTGAACCAAAGAGTTCTCTGGCTGTACTATATTATCCTATCACTCCAGGGAAGCCAAGGCTATTAAGAATGTTTCTAAGTACCAGCAACTGGCAGTAAATGAATATTGATTAGATAATTTCTTTTTATTTATTTCTTTTTAATTTTTTTAAAAGATTTTTTTATTTATTTGACGGAGAGAGACACAGCGAGAGAGGGAACACAAGCAGGGGGAGTGGGAGAGGGAGAAGCAGGCTTCCCGTGGAGCAGGGAGCCCGATGCGGGGCTCGATCCCAGGACCCTGGGATCATGACCTGAGCCGAAGGCAGACCCTTAACGACTGAGCCACCCAGGCGCCCCTGATTAGATAATTTCTATGTGGCAATGTCTTTCACATGTTCTCTGGTGGATACCAAGAAAGGAGGCACCATATTCTGTGTCTCAGGGATCTAATGATACCCAGTATCAATAACACCGTAAGATGAGTCTCAAAGTTTCTCAAGTGAACTCAAGGTGGGAGCTGTGAGTGTTCCATGGTTTGGAAGTGTTCTTTGAGCCTGTGTTCTCCCTTGGCCTTGAAGGACGGGTAAGATTTGAAGGACAGGAAAGAATGAGACCTTCCAGGTGTGAGGGACTCCAAGAATAAAGCTGCAGATTTGGCAACACCAGTCACATTAGGGGGACTGGATCAAAATAAACATCTAGCTGAACCAGAGTGTCTATAAGCAGAGGGTGCTCCTGAAAACTTCACTGAGCACTAACTCAATTAACTTGTCTGTATTCTTAGTCAAATCAACATGAAATTTAACCCTGTGTCTGCCACTAGTCGTGTATCCTCAAACAAGTTAACTTCCCTCAAACTCTGTTTTCTATCTGTCACAAAAGGATGCTCGCTCACAGAGCCCGAGAGTAAGTGTGATTCTATATAGAAGAAACCTAATACAGTGACTGGTGTGTAGGCTAGGCATTGATATGGTGTTTTAATGTAGGAATAATAAATGCAATAATAAGATTGGATTATAACCTCGCTAAGTTAAATTTTAGTTTCAATAAATTGATTGAATTGTGAAATTTAAGTGTTCTACAGAAAGCCTAGAAATTTAAATTCAGTTTTAGCGACAGATTTAGTAAAAAATGAGCTTTTATCAACTGCACTTTTTGTTTCTTTATCACACAAATGAAAGATAATGGCCATAAAATTTGACTGAGGTTTCAAGGACATGCACGACAGCATTAAAAATAATTTAAATAATGCTAAATCATAGTCGTCATTAAGTGTTGAGACAAAGCCCCATCTTAATAAATTCTACCGATATTTCTAAGTCAGACTATTGCTAACACATATTAGCATTTATTACATATTTGTCTTTAAGTATGTCACATTGTTCCTTGTTCAATTTAATTTTAGTTCTATTTATGAAGTACACATTTTATAAATTACTCTAACATGTACATTTTCTATATTTAGAATTTACAAATGAAGGGCAAGTCTTTTTAATCACTTGGAATAAACTTTAATTAATGAAAACCCTGATCCTCATTTTTAAAATTTAGCCCGTCCAAAACCCAAAAATACCTTCAAAATACAAATAAAACATATTTCATTAATATCATTTCCCCCTAAAGAAAAGTCATGCATATCTAAAAAAAAAAAAAAAAAACCTATTATGATTTGAGAGTGTTTTGTATCGATCCTGTAAGAGCCAGAACCACATCATGCCCAATTCAAATCCTCTCTTGAAGTTGTCAGCAGAAAGAAGAGTAGTGATTTATAGATAAGTTAATGAGATAAAAGTAAGATTTGAATCTCCTTTTGGGGAGATAACTTTTATTAAAAAGCAAGTTGTAGGAATTTTTGCATCCATTGTTTTTACTGGTAGTCTATCGACCACTGTTACACAAGATGATGTTGTAGCGCTTCTCCAAGTACAGTGTTCCGTCTCTGACATGCATTCTGCACTTTCATTATGGTTCCTTTAGCTGGCACCTGCCAGGAAGGTACACTCTGCTTGCAAAGGTTAGGTATCACCTTTGTGGAATTATCTAAAAAGCATCCCAACCCCTTCTTGACATATAGAGAGACAGTCCTCCTCTACTGTCTTCTACAGAAGTCCCTATTATTAAAGAAAATATAGAAGAGATATTTAGAAGGCACCATTACAACTCTCAAGGTAACCCGGAAGGGGGTAGATTTATTTCTATATTTTGTGTTATAATGAAGATACACCTTTTAAGAGTTTTTGTTTATTCACAGTATATAATTTTCCCTGGAGTTGTAATCTCAAGAAATGGTCCACTTAATTCCATATTTAACAAATGCCCACTATTCGCAAATTCCTCTGGTGATACAAGCACGAATGAGAAAGTAAATTGAGGTCCCTTGAGTTGACACAGGGGAGGAAGAAACCAATACATAATCAAATAATGACAGCAAGTGTGTTGAAATGCTGGAACAGATATATGTATGAGGTTCTCTTGCGGTCCAGCTGTGGAAGTGGATGACGTTTTCTTAGGAAAAGACGAAGGGGAGGTCAGGAACTTCACTTTAACGATGTCAAATGTCACTCTTGTGACAGGACAACTGACACATGCCCACCCCTACTCAGTTGACATAAAGTTATCATTGCTTACTCTACTGCAGCAGGATTCTGAAAGGAATCCTGAGATGACCAGCTGTAGTGGGGCTGGAGTTGAAGGCAGTGAATGATACCAGCAACAGCATCTCAGAATGAACCCCCCAAACTGAAGAAATGCTTAGTCATAGGAGAGATGCTTATAAAAAAAAATGTTGAGGCAAATATATATACCATCTGGCTATATTACATAATAAATGACCTGAATTTTAAAACCTCTAACTATTGAAAGTAATTTATACAATCCCATGTGTATATGCCATGTGTATTTTCATTGGCATGGAAAAGAAGGCGTCAAGCACAATGGCTTATTTAATGCATTTTCCACCTGTGTACATCTTGACTCAATGGAAGCAAGACAGAATCAGATAACAATCTAATTACCCTGCAAAGGAATTTAGCAATTGACGATGGGATTACTATAATAATCGAATCCCAGCTGGAATTGACTGTAGTGTTTCCTACTGTTTTATTAGAAAATGCTAATGGTTTTGCAAGGAAATAAAGTGCTTTAAATGATGAAAGATAACAATTATTTTTTTTTTAATTCTAAAAAAAGGACTCAAGTTATAATTTGTGAGAAAGTCTTAAATGACCAGGTGTGCAAAGGTGAAAGTATGTGTGGTTGTGCAGAGAGGAGAGGAGGTGTTTAAATGACATATATTTAATAGAACTGTGTCATTCTTAGTATTGAATTTAGATGACAGCTTAACAGCATTCAACAACATACAAAACATATTTTATCCAAAGTAAGATGAAATGATCCTTAACATTGCATAATGGATGGCTGACAATAGGCTAAACTATACCCACAAATGGCTGAACTAGATATAAAAATTTATGATATTCAAGAGAATATAGATAAGCCATGGCCAGCAACAGAATGCCTTGGAAACAGGAAATAAAAGAATTAGATCTTCTTGGTTTGTTGTATTTCTAAACATAGTATTTCATATGCATTTCTGTTAGTTTTGGGGACAGTTAAGAGACATCTGAAAAACTCTAAGACAGCAAATGCACCCCATAACTCATTAGCATTTGAGAGACAAATCTGAGGCACACACTCCAGATGTGATTATTATAATCCTTCAACTATGCTGATATCTAATAACCTTCAAAAGCTTCTTCATTATCATCCCGAGGAACAGCAATGATTTTTCATTAGTGAAATAAGTTTCATTAGTGAAGCAAGGAATGTGCGCTTGCTAAGATACCATGTAGGGACTCCTACCTTGCATGGAGAGCATTTGAGTCTCAGTGAACCTGGTCACCTCTACTCTTCGTGGCTGAATCCCATCAGATCCCATGAGCAACCACTTCCAGAGGATGCTTTGGCCTGATTCCAACTAGATGGTAACTAAATCCTGCTAATAGAAAATTGCCGTATCAATCTAAGTGAAACTTTCATGCATGGTGTTTGCAATGTACCCTAAAAGACAAAAGGCTGAGATTTCATTAAACTCTCAAGAGTACATTTTATGACTTGTTCCGCTTGATGGCTAAGAAGAGTGTGAATGTGTAGTAGAATCTGATTTGTATGATTTGCTCGCATTGTAACATGAGATGGGTTTTATGATCGGGCAATAGAACTATAACTCCCACCTCTAACAAAAAAAATACCAAGAGATACTGAAAAGGAGGTTATCAACTGTGGACAACCAAACTGGCTTAGGTCAATCTGCAACATAAACACTCACACACACATAGAACATATGAATATCCAGGTTTGTCTAACCAGTGAGTAAGGAAATGCTTATAGTTAATTAAGTAATTAATAAAGAAGCATTGCAAAGTAGCAGGTCTCCTAGACTAAGTATTAAGACATTTGGGCCCCAGTCTTATTCTAGTCTGATTTGAGCCAAGTCAATGTCTCATAAAGCTTTCATTCCTGAGAATTCTGGATTGTATGACTTATTTGGCTACCTCCAACCCAAAAATGTACAAATTTTATAAAAAATGGAATGCATACTCCTAAACTGTACTCTGATAAAGAATAGGATTAATTATAAAGACACAAGGGGCGCCCGGGTGGCTCGGCTGGTTAGGTGTCTGACTCGGTTTCTGCTCAGGTCATGATCTCAGGGTCCTGGGCTCGAGCCCTGGGTCGGGCTCCCACACAGCGGGGAGTCTGCTTCAGGATTCTCTCCCTCTGCCCCTCCCCCTACACTCTCTTCCTCTCCCTCTCTTTCTAAAATAAATAAATAAATCTTAAAAAAAAAAAAAAAAAAGACAAGACTTTCCTGGAATGCCCTTCCAGAACACAGTGAGATTCACCTGCAACCATTCTTTCGCTTGATTCTAGCACCAGCACCAAAACATGGCCATTCTAATCTGTTTCAGAATAGTGTCTTAGACTTCTTGCCTGGGAGGGTAACAACATAATACACACTATCCCTGCTTTCTTTTCTCCTGCCTGTTCTTCATTCTTTTCTTACCTTAAAAGTTTCTCTCCTTTCCTAACCTAAATACCTATTTCCCACAATTTCCTCCCCCTTACAGCTTTAATGGCATCGTTGGGAGAAAAGTCAGAAAACATGCATATCGAACAAACAGGTCATTTGGAAAATAACGGTCACTATGTACAATCACATTAATTTAAAATTGTATGTTGCTTTAAAATATTTCATCCCATTTGTACAGATGCCCATACGCCTTGTCCAAAATCTTAATATTTATACAATTGTAGAAGGGCTATTTCCCCTGTTTGTTTAATCAGCCAGAATAATCTGAAAAGAACCTGGCCGTGTCGAGCGAGATCCCTCAAGTCTAATGCTCCCGTGTTTCTCTTTCATGTGGAATTATCTGTACTGGAAGCTAATCCTTTTCACTGAGGGAAGAGAGATTTACAAAATAGTGCCAGCTCACAAATGTCGGATTTCACAAACTCTCTTCATCTCTTTGCTGCCCTCTCTGCCCCTGTAAACATTATGCTTTGCTTCCTAAATAAATCGTGCAGCCGTTCTTATGAGGAATGTTTGTTTCGGGCAAACATCGGTTTCGGTGAAATGATTAGAATTTTCAACAAGCTTCTCTTCTCATGTGGATTCTTCTCACTGGATTCTCTTAAATGCTTCAGCATTTCTGCTGTGCTTTTGTTCCTGGAGGTGGTGTGTTAAGAGAGATAGTCATGGAGAAGTGAAAGAAAGAGAAGAAGGGAAATTAACCTTTATTAGGCATCTGTCCTAATACCGGCATTGTTTCTACCTTGTTTACATGGATTATTTTATTGCCTTTACTATCAACTATGGGGTAATTATGATTTTCTTATTCTATGAACGAGTGCAGTAAATCTAGGTAAGATGAAGTAATTTAGCCAGAGCCGCAAGCTAGTAAGGGTCGAGGTCAGAAGTCAAGACCACGTGTCGGGGATACATTCCCCTGTGTTCTCACCGTGCCTTGCTGCCTCGTCCATCTCCTTCTTGGAAATACTTCAAAGGAATAGAATATAGTTAGGTTATATTAGTTTTTTAACGTAAGTTTTTAATTGCAACCTGAGCAAAAAGAAATCTGATGTTATACATTAGAAAAGATTTTAAAAGTGTTAAAATCCTGTTTCTTCATGCACCTGTTGAAAAAATAATCAACACTGCTGGCAGACTATTGGTATCTAATAAAGCCATTAGGCATTCCTATTTCATGTAGCTTAATAAGAATGACAGGTGTGGGAAAAAACATCTCTTTTTTGAGTGTATCATATGCTAGGCACTAAGCTTCAGCGTTATATACATTAATCATGAAGTCTTTGCAACACTTCTACATGTGTATTAGCACTCCTTTGTGCAAAAGTGAGTTGTGTGACTCAGAAACTACCCCTCATATATCATACGATGTCCTCACACCACACAGTGTGGAAGATGATTAGATTATATATAATATACTTCTATACCCTTTTATTATTCTCTAAATTTTCATGTAGTATCTCTTCCTAAAGTCTACAATCTTCCTCATGGCTGCTTGTATCTGTGTCTGAATTAGGTGTTTAAAGACACTTGCTATATTGATGGGATGCCTGGTGGTGCAGCTGGTCAAGCCTCAGATTCTTGGCTTCGGCTCAGGTTGTGATCTTGGGGTCCTGAGATCGAGCCCTATGTCAGGCCCTGCACTCAGCGTGGAGTCTGCTTGAGATTCCCTCTCCCTCTGCCCCCTCCCCACCTCTAAAATAAATAAATAAAATCTTTTAAAAAATAAATAAATATAAAAAAATAAAAACACTTGCTATATTGAAAAAAATGATATATTTCAGGTAGATGGATAATAGAATAATTCTGTGTATAGTCCATTAACTTAAGTCATGTAAACCATAAACAAATAGCAAGGTTTGTTTTCCAGGTGGGGGTCAGCTGGGGTAGGAAGGTGTGTCCAGAATTGATCGGATTTAGCCTTAGCCACACAACATCTTTAGCGTCTCAGTTGATTTTACTGGTGCTCCTTGAGGGAGGAAGGACTTAGGAATGGAGCTCTCTCTACAGCTGAGGACACTAAGTCCCTGAGGGAAGAGCAGAAAAACCCTGCGGTGAGATGATCGAGCTCCGAGCCCTCACTCTACCTCCCTTTTGGCAAATAAATTCACCTTTCTTAGCTCCCCACCACCCGTTTTCTGGGGGAAACCTCTATAAGTAGATCCTAGGATAATTATGAGGTTTAATGAAAGAAGTAGTAAGTGAATTGCACTTTGTGAACACTCGGTGCTACATGAATTCATTTTCCCTCTTTTCAGCCTGGCTAACTTTTCTTTTGTCAAAAAGGCCTTGATGGCTTTTGCACTGACCTGCCTCGGGGACTCTGTGCCTGGCAGGCCACCTGTCTGGGCAGCTGTCTGTGGCCAGGGCCCCGCATGTCAAATTTAGCAAGAGCTGGTAGCAGGGCCGGCCTCCACGCTATGTCCACTGCTCTGCAGACAAACAAGGAAATGAAGCCCTCCCTAGAGAGCCAAAAGCCTTTAAAGCATTATACCCCTTTCACCCTGACACGCAAAATGAACCAACAAAATGAGAAAGAAGAGAAGGAATGGCAGGAAAAAAGTTTGTGGGTCTTCTGAGGAACTTGTAGGGGAAAAGAAAGACAAACATAATATAGACTTAAAAAAAGATCTATCTTAATTTTGTTAATATGAAGGATTACAAAAAGAAAATGATTTCCAATGAAACTACGTTGTGGGGGTTTTATTCGTTTTAGAGCAAAATCTCCTTTGAGAAAATGTCTTGCAAAATCAGCATGAACAATATCTAAGGCTCTGGGGGTGAAAAATAATTCCTACACTGAGGACAAATTACTATTGTTAGGAACTGTAAGGTGAGTATTTGTTAGGGGCTTCAAATCTCACTATTTCACAGGAAGAGCACTGGCAAAGCTATATGCCATGGCAGAAGGGTCGAAGCTATTCAGCCGTCAGAGTGTAGCCTAAAATTGTTTGAGCAAGGCTCCAGTCATGGGCAGATGATATCTGGCTTAGATTCAGTCACCTTCATCAGCCTGAGAGAGAGGAATGGGTGTTGATACAGATATTTGACCACCAAATGGAAGACCCCAAAAGGACAACTCTTTAACTGCTCTGTGTGTGTGTGTGTGCGTGCGCGTGCGTTCACACACGTCTTGCATTTATTTAAACCAAACAAGACAATAACAATGTTTGTCAGTAAATGTGAATAGTTACTTTCATATTTACCTAATAAAAGCTGACGGTTCTGGAAACTTATGCAGATCACAAGAACATGGATGTTGGCAAAGTTCTCACTTTTATCACAGAAACGGTAAGAGCATGTTTCAGTGCCATAGAAACCCATTTTTTAGAAATAGAACCTCGGCATTTTCATAATGTTCCATTGAATGTTCACTGTGTGATACATCAACATTTTTTTTTTTTTAAAGTAGGTTCCACGTACCAATGTGGAGCCCAATGTGGGGCTTAAACTCACGACCCTGAGGTCAAGACCTGAGCTGAGATCAAGAGTTGGATGCTTAACCGACTGAGCCCATCCATGCACCCTCATATTAACTTTTTAAATATCGTATTTCCTTAGTAACCTTTTTATAGTAACCAAAATTGTAATAACCTAAACTTTCTTTCAAAATTAAATAAAACCATTAGCCCAAATTTTATGAATACCAACTCTTTCCTTGAAGAGATACAAACTGGACTTTCATATCTAAAAATAGAAAAGCATTTGTGCATCTCACTAAATCCTTTCTAAATAGGAAATATTAATAAGTAAATGGATGCACAATAGAAAAATCATTGGCTTATCTATGCATTAAAACCTTTTCCCACAAAATATATCTAACACTAAATATTAAACGAAGAACATTTAAAATAAAATTGCTGATAGAAACTAACTGCGGTATTTACATCAACTGCGTAAATTTGGTCATCTCAGTACTCAAAAAACAATCGAATCATATAAAACGTGAGATAATAGTTTTTAATAGGCTTCCTACACGTTAAAGTCAGAAGATAAAGATAAATCTGTGTTCTAGGTTTCCAAAATAGATAGATGTCAAACAGTGCCAGACAAACTGTGGCCATCATTCCATGTGTCTGGGTAGTCACCAAATATGCATACATCAGTTCCAGGATGACAACAGTGAACACAAGGGACTAAACTTTATGTCTCATGCAGCTTTCTCTCTGGTGGGAAGAAGATAATAATATAGTAATATGGTCATTAAGAAAAAATTTTGGAGGGGAGGGATGAAATTTTAGACAGTTGTGGTAAAGTAAGGATTTACTGGGAAGGGACATTCTAAGTTAAGATGTGCCGAGAGAGGGGAAGCCAGATGCATGTTCATTGGAGGAGAAGGTGTGGGGGTAGGGGTGGGGAATGCAGCACAAGGCCTGCAAGATGCGCATGTTTAGGACCCACGAAGGGGCCATGTGGCTGGAGCAGTGAAGGGCAGGAAGAGGAGAAGTCACAGAGATAACCAGAAGCACAGACCCCATGCGGCCTCATACATTCTAGTAAGGGACTCTGATTTTTACTCTAAGTGAAGGGGAGCCGTTAGAAGATTTTCTGGATCTTTATGGCTGCCATACTGTGGACAGGATCCAGCTAGAGCTCTAACAATCCAGGTGAGAAAAGCAAGTGGTGGTTTAAGTTGAAGTGATTAGAAGTGAACGAACCCAGAATACACTTTTGAAAGTAGAGTCAATGCGTAAGGTCTAAGAGAGAACGAGTAGGAGAGGGTCAAGGACAGCACCAAGATTTTCGATTAGCATAACTGAAAGCATGGAGATGCACTAACTGAGTCAGGGAAACTGAGGTAGGAGCTGTTGAAGGTCCGGATGGGGGGCTCGGGCATATGAGAAATGTGACCCATGATTATCTCTAGTTAAAACCAAAGGGATTGTATTTTCTCACTCATACGGGCACACATATTAAAATGATGACATACTAGCTGGATAACTCAGAGATGATCAATGCAGTCTCTTTCTCCGAAAGGATGAGAAAAATGGAAGGAAGTGATGGAGAGGGAAGGAGAAGAAGAAGAAGAAAGGCAAGCTTTGTTCATGCTCATATTAAAATTGTGACATACTAGCTGAATAACTCAGAGATCATCAAAGCAGTCTCTTTCTCTGAAAGGGTGAGAAAAATGGAAGGAAACGATGGAGACGAAGAAGAAAGGCAAGCTTTGTTCATGCTCATATGCTGCCCAAAACTATGCCCAAGGGCCCGACCAAGTGCACAAACACTGTGGTATCCATCATAAGTAGACCAGAAAAGAAATAAAGCCTCTATGTGACAAAGAGAGAAAGCGTGGGGGCTCTTTCACTTGTTGTACTGAAACTGGAATGAATCCAGTGTGAATGGCACATTCATGGCATCTGGCATAAACATCTAGTAGGGTTTCCTTATGCCAGTTTCTCTTGACTCCAAATGTATTCATTATGATCAGATGTACCTTACTAAAACATCACTTTTAACTTGTTATGCTCTGGTGAAGAATCTGGAATGGTCATGAGATCAATTTTAATTTGTGCCATTTACACATTTTCCCATAATCATGTCTATCAATTTGATATTGTTATTCTTTTCCTCCTGCTTATAACCCCTTCCTCCCTTTCTCTACCTTACTGGATTCTAGACCTCCTTACATGTTACTTCCTCCATAGAGCACCTGCTGCATGTTTCTTTAATGGCCTATAGAACATATTTTATTTTATTTTATTTTATTTTTTTTCTTTTGGCCTGTAGAACGTATTTTAAGCACTAAATTGTTCCTAAATAGCTTCTCTATGGATTGATTTATTGAGTACCTGCTATGGCCAAGCACAGTGCTGGTCCCTGGAAACAGAAAAAAAACAATAATAAGAGAGAGTAAAAACAAGTTTTTAAAAGAATTTCTCCATCTAGTATCCAAAAATATTAATAGTTACAATCTGTCATAATACATGCATACATTCTGACTGTACACATTACATTTGTAACACAGAAGAGGAAGCTGTTGTTGGCATATTGGTGCAAGGAAGGAAAATGCACATGAGCACACATGGGCACACACACATCTTATTTAGGCAGAAATGTCTCAAATCAGGAATTCTATGTAATGTGTTTTCGAGAGCATAGTTTCCCAAGCCCCTACATTATCAGTATCACCTGGCATGCTTTATAAGAAGAATACAGATTACTAAGAGTTGGACTCTGAGTTGCTGGCCCTGGAATCTACCCTTTAAAAGCTCCCATTTTGATGCTGACAATGAATTAGTCGGAGAGGGTCAAGGACAGCACCAGGAGAGTCCCAGGCCAACCGAGATGTGTTGGTCACCCTACTTGCAGGTTTCAGATTGCTGACCCCTGGATACCTAGGGGAGAGTCATTTCTATCAGCTACCCCAGTCGTTAACAAGTGCCGAGTACAGAGATGACCTCCGGAAGGACCGGTCCTCAAGAACTCCAGTGCTTTTCAAATAATCCCCTTCTGGTGCCTCCTCACCCTGTTCCCCCTCGTACCATCAGCCTAATTTTAACTCCTTTAGTTTCTGTGTTTGAACCTCAAAGCGATTGTCTTTGACCGGAGTCTGGTTAAGTTTCATGCCTTGCTTTTTCATGTTTACTTTATGTAAATTCAATTCTTTGAACCTTAGGACCTTGGGCTAACAGCAACATGGGGACTCCATCAACAGCACAGTGTTAAGGTCGTCGTCAACCCGTCACAGGGTGATCCTAGTGTTTGTGGGATGCCCCTGGCAGGGAGGGCACGCGTGAGTGTGTTAACCTGCACGTACTCTGCCTCCCGGGGCAAGGGTTTCCAGCAAATGACTATTTTACTTATTGATGCTCTTCCAGTCCTTCACTCTACTCTTTCTTGTGAGAAGTTCAGTGAGCTGAGTCCCTAGATTAACAGGATAAAGTTAAATTAATAAGATTTGTCTGAATGTACTTCAAATTCACATGAACAGGAATTTATAGAAAGTAAGAGCCCTCTTCTGTGAAACTCGACATGGTTTTCAAGTAATCATTTCAGTCCCAGTCCTCAAGCAAGGGAGGTTAGAGATACATCCACCAGCTGATAGGCACAATCAGGACTCAAGTGACTTAGCGTACACTAGTCATCAAAATAATCGTTAAACTATTGTTTTAACCATATTTCCCGATAATTTCTAAGGTCTCCAACAACTTGATTTAAGATCCCAAGCCACTGTGTTTTTCTTGACAGTACAAATATTTAAAACGCACAATCATATTTTTGTGTAAAGATTTCCTTTAATACCAATTCAATATAAATAAATGAAATGCATTTTGCTCTTTTAGATTTAAATCAAAACTGGAATGTATTTGTAAGAGAAGCACTAAAAACTGTGAAAGATCGCAGTGGAAAGATCTTAGAACTTACTCTGGCATATGTTATCCATCTAGTGATTTAAACTTGTCTTAAGCATATGCTTTCCTCATAAAATACATAGTGTCTGAAATATATAGAATTTAATTCTCATTAAAATGGCTTGAAATGAAGAAACAAGAATAAGTATGATAAGAATTAAAGAAAAGTTTTGGGTCATATGAATTTACGTTTATAAGCCATGGCTTAATTAAAGTTTCAAAATAATAGAAAATAAAATGACATAAGAATACTAGATTCTTATGTTTTTATTTTTTATTATTTATTTATTTGTCAGAGAGAGAGAGAGAGAGAGCACAAGCAGGGGGAGTGACAGCCAGAGGGAGAAGCAGGCTCCCCACTGAACAAGGAGCCCGATGCAGGGCTCCCTCCCAGGACCCCACGATCATGACCTGAGCCCAAGGCAGACGCTTAACCGACTGAGCCACACAGGCGTCCTGATGAATACTAGATTTTTATGTGAAACAAGTATGCCATTGGACCCTGGACAAGTACTGGTAAACCTCCAAATTCTCTGCACCCGTGAAACTTGGCTTTAGACTATGGCTTAAAAGCCAAACTAAGTGCTTGTGACCTAAAGGGACCCATGCCTTTCTTCCTGCTCCTTGTAGATACACAAACGGAGTTACCCATTCATATTGGGATGACCTGGGTGTGATAAATTCTGGGACCACGTACTAGCTAAATGGTGCTCATCAGAAGAAGTAGAAGGGGAGCCGACTGTACCATAAGGTGGGGGCCTGAGCTGCAGGTGTTAACAGTGGACCCTTTTTTGATTTTAGGATGCCGTTAGTTCTGCAGTCTATTTAACCTTTAGATTTTCTATATTCTTTCTTTGGTGGCTTATCCAACAGGTCTTGCTGATACCACTCTGCATTCCAGAATACTCAAATATCACATGCAAATTATCCAAACATAGTATTTTCATCAGGCAATTCACCTGCTCAAAAATAGAGTCAGAAGGGTGCCTGGGTGGCTCAGTCGGTTAAGCTTCTGACTCTTGATTTCAGTTCAGGTCATGATCTCAGGGTTGTGAGATCGAACCCGGTGTCCTGCTCTGCTTTTGGTGTGGAGCCTGCTTAAGATTCTCTCTCTCCCTCTGCCCCTCCCCCCTCCCAACTCTCTCTTTCTCTTCCTCTAAAGAAAAAAGAGTCAGAAAATTTCTACCAAATCAATTTCAAGACTATTACCTCCTGTCATAAATATCAGACATACCTCAGAATCTTTCATACCTGTTTCCTCCTATAAACTACACACACACACACACACACACCACCCACACAACACACACACACCATACACACCACATACCACACCACACACACACACACACACACACACATACACACACACAATCACTACCACCACCACCTCATATTCTTAAACGAGGAATGCTTCCCCCCAGTCTCATTTCCTGCAAGACCATGTTCCCTGTCTTACATAAAATCTACTCTGAATGCCCAACCTCCCCAAAGCTCAATTTTTTCCAGAATTCTGGTAATCCACGTTGGAATATATCATGGTCCACTGCTTTCATGGTGTTTTACATCTTAATTTGCTCTACTTATCCACCAAAGAATCCCATGAAAACAACTGAATAAATCAGTTCATGTTTTCTTTGATCTGAAGGGAACTTAGGACAGTTCACAGAAGCTAGTACTGCAATCCTCTCATTGCACACCTCCCCCAAAATATTTTGATAACTCCCACCACCTCAGGGCAGAAACACAATCACTTTCAACAAAATGCACGGCCTCAGGATTCTGGCCCCTACCTCCTCCACAGCCCCTTTTCCTTCTAATCCCAGAATTTCCTCCTTCCCACATCCCCACTCATGTGAACCTGTCTTTGGCCACGATAAACCACCCCAAAGATACCTTGCATCTGTGCTCTTTCTGTCTGTGTATTTTCCTCTGCCTTAATGCTCAAATCAATCCTTTTCCTTTTGCTTACACATACTGGTTCTTCAGACCTCCCTAAGTTCCGGAAGTTTAGAAATAGCATTCTCTAATGCTAATGGTGAGACTCCCAGTCTATGCTGCTCCTAAGTTACCGCAGCCCCCTGTGGTCATTCCTACCCTATCCAGGGACTTGTCAGTCTCCGTCACTAGTTTGCAATATTCTTAGGCAGGAGCACCATTTTTTTTTTTTTTTTTTACTGTCATTTGACTAGAACTCTTACCTACTCAGTAGCCAGGCCCAAAAGGTACAACCTGCTTCATATTGACTACTGCAAGTACTCTGATCCTTGTAAAGGCTATCTTTTCCTTGTTCTTTTAATATAGACTCTAATTTCCCATTAAATTTTAAGTCTTAATCAACTGGGGACCTAGATCTCTTTAGTCCTGCAGATGAGGAAAACTTCCCAGAAAGCAAAGGAAAATATAGGCATTCCTTCTTTCTATGGCAGGAAAAGAAAATGAGAAGAAAAGCAAAACTGTTAGATTTCCAACTAAAATCATGTGATCATTCATATCCTGTAACTCAGGGAAACACAATTATCTTAGGCTGAATATAATACGGTAAGATGTAGTGGAAAATGTGCTTCTGAAGGTAAGAGGCCTTACGTGCCTGTCTAAAAAATTTAGAATTCATCTTAAAAGACTAGGATCAAAAGTAAAATGCCTTTAAAGGCCAAGAAGGTGACATTGATGAGGGAAGTGTGCCTGCTCAGGGCCACAGTGTCAGAAGGACAATAAGGGGGTGGGGGAGCCGTGATGGGGTTGGGGGAACAGCTTCAATTCCAAGTGATTGTAGTCACAGGGAAGTGAGAGCTCAGTATTACTGTTCTTT
Organism: Phoca vitulina; assembly: GCF_004348235.1. Classification (NCBI taxonomy): domain Eukaryota; kingdom Metazoa; phylum Chordata; class Mammalia; order Carnivora; family Phocidae; genus Phoca; species Phoca vitulina. The sequence goes on from NW_022589707.1 coordinate 2,637,304, forward strand.
TTTTTTTTTAAGCCAGAATACTCAATTGTCACAGGGAATCACCTCAGTTTTAAATATTAGCAACTAAATTTTAAAGTAATTTTGTGAGAAACAGAAGATACTACTGTGGTTGCTTTTATTCAGCAGCCCATATATTTATAGCCCCTGACGATTAAAAAATCCATGAAGGCTTTGTAATCAGAACTGTGTTTTACAAAGATAAAGTTGGGAGCTGAATGAAAAAGAAAGGTCATTGGACTGTGAACTCTTGAGGGGTGTTTGATCATTTGCTGAATGAATGAATGAATGAATGAGAATCTAAAGGCAAAGAAACGAGTTAGGAAGTTTATTCAATGGTTTAGGTGAGGATTTGGGGGGGCCTGAACCAAGGTGGTGGTAGCAGCCATTCTGGTTTGAAGATATTTTGAAGTTTCTAGTTTGGTCGATATTTATAAAGATGTTGATCAATGATACAAGAAATATCAATGAAAAGGGATTAGAAGATAATGAATGTGATCCCCGTTATGCCACTAAATTGTGTGATCTTGGGTCACTTATCCAAGGGCTTCAGTCTCAACTGGAAAACTGAGGAATTATAGTAAACTATATCTGAAGAGCTATTCAAAGCTGAAGCCCCGTCATTCTAGGCTGACATCTCCTGATCGACGTCAGTCATTTTAACAACCTCCCCAGTGTGTGATTTCACTTACATGGAATTCAAGACCAGGCGAAACTCATCCATGGTGCGGGAAGAAGAACAATGCTTGCCTAAGAGAGGGGGTTGCCTGGAAAAGGGCACGAGAGATCATTCCTGGGTGTGAAAGATAACATCTTGATTAAGGTGACAGTTACCTGATATTTAATATGTCAAAGTACCCTGAACAGTACACTCCCCATGGGTCTATGTCTTTTATTACATGTAAATTAAATCTCATTAAGAAATACTAGGGGGGTCATGTCTTTCACCCACTTGTTCTCATGCCGTTGTGATTTCTTTTTCTTTTTCAAAGATTTTATTTATTTACTTTGAGAGAGAGAGAGAACGAGCAGAGGCAGAGGGAGCAGCAGACTCCCCGCTCAGCAGGGGGCCCATTGTGGGACTCGATCCCAGGACCCTGGGCAGACGCTTAACCAACTGAGCCACCCAGTCTCCCTGTCCATTGTGATTTCTATTTCAATTCACCCTTAAAGCCTAATTGCCAGCCAGCATGTTTTCCCCTTTAACACATTAAACTAACAGAACTCAAACATTTGCCAGAGCTCCCATCAAAACTAATTTCCAGAAGAACTAAACAAGAAGACACCAGAATAGAGAAGCCAAATGGATTTAATTTCCTTGAGAGACCCTGCCCAGCTTTCTCTGGCTTGCCGCCATTTTCTGGTAAGTACACTTTACCTGCACTTCACTTTTTAAGGACTCAAGTCACGAGGAAATGTTTATTTTCATGGCTAGATTAAAAAAATAATTTCCACCCTGAGGTGACTATAATTTTCAACCTTACTCAAGGATAATTTTTCTGTTAATATTCAATTAGCAATATGGGAAATTCAATAATATCCTAGCAATAAATTATTTTGGGATAGCACACCCACAACAGGGCGAGTGAGGGATTTTCTGGCGAAAAGGTTATTTGGAAGATTCCTGTTGTCTTGATGGCATTATGTGTCTCTTTTCCTTATCATTGGCAAAAAGGCAAACATCATCTTGAATGTCTGCCTCTGTGACAGGTGCATCTTGCCCAGATATTCACCTTTTACAAATGTCCATCATCCTACATGTTGTTACTGTTAATAACCCTCGCTCCCGGGTCCCCAAAAGATGCAGTACTGAAGGAGGAACAGCTCAAAACGGGAAAACATCATTATGAAAATGAAAGCCTATGATGTAAGGAATATTCCTTTAGAGGCAGAATGGAGTAGCGGAGGCTGCCTGTGAACTCCTGTCATACATCGCATTTTGATTGAATCAGAGACCGTTCCGGCTGTATTTAATGATTCCAAAATATAATGAAGCTTCCCCAGAGATCCTCCTTTCACCATGGCTGTGAACATCAAATCATCACATTGCACACCTTAAATATCTTAAAATTTTATTTGTCAATTATACCTCAATAAGCTGGGAGGAAAAAAAAAAGTAAATGATCTTAATACCAAAGCCAGAGTCACTAATAGATGTCTTCTCATTAGATCTGAAATAGGAAATGCGGGATGAGGTATTTTTTATTCAGTGGGGAGATCAACAAACACACGGCTTAGGAAATCCTCTGTGAGATTTGTATTATATTGTGATTTCAGAATACTTCCCTCGCCAAAACTCTTGACAGGGCAATTACTGGATCTACTGTTTCTCTCTCCTGACAGAAGCAATTTTATATTCATTCCTTTTTAGTTCTGAAGTACAGGAGGAAGAAAAGGAGCAGGATGAGGTAGAGGCAGAGGTAATGAATTGTTTCTGTCTCTGTATGTTCCCCAAAAATGGGTACTAAAGGGATTATTGTAGAGTTATCTTAGCATGATTATGCTTTACAGGTTTCCTAGACTCAGAGGAATTGCCATCAGAAACCTAAATGACAGAGACAAGTTTTATATTTGATGGCACATTTGGGATGCGAAGCTTGACAACTGAGCTCTCCCCGGTTCAAATGAGAACTTGCAAATTATTCAACCATAGGATATTCGTAACAAAACACACTTTCCATAGTGGAACCATTTCCCAAAATACAGTAAACAAATTTCTAACAGCAAGTATAAGGGACATTTCTTAGAAACTGGAGAGAAAGGGGTGCTCACGGGTCTTACGCCTGGTCCCCTCACTGTCTTTGGCCCCAAAGTGCAGTATTGAATGTTGTACTGTTTGAGGCATTTCTCTCTCTTGGTATCCCAGAAACTTGGGTAATGCCCAGTTTCTAAACAACGTGGGCAGACTGTGATTGCATCCTCTCTTTGGAGCACAGATCTTGCCACACTTTGGGACTTACAGGAGGCCAGAAGAGAGAGAAATGACAGTTCTGGGGTCCAGGAAAGCAGAGGAAGGAGTCCCTCCAGCTAGGCAGAGCTTCAGTCTTTGGTCCTCTCTAGATGACAGGCTTATTGCGGTATTTCTCACTATTATCGACCTTCTATTGTTTATAATACAGTTCCAGTTTCAGCATTCTCTCTCTTCCTTTCTTCTTTTTTAAAGCTGCTTTTACTTTTGCTTTTATTGAGTTTTATTGAGATATTATAATTCACATGTCATACGATTCACCAATTGGAAGTCTGCAATTCAATGGTTTTGAGTTTTATCATTTCTTGATGTCATGTCTGGCAGAGAATGAGACCAGAGAAACCTTACTCATCTGGGAAGTCTGGAACATGGAGCAGATTCTTCCAAAATGTCACAGAATACGTAAATTCTCAAGTAAGTCCTGAAACCAATATAGTTCCCTGACTCTGTGTGAAAGAACCCTAAGACCAATAAAGATGATTTAACTGCTTGCTCCTCAAGATCAGGTCATGAACCGGCTCAACAGCTTACTTGTCAAGACTAAGACCTTGTTCATCCAATTGCTTTAAGACTCTTGCCTCATGATGCTCACTGATCCAAAGCTATTAGGTCATGGGCTCTGCCCAGTCCTAACCAGGGCTCATCATGGAAGACCTGCCTTGAAATCACTCAGCCCAGACCCTATGGCTCCATAAATATTCTCTCTCCGACTTGCCCTTCCAAGGCACTGCTTTGAGGAGGTAATGCTCTCCTTGACTGCAATGTGTCTAGTAACCTTAGCTTTGCCTCATCAACAGTTCTGCATTTATTTATTTACTTTTAAGGAAATTAACAGTCAACACAACAAACATGTCTTGAGTCACACCACTGGTGACTTTGGGACCCTTTTATTCTCAAATGAGATTCAAAGGAAATCTTGGGCAGAAATTCAATACAAAAAAAACAACAGAAAAGAATTACTCTTCAGTACAGAACTCTCAGATTTACTTGGGATGTCTGTGAAACTGAAAGAATACCTTCATAATTCCATATAATTATTTTTTGTGAAAATTATGCTTATACATTACTAGCATCTACTGGAACTTTCATAGACGTCTAATCTGTCAGCATGTGGTATAAATTAAAATGGTTAATAATAACAGTTCATTTTTAAAGAAGTTGTGCAAATCCCTACGATTTTCTACTCATAAAATTGTAATACTACTTTCTGATATCCTGTCTTATAATAATTAATAATAAAAAATTATATTACTGTGAAAAAAATTGCTCCCTGTTTGCAACAGAAGGAGATGAGGGACTGATCCCCCTCTCCTTTCGATCCTATCTATATGCGGGGTTGTCAGACATCTTGGTAGAAATCCAGTTTAACAACACATGCATGCATGCACTTGCACACACACACACACACACACACACACTGCTCCATGAGATACACAATTTAGTCTTCTTTCTTTTCTCCCCGGCCAGGTGTTCCATAAGATATATATATATATATATATTATATGTATATAATATATAATATATATCCCAAATATATATATATATATATATATATATATTCATGTTTCCACTATAGTTTTGTGTCTCTGAGTAATCATGAATGACTACTTAACCATTTTACCAACATTTGCAGCCTAGCAAAGGTTGAGTTCCATTGAACTGGCAGATTGCTTTTTAATTTTCTGCTTGGATGGCTTGTTTTTTTGTCTTGTACTTTCCAAAATATTTTATGAGTCTTGATGGAGAGGCTAAAATGCTTGCAAATTTTGCTGATCTCTGCCAGAAGCTGATTAACCCTCCCTCCTTCTTGAGGAAGCCATGTACCAGCAGGCTCAGGTGATGTAAGAAACATGATACAGAGCTGTGCAACAGTACTTTCACACGCATTGCAAAATGCTACTTCCACACAAGGGATAAGTGTGTTGATAATTATTCTGTGTAGATGTTATCCTGGTTTTCTGTTTCTGTAATTGAGGGAAATATTTATGACTCTTAGAGATGTAAAGTACAAGACAGCTTGAATATCACCAACCCTTAATGCAGGTGACAATCTGTGAATAGTAATTTTTTATATGACTTTGAAATGGGTTACCACTAAGAATACAGATATTTTCATAACCTTGTGCTAACTGCTCTGAACTGTGCAGTTGTTTCATTTCAAATCATGACTTGGCACCTTGATGACCTCGTGCCATTTGTATAATTGATCAGATATCCAGAATAATTTCTATTTTCTCTATAGCATAATAGATTGCTTAAATAACATTTAAAATCACTGAAATATCACATCACAATGTGAGTTTGTTATTGTCGGTTTTTTTGGTATATTTTTCAGTTCATTCCACCTATCTTCTCCTTCTCAGTGAACAGCAACTCTTTTTCCAGTTGCTCAGGCCAAAAAGCCTTAATTTCTCTCTCAGCCTGCAATCAGGTAGATCGTATTATGGATGCCAATTTCTTTGCTCCCTTCTCTGTCAAGCAGAGAGAGCTGAGGGACCTCCTCGTAGGAGGTGTACATGCATGGGCTTGGCACTGTTGCTTTGTGTAATGGAATGTGAGCAGACGTGATTTACACCTTGTCTCCACACAAGTTTTAAGAAGAGTGCCCACTTTAAAGAAGACTACAAATTCCCTGACTGAAACTGCTTCCACAGCCTGGATTCTGGAATTCATGGACAACATGAGAAAGGGCCAAGCAAGGCCAGGCACAGCTGCAGGGGAGCAGAAGTACAAATGCTTGTACGTAACTTGAGCAAGGAATCAATGCTTATTGTGAACCACTGAGATTAGGGGGATGATGGGAGATCGTCTGAACTGCAACTTAAAGTTGACAAAGACATGGGGCACCTGGGTGGCTCAGTTGGTTAAGCGACTGCCTTCGGCTCAGGTCGTGATCCTGGAGTCCTGGGATCGAGTCCCACATCGGGCTCCCTGCTCGGCGGGGGGTCTGCTTCTCCCTCTGACCCTCTTCCCTCTCGTGCTCTCTGTCTCTCATTCTCTCTCTCTCAAATAAATAAATCTTTAAAAAAAAAAAAAAAAGTTGACAAAGACAGCCCATATCCAAGACATTGGCTAATCCTAATATCTCTTCTTCCAAATACTGCCAATACCGGACCACTTCTCGCTTCTGCTGCTATCACCGAGGCGGAGACCACCAAGCTCTCTCCTGTGATGACTGTAATAGCCTCCCAAGGGGGCCTGGGTGTTCTTTCCCTCATCATGTGACTCACCATCTATTTTCAACAAGGGACCAGAATAATCCTTTTAAAATGTAAATCAGATTGTATCACTCCTGTGCACACATCCCTTCAATAGCTTCCCACATCACTGAGATAACAGCCAAAGTCTTATAATGGCTCACACAGCCATTGGAAGCTCATGCAAAATGCCTACCCCTATGCGTGCGCTCCCCAGCACCTAGTCCTACTAACCTCCCCCATATTCCCTCCACCCCAGCCATCCTGCCTCATCATATCTCAGCCTGGCCAGGAGGTGCATCCTTCGGGCAACAGCATTTACTCTTGACATGCTCTCTGTCCCATGGGGACAAAAGGGCTTAGTACTTCAAACCCTTCAGTTCTTCATTCCAATATCATCTACTCAGTGACATCTTCCCATCTTCCCAGAACTTCCTTGCTCCCTTCCTATGCTGGTTCCCGGGCACTGATACTATCTTACGTAATATCATTTACTTACTTATTTACAGACTGTCTAATTCTACTAGGTTGTAAGCTTCATGATGCCTAGGGTTTTTTTGTTTTGTTTTTTGTTTGTTTGCTTTTACTGTTTTGTTTATTGCTGAGGTCTGTGGCCTGGACAAGAACTTAGTTAATAAATGAATTTGTTGGATGGATGAAGAAAGAAATTACATCTTTAGGGCGCCTGGGTGGCTCAGTTGGTTAAGCGACTGCCTTCGGCTCAGGTCATGATCCTGGAGTCCCTGGATCGAGTCCCGCATCGGGCTCCCTGCTCAGCAAGGAGCCTGCTTCTCCCTCTGACCCTCCCCCCTCTCACGTGCTCTCTCTCTCTCATTCTCTCTGTCTCAAATAAATAAATAAAATCTTTAAAAAAAAAAAAAAAGAAAGAAATTACATCTTTAGGAGACAGTTGAAGTGCTATATTATTTTAGTTTTTTGTTCTGTGCTTTCTCTGAGATAACTTTTTTCCCACTTATTTTCAAAATACGTTTTTTAATTTAACATTTATAATCGTAGATAGCAATTCTGTGTCCAGTTTATCTCCTAAATAACTTTTATCCCTCTAAATATAACACATTAATGAGGTTGATAGGATATTAGATGTTTCAAGCACACTTCAGAATCCAGCAAAATTTCTCTTCTGTTGAAACTTCCTGCTGTATCACTGTAGATTTACCTAGCACTATATATCGTTAATTTTCTCCCTGAAGCCATGCTTTAAATTATTAAATACTATGGGACTTGGGACAATAACCCTAACTTCCAGAATATCAATGCTTTCCCAACTTAGATAAGATTCACTATTGAGAAACAATGAATCTCATATTTGGAATTATTTTAGTGGCTAAGTTCAAGTTGAATTATTTGATAAAAATATTATGCTATTCGAAGGATGCCTGGGTGGCTCAGTCATTAAGCGTCTGCCTTCGGCTCAGGTCATGATCCCAGGGTCCTGGGATCAAGTCCCACACATTGGGCTCCCTGCTCAGTGGGGAGTCTGCTTCTCTCTCTCGCTCGCTCTGTTGCTGCTCGCTCTCTCTGTGTCAAATAAATAAATATTTAAAAAAATATTATGCTATTCGAGTAGTTACAAATAAAGAGGTACCTAAAATTAATGAGTGATTGTTCTTTCTCACATGCTTACTAGTATGCTGGAGAAATTTATTGTCATTTGTGGTAAATATTTACAGTAACAGTGTCTAATGAATCATGCTTCCCTATGTCCTTGCCCCTTTGAAATGTGACTGTGGATGTCTTAGGATACTTCATAACACAGCAAAAGGTAATGGATATAAGTACAGTATTATTTTTTTCTGCTTTAAATGCATCAGTTTCTCCCTTATAAATGATGAACCTATGAGAATGATGAAGGGATCAGGTGGTGAAAAAGCTGGGCAGGCAATGAGCTGTCGGTATATTAATCAGTGTGGTTTTTCTCATCCTTCCTTATTGTTCTTCCACCCATTTCTCTGCTTCCCTACCCACTTAACCTTCCTCCAATGCACCATGAAAACTGCAGAGGGAAATGTGCTCAGTCAAAGAACTCCCTGATTCTTCTTCCTTTGGACCAAAATACTTAAATCTCAAACATAAATCCCCAGTTGGAAAGGAAACTTATTATTAATACTCATATTGAACCACATGCAATCAATTTCTGCTCCTAATTTCTATTTTATATGTATATAAGCTGTGACAGGCATTGCTTCTAACCAGTAAATAATTGCAGAAAGGAAAGATGTTTAGATTGAAAGATACAGATTGCACTGAATGGTGCATAATTTTGAATGCAACTCACTGGCCTACTGGTAAACATGGTTCAAAATCACAGTCTTTCATCAGGTGGCTGAACTTCAAACTGGAATAGGATCCATACCTATCTGCTTTTTGTCCATTGTTACAGAAGGAGGAGGAGGAGAAAAATAAATATGGTCATCTCAGGATTGCAGACAGATGCCATACCTTACTTATTTCACTGAAGGTCCTGATGAAGGAGATACCTTTTTTCTTTTAGCCTTAATTTTTGTCATAGCTCTTTACGGGAATAATTAAATTCCACTTAAAATAAGCACCCCATCCATCTATACCGGATGCCTTCCACGGTGGCAACACATTCCCCGTGAGATGCATTTTTTTAAAGTGTGCTTTTAGGGCGCCTGGGTGGCTCAGTTGGTTAAGCGACTGCCTTCGGCTCAGGTCATGATCCTGGAGACCCTGGATCGAGTCCCGCATCGGGCTCCCTGCTCGGCAAGGAGCCTGCTTCTCCCTCTGACCCTCCCCCCTCTCATGTGCTCTCTCTCTCATTCTCTCTGTCTCAAATAAATAAATAAAATCTTTAAAAAAAAAAAAAAAAATAAAGTGTGCTTTTAATGAATAAACAAACTATAAATACAGAGAACAAACTGACGGTCACCAAAGGGGAGGGAGAGTGGGGTTCGGGCAAAATGGGCAAAGGGAAGAGGGGGATACGGGCCTCCAATTATGGAATGAGTAACTAATGGGAATAAAAAGCAGAGCATAAGGAATATGGTCAATGATACTGTAATGGTGATGTGATGGGACAGATGGTAGTTACAGTAGTGGTGAGGCTAGAGTAATTTATAAAAACTTGTTAAATCACTAAATTGTACCCCTGAAACTAGTGTAACATTGTGTGGCAACTATACTCAACTGAAAATAAACAAATAAAAATGTGTGCTTTTAAAGGATTTTAGTGTCATGCTTATTGTACCATGGCGGTACATACAGAAGTACTCCCGAGTAATAGCCAGGGGACCACTTTTATTTTTTAATTAAAGTAATAATAATTATTTTTTTACGAAGTAACTGAACTAAAAAGATGGATATAAGGTGCCTAAGTGTGTGTGTATCACTTATTTAGATGTACGATTTACACAAAATATTTCATTACATTGCTTCTCAAAATTTTGCCTAATCACGGAGTTAAATATTGTTGTTTACGTGCTACAGAAGGAAAAAAAAAACTGAAATTCTGATTGCCTAGGACCACCAAGGAAGTAAATGGCTCAGCTCAGATTTGAACCCAAGTCTTGAGTGTAAACCATGCGATATGGCCAGACAGGAGGTGTTGATTTTGTAGGATGGAATGTAATAGACTTCTACTGGTAGGGTCTCAATTTTCTTATGTTGAGCCAAGGCCTGAAAGCAAGATTTATTATTACTGTAGATCCTTTATCCCTGCACTCTGTAATATACGAAGCCAGTTTTCCTCAGCCAGCTATCTCTGTGGTCAGGAAAGATTAGACACATGTTGCTCTTATTTCCCTTTGATTACTGAGCATATTGTTTAGATAAACAAAACTTTTCCATATACAGGTCTTTTTATCTGGACCAAACACATTTCTACTACACTCCTTGACAAATTGCTGGCTATATACATAGTACATTTGCAACTGATAAATGCAGAGACTGTCATAAATAAAAGGCAGTCATATTGCATTACTGTTATTTCTATGTCAACCAAGTCTACTTCCATGACAGGTATCCCTGCAGCCTCCGGGGTCTGGAAATTTCTGTGGCCGTCTTTGTCCCTTAGCATATTTTACTTCCTTTAACTGTACTACAAAAGAATTGTCTCCAGAGTGTGAGAAAGGATCCACAGGAAAAAAAAAAATCAAGTTCATTTTTATCCCGAATCCTAGTTTTTACTTTCTACCAGAAATGCCTCCATCCCCTAAATCTTCTTTTGTCTGTCTTAGCACCAGAGGTCCTTCAAATGCAGCATCAGCTATGTGATCATCTTCTAAAAAAAATGCATATATTCACACATGTATACACTCTTGGTCATGGACATAGTATAAGTTAGCTCATGATATGGCATCTAAGATGACAGATGATGCATGAGTAGGACCTTATTTTAGGCCAGTCTTTTTCCAATAAGGTTAGCATTTTGCATGAACTAGTTTTTGTCTTTGTTTTTGTTTTAGTTGTTTTTTTTTAAATTAAACCATATTCCTAACTCCATGTTAACCCTACGTCCCTTTTTATTTATGTTATTGCCAGCGATGTCTATACATGATCTGTAATTAATAGCTATTTGTGGAGGAAAACAGTTGGCAATTTGGGGCTGAGAAAGGGTAGAGAGGGAAAACTTTATGGTGTACAGGACTGTTCTGTTTACATGGACAGTAGCCTAGTGGAAAGAACAAAGACCATGGAGACAAACAAACAAAAGTGGATCCTGCATACAAGCTGACCCAATAAAAAGCCAAGAAGGGAGTTTCCCATTCACTTAGAATCAACGGCAGGGTGCACCTGAGGTGGGGTCAAGAAGGGAAGCCACCCAGGTAGGATGAGAGGACCCTGCCAAGCCACTGGGATTATTCTTTGTTTTTTTTTTTTTTTTTCAGGACTGGCTCTGGAACAAGAGTGAATATGATGAGTCATGGGATACAAATCTAATCTTATTTTCCAGCCAGTGGCCATATTCATAAGACTGTGTACTTTGCAATAAATTACTGTCCTACCAGGAGCAATTGCTTTTTCTTTAAGACTGTAATTCTCCCCTCAGCCACATACAAAATGGACATTTTCAATAATGTTGGATATAAATTTGTTTAACAACCTATAATGTTTACATTTCCAGCGTTGTCCCTTTGATCCTGAGAGGATATCAACAGACATAAGATAATAAAAAAACAACTTTTTTTCTTTCTACTCATTTGCTTTTCATTATTGACAATAGCAGCAGTTTACAAGAACACAAGTTATAATACGTAATATAGAGATTTAAATTTCCCTAATGAGAATTTTGATTAAGAAAAGCTATCCTGGACACTGTTACCTTTAAATGATTCAACTTTACTCCTATGGAAATAAGACTTCAACATTTCAATTTCAAATGATTTAATCACATTTAAAAATACTGAATATGCAGTTTGAATATTCCATCAACAGCATTAGCCACGTGTCTAATATTATGCTCTTGTGATTTGATGTTAACACCGAAATAAAGGAATGATAAAAATTCAACTATTTTTATTTCACTATTTCTTTTATGGGATTCTGATGCATAAACTTTCAAGAGATAATTCATTCTTTTTATTTATTTATTTATTTATTTATTTATTTTTAAAGATTTTATTTATTCATTTGAGAGAGAATGAGATAGAGAGAGAGCATGGGAAGGGGGAGGGTCAGAGGGAGAAGCAGACTCCCTGCCGAGCAGGGAGCCCGATGCGGGACTCGATCCTGGGACTCCAGGATCATGACCTGAGCCGAAGGCAGTCGCTTAACCAACTGAGCCACCCAGGCGCCCCAATTCATTCTTGACATAAGTGAAATTCAATGCTCAACCGTGACAATCAGACAGTTAAGGTGAATTCATCACTTTCCAAATTTGCCTTATTTTTGTGGTCTATAGACAGCACCTATAAATACCATCTGTGTACAGATGAATTCTAGACATATGACACTGAGTCTGATATCTACATGGTTCTCTTACTTATTTTCTGTCTCATGCATGTCAGCCAGAAGCCTGTCTACTGCTTTCCTCTGCACTTCCAGAAAATGAGAAAGTGCCAATATAATAGGTATTTAATAAAAATTTATTGACCAAGAGAACAAATCCTGCTTTCAGAGTCAGAATCTACTAGAAAGTAGACAGGTGATTATGAATGCTTCTATAAATTCTCAGTGGTCTTTCTTGGCGGTCTTTGCGTTATGTTAAGGCATGTAGAGAATATTATTCATTATATTTTTCCAATTGTGGTGCTTTTGCGCTTATATAGATGGTGTTAGTAACTAAAGCTTAACAGAAGCAAATAATTACATATTTCGTAAAGGAGTAGAGGCAGTTTTTTCCCTAAAAAAATGTTGTGAGAGGAGTTTTCCATAATTAAAACAACTATATTTATGGCTACAATGTAAATTGATATAATTTTTTTCTCAAGCAATCTGTAAATGTATGTAATGAGTGTGAAAATGTTTAAATGTCAATATATCCCACTTCTGGAAATTTAACTTGAGGAAATATCACAGAATGTTTGAATGATTCAGACTGTCTACTACAAAATTACTTATAATATCAAAGAATTGAGAATAACCTAGATAGCCAACATTTAGGCGAAGGTTTAAACTAGTGTACATCATTAAGAATACCATTCATACCCATTCATTCATCCACATACATGCCTATCAAACAGGAAGAGTCTTATGTAGTCAAAATTTCAGCAATAGCTTTTTTCAGGTGGTGAAGCTGTGGATCCCTTTATCAATTCATATATTTTTTTAGTCTTCTTTATATTCCTGATTTTCTACTCTAACATATATTTCTTTTCAAACAAGGAAAAATAAAATCCTTCACCCAATTAGAAGTCTTGTGTTTGCGATCTCCCTATTTATATCCTTGCTGTCCCTTAATGACTACTTCCCCTAGTTACCCCACCCATGTGGCTGGCATCTACTCCATGAGTCCAGGGACCAACCTCAGCAAGGAAAACATGCCCACCGGATTCGTTTCTCAGGTACAGAAAACCAACATTCTCCCACACAAGAGCTGCAGTGATGAGGTAAAGGAGCTCATATTGCAAGAGAACAAATGTGAAGTAATAACAACTCTTATAAAGCTGATAGTTCTCTCAGCTTTCATGCCAGGCTCATCCTCCCATCCCACATCCCACAGATGCCTTGGAGGTGGCCTGTGGGAGACCCTAAGGCGACATCTGTGGGCGAAAGAAATGGCACTGAAAACCAATTTTCTTTCATGTAGTCATCTGCTGCCTACCACAATAAAGTTAATTGATAGGAAGATAGATAGACATATGGATAGATAACTAGAAGAAAAAAGAAGCAAAGAATCATTTTTTACTCCCTTTTAATACCCTTTCTTCTCACTGGCTTAGCTACACACCCATCCTCCTTTTTTTTTTTTTTTCCTCTTTTTGATACTTTCTGCAGAGTCATGTTGAGTTTGGTTCAGAAACCCATTTTTAACAATTATGTTCTTGGTCTTTTCCCCCAATAATTCTCTGAAGTAAACATGGTAAAATGAAATTATGAAGTGGCACTGTTACTAAATACTGTCTTTTGTAAAGAGACAAGGACAAAAAGCTTCATTTCTTTCTTTGAAAATCAGTGATTTTATGATTGGTTAAGTGAGAACCAGGAGCTTTAAACTGTGTGTGTATTAATAATAACACCAAATTAACAGGGATATGCCCCAACAATTCCATTTTACAGAATGACGATTAAATTATAATCTACTTACCCATGATCAACTTTTCTGATTATTTTTTTTCCTCAGCTAAACCAATCTCCAGGATTCACTGGCCTGTACACTCTTACTCTTGAAAATAGTGGAAATTTTTAGTTGTTTCTCAGTTGCTCTGCTTTTCAGAATGAAAGGTTCCCAATTACAAGGCAGGCGAGGGACTCCAATAAAATAGTTTTTATTTTTTATTTTTTAAAAGATTTTATTTATTTCTTTGACAAAGAGAGAGATAGTGAGAGAGGGGACACAAGCAGGGGGAGTGGGAGAGGGAAAGGCAGGCTTCCTGCGGAGCAGGGAGCCCGATGCGGGGCTCGATCCCAGGACCCTGGGACCATGACCTGAGCCGAAGGCAGACGCTTAACGACTGAGCCACCCAGGCGCCCCTGATAAAATAGTTTTTAAAACTAGAAAATCTAGGAGTCTTCTGAATGCTTACTCAGAAGCTGAGAGAGCTCTTGAAAAGGGTCTCCTCAACTGAAATGATTTTTGTAGAAGAAATGATAATATAGTATCAAGGAAATTCTATTTCCTGTGATTTTTTCCAATTGATTTTAAGGTGTCACAACTCCAAGGTCTGCATCCTGTATTTTACCATTCTCTAACATCTCCTGAAGAATCCTGTCGTTCAAATAACATGAGATGTAATATAAGGTCCCCCAGTGACACACCTAGCCTTCTGCTGCATTCCCACGCAATGGAGTGGGGAAGAGGCTGTTCCTCAACAGGAGACCAGCACAAGAGGGTAAGTATTTTATGTTGAGTGACATAAATTGTTAGGGAAAAAAAACAGAAGAAAAGGTCAGATGCAATTGTGTTCTGTTGGCACCCATCAAAATCTTCTCCTGTTCTGTGACAAGACGGCAAATTGCAGTGAGTAACGAAGACCCTTCAGTATGTTATCATGCAAATAGGCTACTATGACACAAGGGCATAGACATGTAAAGAATGAAATATGGTCACTATGATTTCTACCTTGAGACTCCTATGAATGAGGACAGATGATCTCAGATATCTGTCACCCATTTTTAAATTCTCTAATATGACTTTGAGGGAAGATAGATAGCAGATATTTTACCACAGATAAGGAAAAATGATGGGATTACAGATTCATAGCAACTTTTTAAGTGCTCTGAATTTTCTTTATGGGCCTCATATGGGCCATAGACACAGTGAGTCTATGTTTCAACGAAGCATTTGACAGACTCGCATGACACTCTTGTGAGCAGAATGGTAAAAAGTTTGGTAGAGTTTTATCAGGTTTAATAAGAGTACACTGAGCTATTGACTAATGCTTGATGTCCACGTGGAGTTCAGCTTACTGGGAATGTGTCACAGAATCGCTTCAACTTTTTCTGATTAGATTTGTAATCAACGACTTGAATGAAGACCCAGGCTGAACAAGCAAAAATAAATATAACAGAAAAAAAATGTAAAGTCCTATATTTAGATTATATCAGCTATGCAATATGGAATCCGGAGGACTAATGGCTCAATAATTCCTCAATTTAAAAACAAATAACTTTGAAGATTTAATTGAAAAAGATGAGTATCAGCCAATAATTTGACAGGGTTGCTATTAAAGCTTTTGTGATCTAAGGATTTATCAATGAGCATTAACTATTTAGGTCAAAGACATAGTAGCACATTTTTGCATCCTCACACTCCACTTGTATTATTCTATTTACTTTGTGTGCAATTTTTAAGAAAGACTTTGATTAAAAGAAAAAGTGCACATCTAAAACTCTAATGACAAAAAGAAATTGTAAACCTTGTAGTAAGAAAAATCATTAAAAGAGGCTGGAAAGGTCATTCTAGACAAGAGATGGTTGGAGAGTGGTGACAGCAACTCATTTTATTTAAATATTCTAAGAGCTAGTGATGAGAAGGAAATAGACACTCTCTGATACAATAATGAATACACAGATCCAAGGACTAAAAATCACAAGAGGACACATTTTGTCTTAATAAAAGCATTAAAAATAATTTTAACGATAGAGTGCTCCCCACTCCTGGGAATTTCTTTTTTCCTTAAAAGACTTACTAACATATAACATAAAGGTGTTCAAGAATTGAGAATTAGACTGAATTTATTCATAAACTAATGGTTATTATTTGTACACTAGTGATTTATAAATATTTAGTCATCTACATTTATATACTAGCCATTACATTTAAAGGAGTAAATTATTTTGCACGAAATAATTTTCCGGGACCTAAGTCAGTTTCTAACAATATGGACTAATTTTCTTTCCTTATTTTTTTCCTCCTGGTACTGCAATATCTAAACTGCTTTTCTTGAATTTCAATATTTGATTGTAACGTGAAAATTATTACTTGACTTCAAGATTTCAATATCTATTTGTGTTCTGAGGCTGGGCTGCTCAAAAATGTTATTATCTGAAACACAGAAGAGTTGCTTTCAATGAGCATTTCTGCTATTTCCTCTGAGGTCGTATGATGCAGTTAACACAAACACTAGACATGTGCCAAATCATGACACCTGCTATGGTAATGAAATTTAGAGCTCTGACACATTGCAGTTCACTATTTCTATTTGGAAATCTAAGGCCTGACTTGAGATAACTAAATTTTAATAAAATTTGATAGTTTTGTCTCCAGTATGACATTTTATGAACAACAGGTGCTTCCATAATCCATCTGTATAGGAATTCATGATCTCAGAAAACATTGTTCTATGTCATCTCTTAAGAAAAGAAATACTGAAACATTAAATTTGGTAATTTTAACTATTGCAAGCATCTCATTAAATTGCCATTTGCTTTTAAGGAAGAACACCAACTTTTAAAGTATGAGAAGAGGCTAGAATTAAAATCAGAAAATACTGGAAAAAAAGAGAGAGCACAGTTGTTTTATAGTATGCTCTAATAAAAAAAAATGACTATGGGAGTTGCATTGATTTACTATGCATTGATTTAGTATCACTAAAAACAGTGAGAATTATCATCATTTGCATGTTTTACCATTACTGAGAATGGCCCACGTTGCAAAATTCTTTGGTAATTCTTTGGTATGAAGCTATGGAGAGAATTAAAGGCTTTGAATGTGTTTTAGAATTTTTTAATCTAATATTTTCATAGCTCAGGATTTGAAAGCAGATGATCAAGTTTCAAATCTTAAATTTGCTACTTCCTATTTGGGGGACCTATTTTATCTTTCTAAATCTGAATGCCCTCAGTTGGGAAATAGTGGAGAGTTATAACGATTAAATTAAGTATTTGTTTCATCTAAATGTGACTAGTGCTCTTTAAGTCCTAATAGTTCGGCTGTTGTCTATAGGAACACAGTAATTCCAGTGTTTAATATGGTTAGCAGCATATTTTCCTACTATCAGATAATGCCTGTTTAGTATTGGCAATTCCCTTTTGGGACCTGCCTCTCTATTTCATGCAGTAGTTAATGTAGTCCAGAGTCTTTTAGAGATTTCATAGTAGAATAAATAATGGGAGGGGGAGCAGATCACTCGAAGTTGATTTTGGAAATTCCTGGCAGAAAAAAATAGGCTGAGAGAAAGATCTTTTGTATGCCAAACTCAAAGTTTATGCATAAACTTAGAGTCCACAAACTACATCCTGCAGACCAAATTCAGGCCACCACCTGTTTTGTATATAAAGTGTTCCGGGAATATAGCCACACTCATTCATTTACGTATTGTGTATGATTACTCTCAGGATACAATGGCACAGCTGAGGAGTTCTGACAGAGACTTTATATCCTGAGAAGCCTAACACACTTACTATTTGGCCCTTTATAGGAGATGTTTGCCAGCTTCTGTCACAAACCACAGATCAGGTAAGAAATAATTCTTGGGTAAGAGCCTGGGGCGCTGTTCTTTCTCTGTCACCCCACCTCCCTACTTGTTCCTAAACTAGGGAGAAACAAGGGTTCATAAAAGTCAAGTTTTATAACACATAGTTAATACTCCAGATAAATTTTGGGGACTATCAGGAATGAGGGTATTTGTGCCAGAATCCTACTGGAACATAAGAAGCCAGAGGCCTTCAGGAAGTTCCCCACAGCAACACACTGGCATCCCGGGGCCAGGCTTCAGGGGGCATAGAGAGGATGTGCGGTGCCAGGAGTACAGAACAGCCTCAAGGGAGCTTGCTAAAGTAGCTAGCATTACATTAAATACACTTTTTTTTTTTTTTTTTTTTTTAAGAATATAGGTAGGTAACAACACAAGATAGTCATTCCAGAAGGCCTAAATGTAAGGAAGGGTGACTCCCAAGATGTTCAGAAAAGAGAGAGGTCACTATGGCTGAGACAATCCCTGTAGCCTTAAAAGAGAAGGTAGGAAAGGAAGAGTCTTACATGGAGCGAGGAGTCAGAAGTTTTCTAGGTGGGACATGGCATGAGCCAAAGGAAAGAGATAGGGTTGGGGCGCCTGGGTGGCTCAGTTGGTTAAGTGACTGCCTTCGGCTCAGGTCATGATCCCAGAGTCCTGGGATCCAGTCCCACATTGGGCTCCCTGCTCTGCGGGGAGCCTGCTTCTCCCTCTCCCTCTGCCTGCCACTCCCCCTACTTGTGCTCTCTCTCTCTCTGTCAAATAAATAAATAAAATCTTAAAAAAGAGAGAGAAAGAGATAGGGCATGCAGAAAATGGAAATGGAAACCAAATAGTAGGTACAGAAGATTATTCAGATAGCGCTACTGTGGTTTTAAAATTTTGAAAATTAATTAGAACCAAATTGTGAAGAAATGAATATAAGGATAGATTTTATCCCTATAAGAATTTAGAGGCTACGGGTTTTTTAGCTTTTGTTACGGCAAGCATATGATTTAATTACACTGAGTAGAGGCAAGAAAAACGAAGGAACTAAATAGTTAAAAAATAATAGCAAATAGAACTATCAGAATAGTCCTAACATGAGGCGGTGAGCAAATCTATAGGACCCTGGTGCCAATGACTAAATTTTACATATTGTTGTGCCCTCAGCATGTGGCACAGTGCTTAGCAGGGAGAAGTCCCCCAGTAAATAGCTATTTTACATATAGATGACTGGCTGCGTGACCAGAAGGGGCAATATATAAGACATAATTTGAAAAAAAAAAAAGTGATAGAATTTGGTTATTGACAGATTATAGAGAGAAAAAAAAGTCTCTGAGGAGCCCAAGACTTTAATTCTGCCTGACCAATATAGGAAAGTCTGGAGAGAGACCTATTTTGTTGGCTAAAAGGTAGAGTTGTGTCAATTTCTGGTATAAATATCATCACTGCATATAAAAACTTTTTGATTTATTAGGTATTATTTCATTGCTCCATTGAATTAGAGAATCAACTCTAGATATTGCAATTCTACTAATTTTTCCTCTTACATACCTTGATTTTCTCAAAATGGAAACCATCTATTAATTTTTTTTAATTTATTCATTTCAGACACAGAGATACAGAGAGAGAGAAAGAGAGAGCATGAGCAGGGGGAGAGGCAGAGGGAGAGAGAGAAGCAGGCTCCCCGCTGAGCCAGGAGCCCAATGCAGGGCTCGATCCCAGGACCCTGGGATCATGACCTGAGCTGAAGGCAGACGCTTAACCATCTGAGCCACCCAGGCGCCCAGCAATGTCTACTTCTTAAACTAATTTAGTAAGGCAACAGTGTAACACGATCTCTTCTTGGAGACATCAAAATAGAATTTACATTTTTTTTTTTTTTTTATTGAAGCCTTTTCCAAACTCCACCAATGGTTAACAGGTAACAGATTGTGTTACATTTTACATGTATTCATTTTGTAATATACTGTATCTCTTTACTTAATTATGAAAGGAACCAATAGAATTGTAAGTACCAGAATTGATTCTGGGATTAAAAGTCTAGTTCCCACATCTGACATATAAGGAAGACTTAGGAAGAAGCAATTGCACTACAAAAATAGATTAGTCTTTGCTCATCAACAGAGAATCTAGTTTATAAAAGATATTGTGGTTTGGAACAGTTCATTACACCGCCTTATTTTCCTCACATAATTTTCTATTTTGTGCAGCTTCCTTGCTTACAGTCTCACTGTCCATTTAGAAAAGGCTACATTCATTCAATTTAATTCAGCATGCATGTGTTGAATACCTACTATTGTTATCTCTCCCCATGGTGATGGATGCCATTTTTATCGCCTGAGGTGTGTGTCTTAATTTTAAAAGTTGCATCCATACTACCTTAAGATATGTTTGTACATATAACAATGTTCAAATATTAAGTTATATACATAGGAAAGATGAAAATCAATAGATTTTGCCTAAGTTGATAATATTATTTCCAACTTTATTTAATTATTTTGCTTTTTTCCCCCCTCATTGGAGGTTTCAAGCTACTGTAGAAATTGGCAAGATGAAAAATTATACTCAGGCTTGCTTGCATTTCTATGGCTAATTATTGGGTAGAGGGGATTAACAGCCATTTGATATTCTGAAAGTATCTGAGAAAAAGAGCCTGTATATTTAATATACTTTATTGACTCATTCTGTATAAATTTTATATAAATTTTAGTAGCTTCAAGTTTTAAGATTTTTTTTCCCAATAAAAGTCCTTGAATTCCTTAGAGAAGCTACAAAGGTAACAATGCAAAATATTAATGAATATATAGTCTGTCATGTTGATGCTTAAATCATGGGGTTTCATGATTACTGAATTTATAAACCAAAGAACTGATTGCATATGCTATTCAAAGGCTAGCTTCAGATTTTCAAGTATCCTCAGTGAGGTATTTCAGTAATATCCCCTGTGTATTTACTTACTGCTTGGTTTTAAGTCCTTGTCTTTACCATATTTCTACATTTCTCCCACATTTCAATTCACTAAACATAAACATCAGCAGATTTGCAACAATGAACTCAAAACGGATTCTCAAAAAGCAAAGAAAACTCTCTAACCTCTTCCTGTAACATGTTATGAATAGTTGACTGGATGTGAAGAATACCTCAATCCAGTAATTCTGTTGTGTTACACAGACTTTACTGTTTTACTCTTAGATCACCAAGTAATGGAGCTAAACATAATAGACCTACTTTAAAATTCCAACTTTGAAATGTATAACCATAGACCAGTAGAGCTGAAAATCTCTTAAAGACTTCCCCAATCCATCCTCCCTCCCCCATCTACCTGCTCTCCTCAACCTGATTTATTGCAGAGCCAAGTGAAGCCTTAATGGTTAATGATTTGCCTGTAAGATTGTAGTTCTATGAGTAGGCCTAGAGATTCTTGTGATCTCTTCTTCTTTAGAAATGCAAATTCCCCCCAACAATTCTGATCAGCACCAGATATTTAGAACACACGATAAACTGCCTTGTATTAGTCAGTTATCAGCAATCCATACTGAGTACGCCCTACGGTGTTTCAGAAACTATGGTGGGCACATGGGACACAGTCATTTTCCTGAAGGACCTCATGGTCTTACACAGCCTCAGACATGCACACCCAAACAAGTATGAATAACTAGGATTTTAATCAATTCTGTTTGATGTGGAAAGAAAAGCTTCACAGATGTGACTGGTAAATTGAAAGATAATTAGTGATTGTGTGGCCAACAAGGTAAAAACAGTCATTCCACACAAAAGGAATAACTTATACCAAGTCACGAAAACATCTATGTGTGGCCTTGTATCCCCAACTAGATTATAAATATACTGTGAACAAGAATTGTGCATGGTGTTGTTTGAAAATTATCCCCCTCTCACCCTCTTGTTCCCTATCTCAGTAAATTAGAGAGAACTGATTGAATCCTGACCAGCAAATAAGTTGCTATTACTCATTCCTTTTGAGTTCCATACATCTAAGGTTTTCTTCCAACCATGTGTGATGTATTCCTTTTATAACTCTATTCATGACCCAAATGTTTGAATTTTTAGGCACATAAATAATTTCCCCTAATATTTTCCTCTCTCTCACCAAAAAAAAAAAAAAAAAAGGCTTTATGCAAAAGTAAGCAGTTTCCCCAAATTAAGCATCTGCCAAGTTATTTTCCACATGCAGAGCTCATGGAAGATTTAGGCAATTCAAGATAAAGTTTAACATTTTAATGAATATAATGAAAGTTAATAATAAGCATAAAAATGAACTGCCTATTGAAAAATTTACTGGATGCATAACTTTTCATTTTAAGTTGAGCTCTGAATTACATAGCCAAAGTTTTTATCAGTTTATTTAAATTATTTGCATTCTCCTGAGTTTAATTTTGAATTAGAGCCAAAGAGTGGTTTAATTGTGAGGTAGCTTTGATTCCTACAGGTATTCCCACACTTCTTCAAGTCTAACCTACAGACATCTAAAAATGAAAATCACAAAATGGTAACATTAAATTCTATGGCAACATTAATATGTATTTGAATATATAGAATGATCTTCATACATTGTATTAATTATTTGAAAAACTGAGATTGTACTGTTACAGGATAATAGTTTAAAAACGTAGGATGAATAAAATATCATTCTTTAGTGCAGTAAGGGTTCTACCTTATTCCTTTTAAATGGATATTCACAGGGCATAAATGCTGTAAAGGAAGGCAATTCGGGGAATAGGAACTTAATAGTAGATCTCAAAATAATGCACTGATTTCTTGGATTTCAAATTACTCCTTCCGATGTTTAAATAAGTTACGGTACATCCATATAATGGGCTGTTAGGCAGCTGCTAACTAGTATCCAAATCACTTTGGATATGCTCCAAAATAGTCTAAATCAGGCCAGTTTTCTCCATCTCCACTACTGCTACCCTCCTCCCTGCTGGCATGTTCTTACTGGAACTAACTCCGGAGCCTCAGGAGTTGCCTCTGCTTCTGTTCTTGTCCATCAACCAGTCTTGTCTCTACAGAGCTGCCAAAGTGAACTTGTAAAACACAGATCAAATGGTATCACCCAGCTGCCTGTATCTCTCCAATGGCTTCCATGTAGAATTAAATCTAACCCTGTTCCTGAGTCCCTCATGCTATGTGTCATTCCTACCCTCCGACCCCACTTCCTGTCCATCCCACGACAGAGTCACATCAGACTTTTTTTGACACTAAACTTATTTCCACCTTCCTACTTTATGTTTCATCTTCCTAGATCACTCTTCTCTAAGATCAATACCTAGCTAAGTGCTATTCAAGTTTCAGCTGAAATATCTTCTTCAGAGAAGCCTCCTGACTATTAACTTTCATGTTGTTCCTCTTCTCCAAGTCTCTACCACATCATAAAAAAAAATAATAGTTTAATAATATGTATCGCTCTCTGAAAAAGAGGATAAATAACATTGTTCATACAGTGGTTTTCATTACAAGTGGGAGTTTGAAAAGGAATTTCTCTTTAGGTATTGTTCGAATTTTATTTACAGCTAACAAATACTGTCAGAAAAGCAAAGAAGATTAGTAAGAGGAAGGAAGAAGGGGAATGCAGACAAAAAAGATGATTAAATCTAGTAGCCTTTTCGGCCACGTTTTCACAATCTACTATGTGTATTCCTGAGTATTTTGGATTCGGGCAGAAAACTATTTTGGGGGGCGTGGGAGAACAGTTGCAGAGTCGAGAGAAAAATTACTTTTGATAACTATAACTACAGGCACAGACTGATAGGGAGATGAACTAGCACTTCCCAAAACTATGATGCACTTACATGCTACATCCCTGTACCATATTAAAATTAAATATCCCCACAAAATCCAGGCTGCTATAGAATATTCAATAACTTAGAAACTTCCTTATGAGGGGGGTGCCTGGGTGGCTCAGTCGTTAAGCATCTGCCTTCGGCTCAGGTCATAATCCCAGGGTCCTGGGATCAAGCCCTGCATCAGGCTCCCTGCTCCGCGGGAAGCCTGCTTCTCCCTCTCCCACTCTCCCTGTTTGTGTTCCCTCTCTCACTATTTCTTTCTGTCAAATTAAATAAATAAAATCTTAAAAAAAAAAAAAACTTCCATATAAGGAAAATGCCCTTTTATATAACTAAGGTAGACATATTACTTTTCTCATTTAACAAGGACAGACAATTAAAAGCACTGAAATGGCTGCCAATTTCTGGAGTTCTAATCCAGAAATCTGGGTACCAATGCATAAATAAACAAAAAAAAAATGGATTACTCCCCTTCCCAGTGTGAATGTTTGACAAAATTTGGACTATGTGATTTTTCTTCTCATAACTGATCATGTTGAGCCTTGTACATCTAATTTCTACTGATGACAATAAAAGGCTCTTGAAACTGCTTTGTCTGTTCCTCCAGCCAGAATACAGGCTGCCATGATTTTTACCCCCATGCTGAAGCTGGAGCAAAAATGATAGTTGTCAAACCAAAAGACACCTGCAAACAACATGGCGGTAAGATTACTACGATTTACTTCAGCTATCATAGAAAATGATTCATGTTACCAAAGATTATTACTTACTTATATTTGCATGGTAGTTGGAAAAGTACCAGTATAGCAATTTTGGTGACATAATGAGATAGGAATTCATAGTGACCAACAGTGTTGCAACAAATGGACTTGTCCAAAAGTGACTGCAAAAGTTCATTCCGGGTTGCACAGACAACAAACCAGCTGGGACTGCCCTCACTTCACACCTCACCACGTGGAGGAACTACACCCAAATCCAGTTTCCCATAGGGCCAGTGGCTTTCTTGCCTTGGCAATAGACACAAGAAATCACCATAGAGCCCAGGGTCTTTAGTTATTGGGCATCTGAAAGACCCATTTTGTCTAGCAATCAAGAATGTCTGTGCTCTTCAATATTCTAGGTTGCTCTTGAGGTATCCTTTATAATTAGGGAGGACAACAAAAGGATCAGGGGACTCTTCTTCCAGTCTGCCTCTCTCTGGAAAGTCAGGATGATCAGGGGACTTGTGCCCTCTTCTGCTGACCTTCGGTTTGTACATTCTTCCCACAGCCAATCCCTTAGCTCTTGCTGTGGGATGTCACAGTACTTATTCCAAGTTTGATGCATGACAATCCATCAATTAGATATAAGCAGGTAGTTTATGGCATATGACAAATCAATTACAAACCTTAAAAACAGTTGGTTAGGTATTGAGTTTCTGGTACTTTAAACATGATGAAAAGTTTCCTATGCTATAAAATTAAGAGGAAAACACCTATTTTCCATAAAATACAGAAACATAGTCAATTTAAAAAAATCATTATATTTTTTTCCAAGCATGGCCTGTCTTCTGTCTTTGCCTTTTTCTTAATTTATCAGAGAGAGAGAGCACAAGCAGGGGGAGCGGCAGGCAGAGGGAGAAGCAGGCTCTCCACTGAGCAAGGAGCCCAATGTGGGACTCGATCCCAGGACGCTGGGATCATGACCTGAGCCGAAGGCAGATGCTTAACCGACTGAGCCACCCAGGCGTCCCAGTCTTTGCCTTTTTCTTACTGTCTTTATTTCCCTAAGTATTAGTAATGATTTTGGAACCATTCTCAAGTAGAAGATAAAATCAGATTTAATCATGGCCAAATCCTCTCCTGCGTCATCATTAATTAGCGTAACCAATATTTATTTGAAGAATGTTCCTAAAATACTCTAAATTCATAGTTCCCATTTGGATGATGATCCCTTCTTAGTTCTCTTTTAAAAACAGTTGCAAGGAGTATGACTCATTCACTACTCATTTTGGTTAGGCTGCACCATGCGGGGAAGAGGGAGAAAAAAAAGGAGCCTGATATTGATCACCAGTCCTTGAAAGCTACAGATGCTGTGTAGGAACCACTTAGCATATTAAATTGCAGTGGTTTCAGCTCTGGGAAATAAAATGAGGAAAGGGCTGGGAATGTATGGTGTTATCTTATTTTCCTGTAATGTGCAATAATGAGATAATTTGAACTGCGCTAGGACAAGACTAATCAACTTGAATTTCCACCTGATTTAGCAAGGCAGAATCTGACATCATTTCCTATTCTGCAAAGATTTCGTTCTTCTCTCATTTAGTTACATGTATAATACTTAGCTTTACTCTTTGTGGTATTTACATTGGGGCTTAATTAGTGCTGAGATGCTATAAGATTGTTTGTCATAACTCTTAACACAAAACTCATTTTTAGCATCTGTAAACAGCGTAATACAAACAAGAGATTTCAGAAAATAGAGATTAAAACAAATTCAGTTTTTGTTATAGCCAATCATCTTACAATGGCTATTCCAGCAATATATGGCCCAGACTGATGCCTGAAGTCATTGTTCATTGTGTTTATAGAAACAGATGATTGACTTCTATGCCTTTCTTTCCTGATAGACTGAAAGTTTACTGAGGAAAAGGACCACATTTCATTTCATTTTGTATCCTCTGTGCCAAATCCAGTATTTGCCACAAGGTTGATGATCAAAAAGTGCATGTTGAATGCTCTTCTGTAAAACAGTATCTGTAAATAGGTTTAAAGAATAAGAGTAGTGAGAACTGTACTTTTGGGTTAAAATCTTGGTTATGGGCAAATATACATAGATTTTGTGATTTTGATGATTTTGGAGTAAAAACATCACTTAAATCAGATTCTTACTGCTTTATTATTCTCTTTCTAAGTCAATACAAGATCATGTTTATAACTGATCTAATACTGGACTAAAATGTAATTATATTACTTCTTATCTTCCTCAAAAATTATAACTTCAATCTGATTCAATTCTAGAGTGCAATTATGTTTAGTTGAATGTCACAATGACTAGATCATGTGGAGAAGAGCTCTGGAGTAGCAGAGATGCACTTGTTCTGAACAATAAAAGCCTGCCCGGTGTCTTTCCTCTTCTCTGAACTCTGGTTAGGTGCTGAACTGATACATAATGGCTAAAAAGTCTCCCACTTTTTAAAATACTGTGTTTCTCCAGAGCCTTAAAAATATAATATAATGTTGTTGGCTAACTGAACATAATTAAAAAAATTTTTAAATAATATAAAGGATGTATAGAGGTTTTCTTAAAGGATGTATAGTTTTAGCCATTAATATAAAGGCTTCTGCTACAGCTATCTATACTGAATGCTGAATGGATTTAATAAAAACATGTGTATTCGGGGTGCCTGGGTGGCTCAGTCATTAAGCGTCTACCTTCCGCTCAGGTCATGATCCCAGGGTCCTGGGATCGAACCCCGCATCGGGCTCCCTGCTCGGCGGGAGGCCTGCTTCTCCCTCTCCCTCTGACCCTGCTTGTGTTCCCTCTCTCGCTGTGTCTCTCTCTGTCAAATAAATAAATAAAATCTTAAAAAAAAAAAAAAAATATGTGTATTCGATTTGATGTCCTGGAGCAAAAAGGTTTTATCACTCATCTCTAAGTTGGCAATTTTTTAAGTATTTACTGTTGCTTTAATAAGGGAATATTACATACTAAAAGTCAGAGTAAATATATACACTTAACATTTTTATGCTTAAAGAAAACTGAAAAAATGAAACAGGAAGTTGCAAGCAATGAGTATTTGGAAATAAATCTGAAGATCAAGAGATTTAAGCAAAAGACTTTTTAAAAACCTATGCTTGTCCATGCCTTACAGTCATTAAGAAAAGAATGATTCGTCACATTTAAGATCTGAATGAAACCACAGAGATCACAACACAATGCCATCACTTTCTAGATGATACCAACAAGGACAGGCTGACTTAAGAGCTGGGAGGCCACATTGCTAATTGGTGGCTCACTGAGAACCTGTTAAAAATTGTCTCCTTTCCTTTCATACTTCCCAAATGGCAGTACAAAGATCTTTGGAAATCTACTCCTCCATAAACACAAGAGGAAGACTGGCAAAGAAAAAATCAAATCAAATCAAATCAAATAAGAATAAAATAAAGTGAAAATCAACATTTTCAGTACCTTAAAATTGACACAAGTATTACAGCAATTCAAAGAGAAAAATGGTTGAATTGTGGCAAGAACAATAAACCTTGTGACATTTTAGCTTGCCATATCTCCATCAACACCCCAAACCCTGTTCCACAGAAGACTCAAAACCAATAGCCTCATAATCGTGTAGCCTTGAAAACCAGCAACCTATCAACCACTAGAGGGGTAGAAATGGTTTGGAGATCCTCAAAAGCCCCATCCCCAGAGAACTGCCACTATTTGACCCATTTGGCAATTCCCTGGAAAACTGCAATCTCAGGACTTTTTTTTCACTTGATCTGAGAGCCCCCTTTGTACAAACATCACTGTTCCAAGGGCATTTGTCATAAACAATCAATGGCAACTGGTTAACATCTCATACGGCCTGGGCAGTGATTCCAGTGGGGCTAATAAGAGACTGATCAAAACATTTACAAGGAAAATGAGATGTCCACAGAAGGCTTTGAAAAGCTCTGACACATTCCTGGGAGTCGAGATGTCTACACACGTGTAGGACTGTGGGTGGGCCCAGAAAAGATGCGAAATGACCCTAATTTCTCACCACTGGCTAACCATGAGGCTCTGCACAAGTAGAAAGTGAAACTGGCAGAATTATAAACTGCATGCAGGCACTTTGAAGGCATGCTCCAATACATACAGGGCCACTCAGCAAAGGCCTGGAGACTTACCGTTTCAAAGCAGTTAAGGAGGGGGGCGGAGCAAGATGGCGGAGGAGTAGGAGACCTGGATTTCCTCTGGTCCCAGGAATTCAGCTGGATAGGGATCAAACCATTCCGAACACCTACGAACTCAACAGGAGATTGAAGAAAAGGATAGCAACAACTCTCTGAACAGAAAAGCAACCACTTTCTGGAAGGTAAGACGTGTGGAGAAGTGAATCCGAGGCGATATTCAGGAGGATAGACGGCGGGGGAGGGGCCTCCGTCGGCCGCTTCTGGCAAGTGATAGAGCCGCGGAGCACAAAATCGGAACTTTTAGAAGTCTGCTCCGCTGAGGGACGTCATTCTGGTGGCGAAGTGGGGGGTGGAACCCTCGTGGGACAGTGTGGACTCAGGACCCTCGGGGTCACAGAAAGACCGGGGGTGCCTGAGTGCGGCAGAGCTCCCAGGGATCGGAGCAGGGAAGCCGGCTGCAGAGACGGAGCCCAGGCGCGGGCTCTCAGCTCGGGGTTGTCATACACCGTGATCCGCGGCACAGTCGGGCCACTGCTCCTCCAGCAGGGACCCAACAAGCAGCAGATCTGGGGAGACTCACGTTCCTCCCCCGGGAGGAGCAGCGTGGGAGCGCACCACGGGGATCTGCTGGGTTTGGAGACTCCACACGGGGTCGGGTGCCAGAGATAGAAACACGCGGTCACAGGCCGGGTGAGCATGGAGTGTGGCCGGAGACCGGGGAGACGGGAGTGACTGACTGCTTTTCTCTGGGGGCTCGCTGAGGAGCGGGACCCGAGTTCTCGGCTCCACCGGGGCGGAGACTGGGAGGCCGCCATTTTCACTCTCGGCCTCCAAAGCTGTACGGAAAGCTTGCAGGGAACAAAAGCTCCGGAGAGCAAACCCGAGCAGGTTACTTAGCCCAGACCGGCAAGGGCGGGGCAATTCCGCCTCCGGCAAAGACATTTGGGAACCACAGCAACAGGCCCCTCCCCCAGAAGATCAGCGAGAACAGCCAGCCAAGGCCAGGTTCATCGATCAGTGAGAACGGCAGAACTCCAGTGCTAGGGGAATACTGCACATAGAATTCATGGGGTTTTTTTACCGTGATTCTTTAGTCTTTCAAAGTTAATTTTTTTAACTCTCTCTTTTTTTTTTAATTTTTCTTTTTCCCTTTTTCAACCAACATGTTATCAATCCCTTTTTTAAAAAACATTTTTATTTTTCATTTTTAGAGTCATATTCTATCCCTTCATAGTAGTTACCCTTATTTTTGGCATATATATGTAAGTTGTTCTCTTTTTAAAATTTTGAGATACAGTTTCTTCTAACAGATCGAAATATACCCTAAATCTGTAGTGTATGTCTTTGTTCTAGTCTCCTGCCTGATCACATTCTCTCCCTTTTTTTTCTTTTTTTTTAAATCCTCTTCTTTCTTTTTTCAACTTCTTATCAATTCCTTTTATAAAATCTTTTATAATTTTCATCTTTACAGTCATATTCCATCCCTTCATTATATTAACCCTTATTTTTGTACATATATAAGTTTTTCTTTCTTCAAAATTTTGGGAGGCACTTTCTTCTAACAGGCCAAAATACGCCCAAAATCTAGTGTGTGGCACCGATCTATGCACCAGCCTGATCATCTTTGATCATATTCTGTTTTTTTTTGTTTTGTTCTGTTTTTGTTTGTTTTTATCTTTTTCTTTTTTCTTTCCTTCCCTTTCTTTTCCCCTGGTTTTAAGTCTTTTCTGATTTGTTTAGAGTATATTTTCTGGGGACGTTGGTACCCTGTTAGCATTTTGTTCTCTCATTCATCTATTCTCCTCTGGACAAAATGACAAGATGGAAAAAATCATCTCAACAAAAAGAACAAGAGGCAGTACTGACACTCAATACAGACATTAGTATGATGTTGGAACTAGAGTTCAAAATGATAATTTTAAAGATACTAGCTGGGCTTGAAAAAAAACATAGAAGTTACTAGAGAAACCCTTTCTGCAGAAATGAAAGAACTAAAATCTAACCAAGTCGAAATCAAAAAGGTTATTAATGAGGTGCAATCAAAAATGGGGGCTCTAACTGCTAGGATAAATGAGGCAGAAGAGAGACTTAGCAATACAGAAGACCAAATGATGGAAAATTAAGAAGCTGAGAAAAAAAGAGATAAACAACTACTGGATCACGAGGGCAGAATTCGAGAGATAAGCAATACCATAAGATGAATCAACATTAGAATAACTGGGATCCCAGAAGAAGAAGAGAGAGAGGAGAAGAAGGTATATTGGAGCAAATTATAGCAGAGAATTTCCCTTATTTGGGGAAGGAAACAGGCATCAAAATCCAGGAGGCACAGAGAACCCCTCTCAAAATCAATAAAAATAGGGCAACACCCTGACATCTAAGAGTAAAACTTACGAGTCTCAGAGACAAAGAGAAAATCCTGAAAGCAGCTCGGGAGAAGAGATATGTAACCTACAATGGTAGAAACATTAGACTGGCAACAGACCTATCCACAGAGACCTGGCAGGCCAGAAAGGACTGGCAGGATATATTCAGAGCACTAAATGAGAAAAATATGCAGCCAAGAATACTATATCCAGCTAGGCTGTCATTGAAAATTGAAGGAGAGATAAAAAGCTTCCAGGACAAACAAAAACTAAAGGAATTTGCAAACACCAAACCAGCCGTACAAGAAATATTGAAAGGGGTCCTCTAAGCAAAGAGAGAGCCTAAAAGCAACATAGACCAGAAAGGAACACAGACAATATACAGTAACAGTCACCTTACAGGCAATAAATTCATATCTTTCAATAGTTACCCTGAATGTAAATGGGCTAAATGCCCCAATCAAAAGACACAGCCTATCAGATTGGATAAAAAAAACAAGACCCATCGATATGCTGTCTGCAAGAGACTCATTTTAAACCCAAAGACACCCCCAGATTGAAAGTGAAGGGGTGGAAAACCATTTACCATGCTAATGGACACCAAAAGAAAGCTGGGGTGGCAATCCTTATATCAGACAAATTAGATTTTAAACCAAAGACTGTAATAAGAGATGAGGAAGGACACTATATCATATTTAAAGGGTCTATCCAACAAGAAGATCTAACAATTGTAAATATCTATGCCCCTAACATGGGAGCAGCCAATTATATAAGGCAATTAATAACAAAAGCAAAGAAACACATTGACAACAATACAATAATAGTGGGGGACTTTAACACCCCCCTCACTGAAATGGATAGATCATCTAAGAAAAAGATCAACAAGGAAATAAAGACTTTAAGTGATACAGTGGACCAAATGTACTTCACAGATATATTCAGAACATTGCATCCCAAAGCAACAGAATACACATTCTTCTCTAGTGCCCATGGAACATTCTCCAGAATAGATCACATCCTAGGTCACAAATCAGGTCTCAACCGGTACCAAAAGATTGGGATCATTCCCTGCATATTTTCAGACCATAATGCTTTGAAACTAGAACTCAATCACAAGAGGAAAGTCAGAAAGAACTCAAATACATGGAGGCTAAAGAGCATCCTACTAAAGAATGAATGGGTCAACCAGGAAATTAAAGAAAAATTTAAAAAATTCATGGAAACCAATGAAAATGAAAACACAACTGTTCAAAATCTTTGGGATGCAGCAAAGGCAGTCCTAAGAGGAAAGTATATAGCAATACAAGCCTTTCTCAAGAAACAAGAAAGGTCTCAAATACACAACCTAGCCCTACACCTAAAGGAGCTGGAGAGAGAACAACAAATAAAGCCTAAATCCAGCAGGAGAAGAAAAATAATAAAGATCAGAGCAGAAATCAATGAAACAGGAACCAAAAGAACAGTAGAACAGATCAACGAAACAAGTAGCTGGTTCTTTGAAAGAATTAACAAGATTGATAAACCCCTGGCCAGACTTATCAAAAAGAAAAGAGAAATGACCCAAATCAACAAAATCATGAATAAAAGAGGAGAGATCACAACCGACACCAAAGAAATACAAACAATTATAAGAACTTATTATGAGCAACTCTATGCCAGCAAATTAGATAACCTGGAAGAAATGGATGCATTTGTAGAGATGTATCAACTACCAAAACTGAACCAGGAAGAAATAGAAAACCTGAACAGACCTATAACCACTAAGGAAATTGAAGCAGTAATCAAAAATCTCCCAAAAAACAAGAGCCCAGGGCCAGATGGCTTCCCAGGGGAATTTTACCAAACATTTAAAGAAGAATTAATACCTATTCTTCTGAAACTCTTCCAAAAAATAGAAATGGAAGGAAAACTTCCAAACTCATTTTATGAGGCCACCATTACCTTGACCCCAAAACCAGACAAAGACCCTATCAAAATATTACAGACCAATATCCCTGATGAACATGGATGCAAAAATTCTCACCAAAATACTAACCAACAGGATCCAGCAGTACTGGGTGTTATACGCAAACAATGAATCATGGAACGCTACATCAAAAACTAATGATGTAATGTATGGTGATTAACATAACATAATAAAAAAAAAAAACAAAAAACAAAGCAGTTAAGGAAATCTCCATCCAAGTCATTACCTGACAACAAAGCTAATCAAGCAGAGACTTCAGTGCTTGCACACAACAAAGAAAACAGACTTAACACAATTAATCTGGGAAATTCTACATAAACAAATGGCAATGACAATAACATTGGATTGTGTACTTTAAAATGGTGAATTTATGGCATGTGAATTAGATCTCAATAAAGATTTCATTTAATCAGACAACAACATAAAAGTCTCCTGAATTCTAGACTTGTGGGTTTTTTTTTTCCCTTTAGGAGTAGACTTCTCTTCCAAAAGAAGAAATTTTGGAAGACTAGGTGTTACTAACGTGAAGATAATTTCTGTCAGTGATTACTTAAAATGATAGTGTAAGAAAAAAAGGGCTTAATTTTTTAGATGTGATTGGTTTCACCAAATACAGAACTCATATGGGTACCTTGTTTGGTCAAGGTGTGAGATTAAAGAGGTTCCAATCTGAAGTCGATGGATCGATAGATAACATATATATAAATCAGAATGAGACATTATAATTCATATCAATAGATCAGTAAAAATTGATAAAGTACAGATAATCTATATAAGATAGAGTATGATGAAGGCATAGACAGCAAGGATTTGTGTGGAAGGATGAATGTGGTGGACTAGCTTTGAAATAATTCAGACTTCTTTTAGTGCAGTATGTACTTTTAAAAAGGTGACATCACACATCGTATTTCCTGATCCTGTACTTCAGCAGATCGTGTTTGGCTGGATTAGCACATTAGTGCTCTTGACAGAAAATTAATGTTCTAAGTCTTTGCAGTAGCCATACTTTTGGAAATGTGTTTCTGTGCTATTTTCCCTATCTCAATTGATATATGAAGCATCCACTGGCATAAAATCAGTTTTCCCTCTCCAGAAAGCACACAAGATGATTCAGAAGGCCCCTATCTCAATGAACTCTGAACTGACAGGATATTTTTGGCAGCATTCTTCCTATACATCCTCATGGTCTCATTATTGTTTTTGTTCACAGTGTACAGAAGTGGATAGAAGCAAAAACTAGGTGAAAATGATTAATTTCACTGCTAGAGTAAATATAATTGCAAATGAACACTTCTGCTTCTAGAGTCCTATCTGAACCACGGTCTTGACTTTAGGGAAAAAAAAACTTATAGAATTTTAAGTGATGTGAATTAAATTGGTTTATCTTACAACAAATATTTTCACAAGATACAGTGAGTCCAATACAAAGCATGCTTTCAAAGAAGCACTGGTTATTTCAGCTAAAATATAGGAATCTCAAGAACAATAACAACACAAACTAGAGTAGCTTACTGTGAAGGCAATTTTAATGTTTTCCTCTGTGAAGGGATTGAGAGCATGCCAGGAAATCTCCCAAATTCTCCATCCCAGTCTCTGAAACACCGTGTGTATGTGGTCTAAGCAGGCTCATCCTATACTTCCTCCTCAAATATTCTTTCCCACCTTTAAATTTCTAGATCCTTTCTCTTTCAGATAGTCTAAATGCCAGCAGGACTATGAGGATCTCCAAGTTATCTTCAGATAGCAGTAATTTCTGCTCATATTCCACAGTAGTGCCATACCTTGCCTTTCATGTGTTCACAATAAACATATATTTATTTGTTCAAATAAAAATTCTTTAATTCTTTTTTTTTTTTTTTTTAAGATTTTGTTTATTTATTTGACAGAGAGAGACACAGCAAGAGAGGGAACACAAGCAGGGAGAGTGGGAGAGGGAGAAGCAGGCTTCCCGCTGGGCAGGGAGCCCGATGCAGGGCTTGATCCCAGGACCCTGGGATCATGACCTGAGCTAAAGGCAGACGCTTAACCGACTGAGCCACCCAGGTGCCCCATAAAAATTTTTTAAAAAGACATACAACTCAGGAAGGAGAGGTTGAGAAATTACAAAGCAAGGATTCGTGAACCTGAGTCAATTTGACAAGACATACTCTTCTCATTCTGAGGGAGACATGGGCATTTGGAAGGTAAGAATTTTGATGGAGGGCAGGAAGTATAGAATGAATATGGATTATGGGTCCCTTGCTTATTAGGAAGGCAAGTTTGGGAGGCACTGTGCAAGGAGGTACCAAGAAGACTGAAGTTGGCTGAAATTGTTGGGTTCTTTCAAGGAAGGAAAGTGTTGTTTACTGAAAGGAATAAAGATATGAAGGCATTATTTATTAACACATAGTATATGGAAAACTGTACCATTCCCATTGGCGCATACATTACACTGAGCTCTCAATAAAAAGTACTATAACAACCATGGATAAGGACAAATGATGCTCTAATCAGAAAACCAGCAAAATCCTTTAAGAACCTGGAGATTTATTTAAATTGAGATTTTTTTCAAAATTCATTATTTTTCATCAATAGATACAATTTTAACCAGAATTCTGAAACAGAAGGGACAAAAGACAAAGTTCTGAGATCAGATTAAAGAAGTCAAAGTGGTAACAAGGCATTCACACAAGGGAAAGAGTTGAGACTAAGACATCATTCACCCCAAGCCTGTTTCCTCAACTGTAAAATGAACACACAGAAAACTCCTGCTTCACGGGATCATAGAGAAGAAGAAAGGATATTATATATAATGTACCTGATACATAGCTGGTATACAACAACAGTTTGTTGTAAGATAAACCAATTTAATTCACATCACTTAAAATTCTATAATACCTTGAATTACACAGGATAATGCCCACTGTATAATTCAAATGGTCAGTTTTTTAATTTTCCCCGTACAAAAGTGAGGCAAGTGGCATCAGGTTAAGTATGACTAAAGCACTGAAGCTGTATTAACAGGGGTTCCGTAGTTTGATGATATGACTACATAGGGTATGACAAAATTAAAAATACACCACTTACTTCCATTTCTGTTCTACCTGAATGCCTAATATGTACATTAGGCTGTTAGTCTCAAATACCATCTTCTAACAGACATTCAATCCCATGAAATGCAGGATAAAACCTGGGAGGTGTCTGGTAGACACAAGTTTGGTCTTTGATCTTGATACGGGAAGAAGAAGGCTTTTAGAGGATGAAGTAAATGCAAATCAAGAGGGCAACAGGCTCTGGCCAACTCGTCAGATCCTTGGAGGACAGAACCCTTCTGTGAAGAGCCCATGGGATATCTTATGATACCTGCATTTCTAGCTTTGCAGAATTATTTTGTCTTTTTCTCCCCAGCTGATTATAGTTTTTATTGATTTCTTTTGTTTTATTTCCATTGTTCTCCCTTAAAACCTTCCCTAATCACAAAACAGAAATGGAGTCATTGTTTGCTTGTTTGTTTTAATAGTCATAAGGCAAGCAGGATTGGTTTCAACTATTTACCATCATTTTCTAAATGGGTCACTGTCTCAGAAAAAGCAAA
Organism: Phoca vitulina; assembly: GCF_004348235.1. Lineage (NCBI taxonomy): Eukaryota > Metazoa > Chordata > Mammalia > Carnivora > Phocidae > Phoca > Phoca vitulina. The sequence goes on from NW_022589707.1 coordinate 2,673,569, forward strand.
TTTTTAAGACTCGAGAAATTGACCAAATAAATGGAAGGCTTCTTAGCTTTTCTAACTTTTCTGTCCTTTAGCATGTGTGTGCATGTATGGGTCCCTGTGTCCATGCACACTGTGGGCTTTCAAGGAAGTCAGAATCCTATCAGCCACCTCAGCTGACAGCAATGGGTAGAGGCAGGCTCGGGAGACTCCACTGTCACCTGAGAAGGCTTTTTTTCTGCACCTGATATGGGCAACAAATAATGGCGGTGCTGACATCAGGGCAGTGAAGAGGTATGGCAAGGTCCCATTCCATATGGCACCCACTCTTTCTTGCCATCCTCACTCAAGGCACATGTGGGTGGCTGTTTAGAGCCAGCAAACATGGCAGGTATATTTTAAGGTCTACCTTTTAATTTAGCCTTGTCTCATATACCCATAAATTTGCTTCGGGTTCTGTGCTTTCATCCTACCTTCCTCTTCTTCCCAACTTTCTTCGCCTACTACCTACACTTCTGCACACATAATAAGTATTCTTGGATGCAAACAAGAATAACAAAACACTTTAAAGCTACCATTCAATCTCAAATCACCCGATATATCCTCATCTCTTTGCCATTCTCACTCTTGGAAATACTATACAAAAGTAAACTTAGTGCTTATATTTTAAAGTACTCACTGAAGCAAAAAGGAATGGCACGTTAGAGGTGGCAGGACTCCTTACTAGATTCAGTGTATCTTCATTATTTTGCAATGAGGAGTCTGAGAACAAGAGGGTAAAATGTTTCACCCAAGGTCAGAAGGTAACTAAGTGTCAGAGGCAAAGCCAGGGCATGGACAGGTCTCCTGAATTAATCTCCTTCACTTTCCCTCACTTCAGCATTGCTCTCATGAATTTTTATTGTCTCTAATCTATGGTCAGCCAGAACATACCTTACTTAGAAACACACACACACACACACACACACACACACACACACAATATGTGATGTATTCCTTGGAAATGGGAAAGCAATAAGGAGTTATACTAAGAAAGTTGTTCGCTTCTTTGAATCCAGAGACAAGTCAAACATAGGAAAATGTCACTGTAAGCAGGGTCCCAGAGGAGCTGACCCTGCCTAACCGCATCACAGGCTTACCACAGATGTGACAACCTCGGTCATAATTTTATCAAGAGATGCTCTATTTCTATGTTGCCTAAAGCATCTCCTTCAATTTAATCATTTATAAAACTCCATGGCTTCTGTTAAAATGGATGATAAATTGATTTTATCCTCTGGTAGTTGGGAAGCACTAAGCTTGTTTAGCTTTTGCTGTGAGCATTATATGGAATTGGTAAATGCACACAGAAAGACGCACTAGATTTTGAACATATTCCTGAATGTGCAGGTGAATTGCCTTCACAAAATGGTTCATCTAATTATTTTTGAGTGGGAAATGAGAAATGTAATCAAATAGCCAGTTCAGTAAATATATTTAAAGGCACTGTATCTTTTAAAGGGGATACATTTAAATATAAAGTGAAATAAATGCATTGCAGCGTACCTAGTAAACCCAAGTCCCTTGAAATCCTGTCCAGTTAAACAACACGCGTTTGGGTCAGCAAACACAATCTGTAGCCATCATACCATCATACATGTATCATGAAGCATTCTATCCTCCTTACTACAGGTTATTCCCATTTCCTCTTCAAGTCTCGCCCTGTTCTTTCGAGAGGGTATCAATACTCCTTCCTCTCATTAAATAGAATAATTTAGTCACAACAAAGTATTCTGTAACACAGTTTGGGAGTTGATGTTCTTTATGCTTTCAGGAAAACCATTTTATTGTCACTTCTTAAAAACAGTTTTTACTTAACCTTTTCATACCTTCCAGTGTTTTACCACATACAAAGCCTTTGGGGGCTAATATTACCTGATTTAATGTATACCATTCTATAGTGAATTGCATGGAGAATTTCATGAATAAATTTGGTCAGATTTTTCAAAAGGCTGTATATTTCCATCTCATTCTCTCTCCTTTTCCTCCATAATGACCTTATTAGTATTTTTTTTTTTTTTTTTTTTTTTTTTTTAGCAGAACTCACGGAGAGATGATGGATGGCTTGGGATGGTAGATGGGCAGATAAGAGGAACCTCCCAAGACTCTCTTAACTGCTTTTTGTAACTCTTACTCAGTATAGATTTTTTAGACCTGGGCTCTTTATTTCCTTATCTCTTCCAGAAACCCCAAAATGCTGTTTTCTGTTCCCTAATTATCTTCTTCCATCTCCTCTTAGGTCCCTTCTAAATCATTCCAGACAACGCTGCCTAAGCAACAACAGAAATACAAACACAACCTTTTTCTAAACCTATCAAATTTTATTTCCAAAATCCTTAAAGTGATTTAAGGCAGGACACAAATATGACTCCAAGACAATGTTTTCATCTTAGAGATTCACTACTATGAAGCTTCTGTTCTACAGGATATTTTGTTTTCTAGAAGTTTTGAAATGACAATAGCCAAGAATAGCAAAGAAGGGCCATCTGTCAGGAATAGATCTGACATCATTAAACAAAACCTAGGTATCTTTTTTGCTGTTGCTAAAATCAATTTTGACTTGACATATGGGTATAAACAGAAGTATACAGATGAAAAGAAAAGGTATGATATTTAAGATTGATCTCAAATAGGGTTCATGGCAAGGAAAGTAAGTTAATAAACTGCTTCTTTTATTCCTTTATTTACAAGGTTTATTATTTGTAGATATATAAATATCTGGATTATAGATATATAAATACCTGGATTATAGACTTCTTAAAATTAAAAAAAATGCTCAGATTACTCAAGTATTCATTATATCACAGACCTCAATGTTTTTTGTTTTCTTTACCCAACAATAATAAAGGCCTAGTAAATACTTGCCAACTAGCCACTTCAAATAAAACCTTTGCAAGATGAGGCAAACATGAGCCTTTACAAGCACCGCCAGCAAGTGTTTAAGTGTTTAGTAAATGCCCTTCCCCTCTGAAGGCACACTGTTGCATACGCAGCCCACACATACCTATGTGCAGAAATGAAGCTGTGAATCTCACATGCGCTTCTCTGTTCTAGAGTTGCTTACAAAGAATTTTGCCAAAGGAACTGGGATCACACCTGTTCAAGGAAGATGTGCAAAGATCTACAAATTGATATTTAGAATCAACAACTCAAAGGAAGAAGCAAAGAACCATGATCAAACTCCAATTAAAAAAAAAGATGGGTTAATTAATGATGCCTAACCTAAATAAAAATAATTTTCCACAGGACATTCTTACGAGCAAGGATTTGCCAAGAACTTCATCAAGAAGTTCTGTTTCTACATTGTGGGTATCATAGAGGTTATTTGTGCCTTCTCTCTCCCCCTCCCTACTTCCCTCCTTCCTTGTCTTTTCTAATGTTTATTAGCAAACATTTCCAATGACAGTGACCACTGTATTGTACAAACATGAAACCTAGCAAGATGCAATGACTTCTGTTTTGATGCTGCTTACTCACATTCCAACCACCATGCTTCTAAGACAGCATGTCTTCAGTGCAGAAAACCATAGCAGTTTTCCCATTCAGAGATCCGTCTGGGCGTCCAAAAAAAAAAAAAGAGACTCTGCTTCTTTTCCAACTTTCCTAACAGTCAGTGGTGCCAATTCTGCATCCTCACATCCTTCGATTATGAATTCAGAGTTTCAGCGCAGCACCATTTGGGGCATGCTTCTAGAGAACATTCCACCGGAAGACACATAATAAAAGAAGGCAGCCACCTTTCTCTGCAAACTGTGAGGCATTTTGTTTCAGGGAGCAGGCTGAGGCTATGCGATTTCTAACTCACAGTACAAAAGCTGATATCGTCTTTATTTCCTTTGTATCCACAGGCAAGGACCTTTAGTTCCATTTCAGTTTATGAATCCACAGAAGATTCAGTTGGCAGCATCGGCTGCCTAAGTAGGAGGAAAACCTAAGGGTAAGAATGCTCTTACAGGTGCCTGGACTCCTCTCCCGCCCTCCTTAAATTCCTGAAATGAATGAGCCTTTCACGTACTGCCCTCCTACTAGTCACTATTACTTATCCCTTAGGGTGTTAATCTGTTAACAGGGCCGCTCAGATATGAATTTTAAAACATGCTAATCTGAGCTGAAAAAGTCCCCTTGAGGAAAAAATGAAATATATTAAAGGAAAAGAAGCTTACTCTCTGATTTCTCTTTACTTTGGGATACTTTTCTGTTCTTAAGAAGAAGAAAAAAAAATCATGCATTTCCTATGAATCTCATTATGTTATTATGTAAGAGAAATTAGTGGAACCCAACCCTCCAAAGCTCACATAGGTGTGGGTTAAAAGAAACTATCACAAGATTCTATTCTGTGATAAGATTCCATGTACTGCATGCCACTCACAAGCCTTCTTGTATATACAATCATTTTAGTTGTACATTAAAAATTTATTTTCAGGGGCGCCTGTGTGGTTCAGTCAGTTAAGTGTCTGCCTTCGGCTCAGGTCATGATCCCAGGGTCCTGGGATGGAGTCCCGTGTCGGGCTCCTTGCTCTGTAGTGATTCTCAATCTCTCCCTCTGTCTGCCGCTCCCCTGCTTGTGCTCGCTCTCTCTCTGACAAACAAATAAATAAAATATTTTAAAAATTTATTTTCGTACGAAGTCCTTATAATTTCTTATTTGGGTTTTTCTTGCTTTGCAGATATCTGCACGCTCTTATTCATATCATATGCACTCTAGGCACAAAATTTTAAATAAGAGGAAAAAAAGTACATTTGTAATAAATGTCTACAAAGGACATGCAGTATTTTCCATGGGGATCATTAATCATTGGCTTAGATTTTAGACAGACAAGCTACCATCACAGAGTAAGAGAAAGGTATCTGCTTCCCTACTGGTAGGTACTACATCTCCAAACAGATAGAGAATCTTAACTACTATCACTGAAACCCCTTATTTTAAAGTGGATACAGTGGTCCAATAAAATTCCAGAGTGAGTTTGGTAACATAAGAAAATTCTGAAGATACAAACCTATACCTACCTAAAGTGGCCAATACGTTCTTAAAAGTATTTATGTAATATTTTAAGTGAAAACAGTCTTTCAGCTTAATATTATCCTGTTGGCTAGCAGAGAACCCTAAATAGACAGGAGTTCCATAAATAGAATCTTAAATTGAATTCAGCACTCAAATGTCTTACTCTTTTCTTTTTATACCGGCTTCATTCAACAAATACTTATTGATCTTTACTCAAAAGTTACTGTCCCAGGAAGACTTACCCTAATGACCCTATTGAAACCCCTCCCCTTAACACTTTATATGTCTTTTGTGTGATTTTTCTTCCTTTATAACTTATCATTACCTATCACACTCTCTATTTTTCTTATCTTGTTTATTGCTTCTTCCCCCCTTTAGAATATAATCTTTATGAGGGCAGACTTATTTGTTTCACTTACTGCTGTGTATTTTCTCTAGACCTTAGAGCGTGCCTGGCATATAGGAGATGTTCAGAAAATATTTGTTAAATGAAAAAAAAATAATGATTATTGAAACCTGTGAGATATCACAGAGAGTTCTGGCACAAGAGTAAAGTAAAATAGTTTTTTATTCTACAGTACTTCACATTGACTGTACACAATATTATTATTACTGTAAGAGCAATAAAAAAAATTTGGTTTTCATTAGACCAGTTAAAAATGGAATTATTTCCTCTTTAAGGCCTTGTGTATCTTTCTCCTCGGATCTCCTACTTCTTTCCAATACATCCCTTTAATATTACCAAAGGAGAAAGGAGATCCTGAAGGCAATGGTGAGACTCTACAGGGTTTTGAACTAAGAACTACTCCAGTATTGAACTGTTGTCGGGATGGTAGTGGTTAAAATGCAGATCTGAGGAAACAGCCCCAAAGCTGCTGAGACATGGATGGTAACTTAAGACATTTCAGAGAGGTGTGGCTTCTGTTCCCACTTCTGTGTGGGCACAGCTGCTCAAAGTTAAATCTCTGATGTTTTCTGATGACATTTCATGGTTGTGTAGCCCGCACAAAATAGAGCGTTTGGTTTTAAAATGACCACACATCCCAGCTATCCCAGCTATCCCAACTGTCCTGATTTAACATAACCTTACCCTTCAATAAAGGTGATTTATGCCTTATCTAAATAAAACTGAAGTAATGATACTCCTTTATAACTTTTCAATACTAAATGCATGCGTTTGAGTGGAAGGAAGAGAGGAAGGAAAAGAATGCAGAACAGGAGAGGAAAAAAGGAGGCAGAACATTCTCTTGTAAAACCCTGCCATGGACTGTGGCGGGGGGAATTCCACACGGGTGACCACAGACTGTGGAAATTCTGCATGTGTGAAAGGCCTTGAAGCCTTTCCAAGTCTGACCAGGTGAGGAGAGACAATCTGAGTGAAACAAAACAATTTGAGTGAGTGTGTTCCAAATATTCAAAGCTAAGGAATTAAGACATTTGAAAGAAAGCAAGCCATCAGGATGGTAGGCCAGATTTGGGGAAATGATAATTTTGGCTTTTAGCCATCAATCTTTTGTTGACACTTCTCAAAACTGTTGAAAATTTCTGAATATGAGCTGTGTGGTTCTGTGAACACTGAATGTCCTCAGGTTTGTTTGGGTGTCTCTCTCTCAGCCCAACTCCCCTGCCTGACAGGACGGCTGGCTCTGGGGAAGCCTGACTGAAGCAGATTGACTTGGGTCTCTTTCATACCTTCTTTCTGCCTCATCACCTTTCTTAAATAAGTGCCTGCTTTAGGACATTGTCTCTGCTTCTCTTCATTGCCTAAGCCTCATGGCCTCAGACAGTGCCCAGACTTTACAGGGACCACAAACTATGAATTTTCTAGAACAGTCCCAATGTCAACCATAACATTTTCCAGTCTCAGTTTGCTGTTGGACAAATTATCACCAAGTCACTCCTCCTCTCTTTACTCTGCCCTCTCAAATGTAACTTACCTTAACTATTTGTCAAATAAGTTAAAGACATTAGCTTAATGAAGTTGTAAATCACTCTAGTAAGAGATAGCATAGCTACCTTAGGAGGGCATTGTAGTTTCCTATTTTAAAACAGAACTTTGTTAACAAAAAGACATATTTGCCATGATTTCATTTCTTAGGAAAGATCTTTGTTTATTAACTACTTTCAGGAATCCTTTACATTTCCCCATCAACTACCCTCTTTGCTTATAAATAAATCCGGATGTGCCTGTCAGAATAAACTGAGCATTAGTACAATAGTTCTAATAAAATTAAGTATCAATCATTGTCTGGCTTTGGGACAACTTAGAATTTACATTCTATTCTACCAGTCTATCATTATCAGACATAAATCAGTGACTTTTATCAATGAGATCTTGGTTTATGTGTACTGACATTTAATCAGAAAATGTGAGTACTAACAACCTCATTCTCTGAAGAAAAATATTATCCTAAGTTTAAAAATATCATGTTGGCAATGCATACATGATAGAGACATCTGAAAGCCTCTCCATTTTTATCTGCAATAAAACTGTGTTAAATTCAAGTCAGTGTGGAGTTACAGTACAGCTGGAAAAGATGCAATGTTTTCTTAGAGAAAACACTTGGCATTTGGCAAGGGGAATACATGGAAGACTCATACTTAGGGAGCCAAGAACAGATGTGAAAAAAAATGAGACAGGAACCTCTGATTCTCTGAGGCTTGAGGCAAAGTCCCATCTGTCAGGCACCTCTCTTGGCTCTCCTGAAAGAACCATGCCTCCAGCTCTCCAGATCTTCCAGGCAATTAAATGTGATCCAAGACCTGTCATATTGACCCTTGTAAACTTCCCACAAGAGGCCTCCCCTGGCATCTGATTTTCCATGATATCCATGGTCTTAATGACGAGCCAATGGCCTGCTGGTGACCCTCCCAGACCCACTGAGGGTTTCTCCACATGAAGTTGACATTATGGCAGCCAGAGCCAACCCCACCCAAGACACACTTGCCTTCTTTCAGACTATAGAACCCACAGAAGGAGATAGAAGGTACCTGTGTCCCAGATAACCCTTTATATCTTGATATCAACCCTACAATGATTATCTCTAAACTTCTCAAGGGTTAGAAGGAGGCAGATTTTTTATCATAGGGCTGCTGTGCTTTGGGGGCATTTTTTTTTTTTTTTGGTTCCCTTGTAGTGACCCTAATACTACCTGATACAAAGAAAAGCACAGGGACACCTGGGTGGCTCAGTCAGTTAAGCGTCTGACTCTTGGTTTCGGCTCAGGTCCTGATTTTGCGGTTATGGGATTGAGCCCCACGTCGGACTCTGTGCTCAGTGTGGAGTCTGCTTCAGATTCTCTCTCCCTCTCCCTCTCTCTCCAATAAATAAATAAAATACTAAAAAAAACCCCACCATCTTAAATTTGAAAGGCATATTTTCCATGAAGATTAAAATCTAGCTATAAATCTGTACATTCTATATTAATTATTTAAAGGACTGTAAGCTCCAGAGGACTACCTTTTCACTTGGAAAGTGTCCAGGAATTGCCATCTCTCAAAGGAATCCTCACTCTATCACATCAGGAAACACCAAAGAAACAGAGTCTGTTCAGGGATCAGATCAATCGGAAAAATCCCAATTCTGCAACATACCATTAGGTGTAGAGCATGAGAAGTTAGCTATACCTCTGATCTTACTTTCCTCGTCTCTGAACTGGTATAATTACTCGAGTTTCTTAGACTGTGAACATTCAGTGGGATAGAATATGGAACACACAGGACACGTCATTAACATAGCTCACATCCTCCCCTCTGGTCTGTGAGCCGTGGCGCATTAACACAGCTCACATCCTCCCCTCTGGTCTGTGAGCCATGGCGCCCCCCAGTGAGCAAGTGGTTAATACACGCTGTCTGATGGTGGTAATGATGATTTTTTTTCCTTTCTGTTTTATGTTTTTAAACATCGGCACGTTGTACTTTGCACCATTGCAAAAAGATCTGCAATTAGTGGTTGTTTCCCATATTTTTTTTTATGTTTTACCATATTTTTTAAAGCTTATAAAAGTCTAAAGTCAACAAAAGAGGATAATTACTACCATTTGTAAGGTCGCCTGGCATAATCAGAAAAAAATTCTCTCTCTCTTTCACTCTTACATAAATGAAATTATTATAAAGCCATTAGTAAGATCTTCTTTCTCTTTTACCATTGTATTCTTGTCTTGGTGATCAATTTCTAAATTACCTTATGATTTTTGGACCGAGAGTAAAGAAAACAGGGAAATGGCTAGATGAACGTTAAACATAAGAATATGAAAGCCTTGGACGATACAATGCTCTAACTTGCAGACTGAAGAATCATTAACAAGAGATCAAGCCGCTCTATACCACAATTCATCTCTATCCATGAGGTGTGGAAATAAGAGCATTTCAGCTTTAAACACAGTATCTGCCTTCTAAAAGTCAAAACCAGTTTGGTTCCAAAGTAAACATATATATATATATATGTTTATATATATATATATATAGTTTCAGAGAAATATTTTTTTAGTACGATGACCTTTTTTGTCCACTCTTATTATTATTCATACGAAAAAGATTTGAAAACTCTTTTGTGAATGCATAAAATCTCCTACACCATACCCAGATGCTGTGTCTAGGAGGACAAACAAAGTCAACGTTTATGTTACCCTGCAAATCTGATCAGTGTAACTGAAAAATTCAAGACAAAAATGCACACACACACACACACACACACACACACACAGCATGTAGATTCTGAATGTTATTTCTTTTATCAGACTTACAATTTCAGATAAGACTCGGGCTTTCCAATATGATATTTTCTAATAATAAAATTTTTGTGCCCCAAAGTTCAGGAGGCTCAATTATATTGTATCAAAAGGTGGCTCCAGGGGCACCTGGGTGGCTCAGTTGGTTAGGCGTCTGCCTTCGGCTCAGGTCATGATCCCGGGGTCCTGGGATCGAGCCCCGCATCGGGCTCCCTGCTTATTGGGAAGCCTGCTTCTCCCCCTCCCTCTGCTTCTCCCCCTGCTCATATTCTCTCTCTCTCTCTCTGTATCTCTGTATCTCGAATGAATAAATAAAAAAACCTTTAAAAAAAAAAAAAAGGTGGCTCCATCTGAGTAGATTTCAGAATGAACCTTGGCAAAGAGATTTATTCACCGAAATTTCTTGAGTGCCACCTCTGTGCTATTATGCCAGTACTTCATCTGATTATTATTATTCTTGGTCTGGCAGCATTGCTCATCTGGGTGTCAAGCAAACTCTTTAAGCAGATTCAGAAATGGTCAGGTTCTGGGGTATCCCCCAGTGGGTAAGGCAGGGATCTGGTAAGTACTCTCCTACTCCAAAGGTCCCTCCAGCCAACAGAAATCAGTTTATAAAGACTAACATGGTCAATATATTCTCATTCTTGGAATATTCTAAACAAAAAAAAAAAAAAAAAGAAAAGAATGATCATATTGTGGTCACAATTTTCAAGAATTCCAAATTACTAGGAAACAAAAGACACAGACTTTAAAAATAAAACCTAGGCCAGAAACCAGGTCTTTAGCTCTCTCTTCAGCCACATTTAGAACCTCATTTCTTCATCTGCAAAATAGTGTAATAATACATATATGTTAATATGCAGTAATGAGTATTATTTGCCACTCTGGGCTCAAATCTACTGTTTAAATTGTCAAGTGGCAAATGAAATTTACTGTATTGAAAATACAGTAAATGAAAAACATTTTCACTGTTGAGATATTTATATCCACCAAATATATTCATGCCTAAAAGATGCTTATTGCCAAACCAGGAATGCCTATCTTATTATATCCATTCTTCAGTTAAGATCTTTCTTATATATCTGATGTTAGGAAAATATTTGTTGCTTAAATTAAGACAAATGTGGTTACTTATGTGTGTGCATGTGTGCATACATATACATATACACTTATCACTTTATATGTATGAATACACACAACACAAATCATATGTCTAAACTGCATATATATAAATTTATATATATACAAAATTTACATTTTCTTCACAAGCACTTTACTATGTCAATCACTTCTTCCTTTTTTTTTTAATTTAACATTATTTTTTTAAATTCTATTCTTAGTCTTTGACTCTTCCATATAGGTTTGAGAATCAGCCTGACAATTTCCAACGGGCACCCCACTAGGACTCTTGATTGGAATCTGTGACTGTTAGAGTGGCTGACCCTTACTCTTTTTTGTTCTCCCCCTTTCCTATGTGTTTTTAAGTTATTATTACATTTTTATTATTGATTGCTATAGTCGTAGTGCATGGAGCTTTATATCTGGGCACTCTTTGCAGTTGAGATTGAAGGTGCTCTTGTCCAGAGAAGATTTGTGTTTGCGTCTGGCAGACTTCTGAGGGCACTATCCATCTGGGACACTTCGCAATAAATCCTTGCTGAGTTCTCCTCTCCATTCAGAGTCAGTGTCAAATAAATTAGTGTATTTATCCTACTCTACAAGATATCCCTCTACCACCACTTCTACTTTTGCTGACATTGTGGCCCTCTGGACGTAGGCTATATTCAAAAGTCCACTCCCAGTCAAAAATGCTAAAGTTATAAAATATAGCATGAGTACAAAGAGCTAAGAATAATTAATTCTACAAATCTGTTACTCTAAGCAACAGTAAAATTCACTGCATGTATTTTTCTACAGTGCTTAAATCTCCCAGGAGAATCTGAATAATGGTTGAAAATAACCACCATAATAACTATAATGATGAGGATGAAGAGGAGGGAGAGGAACACATTCAATGAGCAATTACTATGTCCTAGAAATTGTGCTAAATGCTTTATAGTATTATCTTATTCAATTCTCAACAAGCACTATGCAGTAGATGTTTTTATTAAGTTCATCTTACAAGTGAGGACATTGAAGATAAAAGAGAGTAACTTGCCAAAGGACACGCAAATGGTTGATGTGGCATTAAACTCCAGATGTGTCTGATTTTAGAGCCACTATGTTACGTTGTTTTTGAAAATATGTTTTATGTGTACAGGTATTACCAAGCATTTCTCCAAATGTCAAGAATGGATAAAAAGTAAAGAAGATGCTTGATGAGGTTGGATTAGCAAGAACCAAAGACAGGAAGTGAGGGGTATTGAGAAATACAGTAAATTAATCTACAGAAAACCTACTCATATTGCCAGAATACTGATGCATTTTAGTGGTTTGAAAGTGGTATGAATATAATATTCATAAACCTTTTATAGGAAGTGATTACTACTGACTGTTTCCGGTTAGGCTATTCTCGGTAGATATTGGCAGAGACGCAAGATTTCTTAGATCTAGAAATTTCCAAAATCCATTTCGTGAGGATACCCAGGTTCTGAGAAATTGCTTCACAGTCAGGGAAGTTGTGACATCACTACTGATTGTCTAAATGATAGTGGGAGTTTGCCTTCTGTTACATGGGACACAGAAGGTCTGCAAAGGGGCACGTCCTTCTTAGGAGCTAATCACCCCAGAAGACTAAGTTCATTATGGGTCCAGAGTCAGAATATATATATATAAGTTGAATATTCTTAGTTTACTTAATTATGTGTATATATTTAATATATATCTTTAGTATATATAGGTATACGTATTTATATATACCTATTAAAAGCATATCTACCTTTATAAAAACATGGGACTGGTTACCTATAATCAAATCACTCTCTCTTGCTAACAGATTTTTCTCATTGCCTTTTTTCTAGCCTCCAAACTTATTTCTATTTTTCTATTTATATAGGTTTTAACAAATTTTCCCTTCTGCATTTTGTAGTTCCCAATTGTATTACATTTATCTTTTTTGTCAATTTTTTAAAATATTTTACTGGAAAGCAGGGTTAGATTCTATAAAATTTTGCTCTAAGTGGATTCTTGTTATCTCAACACCAGGGGGTGCCACTTAGGTGGGTACAACTTTTTTGACTAAAATTTGGGGGGTAGGTATTATTTCTACCCACTTACATGCATCCCTTTATAAATGTTTAAATTAAAACAATTTTATTTTTTAGTTTATAATTAATTGTTGACTATGCTTATATGCTTAAGCACAGAAACACAGAGGTAGGGGAGAGTACTTTTTTCTCTTTGCTCTTCTTTGGCATAAGGATAATTTTATTTACCATGTGAGTATTATTTTCTTAATAAAACAACAGTTTTAAATTCAGAAAACCACTGCAAATTTATGATCTAGCTAATATGAAATAGACCTAAATTAAACATTTCTGTGGAATGCATATTTACTGTTGAACAGAGCTTTAGAAAAAGAAATATCAAAATACAGAACAGCCTCTATTACACCTTTTTTTCCTGATGGATTTCAGGGATGTGTTTATTGACCTGTAGAACAACCAATAGATTACTCATCTTGATAGGGTGTCTGTTGCCACGGTAATAATAATGTGACATTTTTCCAAGGGAAGGTTTTGTTCTAAAAACAATGAGTAACATCCTGCAGCCTCCATTCAAAAACAAAGATGAGTAGGTTGGACTGTTTTCCTAGGAACAGATGGGAGTGTGTAGTATCCTGACAGTCTCACTAAGGTGCCCCTTCATGTCAGATCCTATTGTCTGCTATTCAGAAATAACTTTTTTTTAGTGTATAAAAGTTCCTACTGTTTCCTGCTGGAATATTAAATAAACAAAATGAAGAGTATTGCTTTGAGCAAAAAACAAGAAAGGAATGAGTATACCTCATTCTGTCCTTTTTGTTAACAGCAATTACCTAGGGAAGGACCCCATCTTTAATTAATATATAACTAGATGAACTCAAAACAAGAAGACAACTTTAAACAAAAACACATGAATAGAAACCTTTCCCAAATGATCCAAAATCCCCAACCTTTTACTTTTCAAATGTCTCTAAACCATCCATTGACACCTCTGGGTCTCTCCTGTCTATTCATTAACATTGCTTAATAATTGCCAGGCACATTTTAGTCAGAACATAATACTGTTCAGTGTGGTGGGGATCCACAGTGACTAGAACAGGCAGAAGTACCCAGCAAGGAGTAATAAACAACCATGTACATGAGTGTGCACGTCATTTGGATTTCTGCACTTGAAGGAGGGAAGCTCAGTGTGACATTAGGTGATGTGTATTGCATATGGCACCTAGATGATCCACGGGTGTGGAGAGGTAAATGGACCTCTCTCTGCATGTGGGCTAATACCTAGATCTCCTGCCAAGGCCAATGGCTGAACAGAGGCCAAATCGAAGATGCCCACCTCAGAGGACATTCATATTCAGGAGGCAAATGTTTTAAATGGGCTTAGAACTCAGAGGTGTGAAGTATGGTCACCCTCTTCCGGGTTGTTACTCTTTATTTTTAGTCTTCATTTCTACCTGCTTGTTCTTTGCTTCCCCCATTCCTCCAATCTTTCTATTTCTTTTGTCTTTCCATCCTTCCTTTGGATTTCTCATTTACTCTTTACCCGGGCCTGGGATGATCCTTAGGAAAATGAGTTGATGAGACATGGATGAGGAAATAAAGATCTCTGAACTTGGAATAAATATCCTTACTGAGCCATAACATTACCTCAAACCATGTTCTCACATGTGTTGATGTTCTTATGTAACCCCCAAAACAAATTCTCCGGCTAGGGGTTATGAATGAGCAGATATGAACTTTTACCTGCCGTGTTTATTTTGTACTATGAGAGGCACGTTCATGTTTGCTGATGTTACTCGTTATGCAAATGTCCAGTCACTGAGGACCTACAGGAGGGCATTCTATCATTCCCTCTGCTCCGTATCTCATTTACTTCTGCCATCCCCCATCTAATGTAGGTATTATTGTCTCCATCTTAGAAGACTCAAAAACTTAAGTAGTCTGTGGGCAATCACGTGGTCGCTAAATGATGAATTTTCTCTAGTATAAATTAATCTAACTCCAAAATCCATGAATTTTTAATAGATAGTTTGGAAGGCAGCATGTGTGTGCACATGACTGCTGAAGGAGAAAAATGATACTGGAATCTTTGAATGGAGGAAGCTTAGTAATTACTAAGAAATAGTTAAATAAAAAATGATTAAGGTGAATCCAACACAACTATACATATAATGGAAAAAATTACATAACAATCAGCTTCCCTTTTATAGTAAATCTTTATGGCAAAGACCTCTGAAATCATTTAGGAAGCTTAACATTTCATCACCAACTTAAAAATAAAATGTATCAAGTGGACTTCTCCAAGAAACAAATAATAAAATTATAATTATCCTAGTAGCAAATTCACAAAGCAGTTCGTTTCCATGGCCAGCCAATCTTTCTCTCTCTCCCTCTCTCTCTCCGCTCTCTCCTCTATGTCTGTTTCGTTTATTTTTAAAATCTATGTGAATAAATATTACTCTGCAAACCAAAATTCTGAGTGATAAATTTACTTCCTCAGTTTCATATGACCAATTAATGGCCCAGTTGAAATTCACAGCTGGATTTGCTGATGGGGGAATTGTTGCTAATTAACTTGTAACAAACATGATCATGTTGACTAACTAAAAACTCTTTCTTTTTCTAGGATCATAGTTAATGGGTTACATTCCTCATGAAATAAAATATCTATTTACTCTAAGATTTTGGGCAAATAAGTAGTTAACACAGGACAATAATACAGCAAGTCTTACATTTTCAAGAGCATTGTAAAGTATGAAAACTTTCTAGAACATTCTGAAATAGGTACCCATATTTAGTTTTATTCTTTACATTTGCTTAAGATTGATGTACAAATACTGAAAGCAGCAGTCTCTGCGGGGCCGCAGTCCACGGGGCACATCAACCTACACAACACATATTCTTTCTGTCCTACAATCTGAGCCATTTACAAAAAAAAATTAGATCATGAGATTATGCCTGAGGTTGTCTTGAATATGATAACTTTAATTTTTCCTTTAGAATATATTCATATCTAAATGTCTCATAATTTGTTAGATTTATTAGATTCTACAGAAATAAACACCCCAACTTACTCTTAATCCAGTTGTTTCAAAAAAAGTTCTCTTTGGTCTATGTAGATTTTTATATACACTCTAGCAGACATTTTTGAGAAAGGGGCCATGAAAACAACTAAACATTTCTCTATAACTCCACTCTCAATTCAGAGCAAAAATCTTTCTGTCCCCTAAAATTAAAAAAAATAATGATAATAATCACAATCATACAAAAAAAAAAGAGGAAAAGGATTCAAATCTATTTTTTGGGAAAATAAATAACCAGACATTAATTAGAATGCTTTTATTTTACATAGCAGCTATGAATTTTGTAGCATCTTCAAAAGTCTTCAGCTTGGATAAACAAGTATATAATTTTTCTTTTGTTGAAAATTTGGATATAAAGAGGAATTGC
Organism: Phoca vitulina; assembly: GCF_004348235.1. Classification (NCBI taxonomy): domain Eukaryota; kingdom Metazoa; phylum Chordata; class Mammalia; order Carnivora; family Phocidae; genus Phoca; species Phoca vitulina. The sequence continues at coordinate 2,689,909 of NW_022589707.1, forward strand.
TAATGAATGAGATATTACAAGATTCCACTGGTGAATAATGTAATTACTTGGCAACCAACACTGAAATCTATTCTCATAACTAAAGAAGAATAAACTTGCATTTATCTTTAAAGGCAAAGGAGAGGGAAGGAAGGTGAAAGTGATATTTACTTTATCCAAAACCAGTAAAATTGCCCAGAATTGTATACTGAAGGGCAGAAACCCTAACATGAAACAACTTTCAGTGAAAGCAGTTTCAGTTTTTGGTTTCAACTACAACCTACACAGAGACAGCTTTCTAATCAGTATCTATTCACCTGACATCTCATTTGGGCTGCGTTTTTAATTATAGCGCTGTTAGGATATTTAAAGTTTCCTAACCTAAAAAACACAAATTTAGTTGAAAACTAAATTCTTCATCTTCCCTGAGACTTCTACTTTTCAATTCTGCTGTCATTCCGTGACTACATCATTAGCTCCAATTCCCTGGCCAGAAATACAGATGATATTTTAGGATACTGGGAGGAGTCAAAGTATGATCAAATTCTGTCAGTTACTCATTTGCCACCTATCTCAGATATAATCATTCCTTTCCGTTTTTCTTGTCACACTGTGACATAGGCTTTTGTCACTTCCTATTTTAGATTACTACAAATGATATCCGGTCTATCAAACTCAGCCTCCCAAATTTAGACTGCATACCATTCATTGTCAAAACAACCATTCCCCAACTTCGATTTAATCATTACACTATCTTACCCAAAACCACCCAATGGCTGGTCTTGCCTTCTGCAAACTACCTAACAGAGTCTGGTCTTAAAGACCTCTTTAGTCTGACTTTATTTCCCCCTATGCCCCAATGAGAACACCTTCATTCATTATAAACCAGTCTCCCATCATCTTCAAGAGGTGCTGTAATAAATTTTAATGCTGAACTTTCTTCTGCTAGGTTTAGACTGCCTTATTTCCCCTCCCCCACCAATTTATCTCCTCTTTTCCCTTAAAGATGCAAACCCCATCTCTGCCATGATGCCTCTTCTTACCCCTTCCGTGCCAGGTGGAATAATGAATAGCTGAAGCCAGCAAGCTAGGAACAGCTAGAAAGTGGATCCAGTGGGATCATGTCATCATGTAAATTTGTTATCCAAAAGTTCAAAATGTTCAAACGTATGTTTTTTTTTTACATTTAGTCTGTAGAAAAATAAATTGCGTGTGTGTATGCATACATAGGTGTGCATGTGCAAGTGTAAGTGTGTGTGTGTGTGTGTGTGTGAGACACCAATGCTAGAATCACAGAATATTACAGTTAGAAAGACACCCGTATATACTCACTTCCCTAATTTTATAGGTTAGGAATGTGAGACCCAGAGAGTAGAAATGACTTGCCGAAGCCTATCCTTTGCAGCAGTTGTGACTAGACCCAACTCTCCGTCTACAATGATAAACAGAGACAAGAACCTGCAGCAGATAAGTACCCTACTTCCACTAGACAAAAATGTCAACATCTTTCTTTCCTCAATCCAGATGCATCCAGGTCTAGTTTTGTTTTTCCTTTGCTTCGTTAATAATCTTCTGTGACTCTCATGCAAAATGCAATTAACATAAAAATCATCTAAATGGTCTTAGCTTTAAAAAGATGTGGTATTTTCATTGTTGATACAAACACTGTGCTATTTTGAGATTGATTTATGATTTACGGTTCATAGAAGGTCAATAATGAATCATTTAGCAATAACAGAGCATTGTTAATGATCCAGGAACAGTAACAGCAGAGAATGTCATCTTCCTCAAGTGCTAAAGTCCCCACCATGCAGAAAAATATGGCACCCTCCCTCCCCTGTGGGGAATGTATGTATGTATATATACACACACATACACAAATAATTTATTTGGAAAAGCAGCCTAATGAATTGGGTTGTGCCCTCTTCCAAAAGCAAATATCCACAGTGCAAAATAAATACAATAAGATGAATACAAATACACATTGAAACTGGAACAATAGTTACAAGGAAGCCCCCAAATATCTTGAAATACTTTATGCAAAAACATTGATTTAATACCCAGAATCTTCAAATAGTCCATTTCCATATTTATCTGAATCATGGAATCTATCCCAACTCAGGTCTCCATACTGTCAATGGTGTTAAAATAGTCTCTGCCATTCCCCTGGTCAGCTAGGTCAGATTCTGATTGACAGATGGTGCTTAGTAAAAATAAATGCTAGTACTGGTACTATGGATACAATCCTGAAATCCTTTCTCTACAACATGGGAGAAACCATAATGTAAGTATGAGTTTTAAAGTTGCTAATGCTGGAAACAAACATATGGGTCTCAGGAGGATGGATCTCATTGTGAATGACTGAACTGAATAGAACAATGAAAAACAGAAGTCCAAAAAAATATTTAGAGATATAGTGTAATGGAAAAATGATTAAATGCTTTGGATTTGAATGGTTTTAAATAGAGGTTAGATCATGATTAAAAATAGTTTAAAATCAAGGGGAATTTACTGAGAAGAATCTCAAGAAAACCACAGTATCCATGAAAGAAAGATCAGAAGACTATTGTCTGCCAGGCAATCAAGAGAATGTTGAGAATAAAAAATATAACCAAAACATCCAATGAAGTATTTGGGTTCTTGAGGGAGCAGAGAAGATAGAAGAGAAGAGGTGTACTTTTCAAGTCTTTATATTAGAAGGAAAACACAAAAGGAAGAAGGCAGGGAAGGAAGAAAAAAGCCACACAACACAATGAAATGATGCAAGGACCTCTGGCTTTTTTATACAGTCTCCGTAGAAATCACCTAAGAAGACAAGCCCCTGGGTGTTAACTGAAAGGAATTAAAGCCTTTTTTTCCTACCTAGCCGAAGCGATCTCTCTCCACAGAGTGTGTAGACTTTCTTTCAGAGATGCTAGATCATGAACAACTGCCAGGGAAGGCTCAAGGTGTGCTCTCAGCATACCTCTTAGTCAAGATACTTTCTAACCTCCTATTCACTCTGCCTTACCTCTTGCTGGCCACTTTTCCTAGAATGGCACCCAACTATGATGAGCTCTCCTCTCATTTAATTATAATAGTGCTTTGTACCATGGCTTTGGAACAAATTCCATATTTATGTCTAAGCAGAAATCTAAAGAATAGGATAGGAGATTATTGTAGGCAAATCATAGGCCTGATGTCAGCAGACAGGATTTCGTTTTGAGAAACTGCTAGAAATTCAGTTCAACTGTAAAATACCATGAGGCCAAGGAGCAGGATTGGGCTGGAGGTGAAGGACAGGTGCTATGAGGGGCCATCAAGACACAATGTCAAGGAGTTAATGACGTCTTTCCGCTAGGGATTTGAGTAGTAAGATCTGAACTCTAACTTTGAAGATGCACATGGAGAACTGATTGAAACAGCACAGGAAAGTGGTGCTTGAGCCCAAGCTTCTCCTTGTCTCCACTACAACTTCAAGAGAAGGCCTATGTGTATGGCGACTAGGTTTGTATTTAAAATTTCTTTAAATCTCAGATTTTGAAAATTCATGCTAATTATATATGCATTTCTCTCAGTATGAATATCATTCCTCCCTATCCTCTCTAAAGGATACTGTGCAATAACACTGGGGAGATGTGTTATGTTGATTATTGATTGATAAATAGATCATTTATCTATTGGCTTATTGCCAATGTCAACAGGGTACACTGTTACCCATTCAAAATAAAAGGGTGTAAAATGCTGATATATAAAACAATGATACAATATATTAAAAGGGGCTCTAAGTTCAAGGAGTAGAATTACAACTACATTTGGTTGCTGAAGTATGATCTACTCAAACCAATCAGATTCTCAGCTAGGCTTATTGACTTTTTAAAATATCAACTAAGTGACAAAGAAGAGGGAATATCTTCTTTTTTTTGTAAAAAAATTTTTTTTAATTCAAGAAAGATATAAGAGGAAATATTTGAACTTGTTTGGAAATGATCTATATTGTTTTAAGGTTTGGATATGTATTATATATATATATATATATATATATATATATATATATATATGTAATATTCCCCATCTATTGTTACATAACTATTTTACTTTCCAATATTTATACTAATTTATACTATGGTATATATAAGTATTGGGTCATAATACATCCTAATACATTTTTAGATTAATGGTGAACAAATGGTCTGAAACAAAATCGATCCGAATGACTATGCTCTGAGATCCCAGTGGTTATCCAAGTGCAGAGTAAGAGTGTTGCTTTAACTTTGAGGCTGCATATTACATTTGGTTTAGAAATCAGTTATATACTTAGAAAGCAATTTTCTACAGCAGAAAAGATGTGATTTTTCTTTAAAACATGGAACATAATAGGTGTAATTATTTGGATGCAGGATATACAAAACTTCACTGTAAATGGTGCATAAACCTGGCCTCATTTTGTATTGATTTATGAGCCATATATAACACAGCCCTCCATATCCCCTGCATCGGGGATAAATATATTGATGTGGAACTGAATAGTCATATCTACCCATTGTGAAATGGAATTACGGGAAACAGTACAGAACAGTGGCCTATGTAACGGTGCATTTACACAATGACAATAATGTAGGGATGGTAAATTGAGCTACATAAAATGTTTATAATATTTCTCCAAACCAGGACACCCATGAGAGCTTTTATTTTCACTCCTTTGGGGTCATTTTCATCGAAATCAGCAAGTCCATTTTAGCTTCTTAAAGAAATCTGGGCAACTGACAAAATCTTTTGAGATTTTATTTATTCAGTGACGAAACTTGGTCCCCATTTCCCACAATAACTGATTCACGGACCTTAATTTCTGATCATTTGCTCTCCACAGAATCCCTGCAATTCTCAATTATAGGTAATAGCCACACCTCGCTCATAGGAATTAAGAGTCAATTCTCTGGATAATTAGAAATGTGCCTAAGCTGTCGCAACAGCTCTTGTAAAAAGAATTTATGTTAAATATATTTGCTTGCAATGACACACATGCAATTTCAAACATACAATTTATCTTACAGAGATTTCATTTGAGTATTCATTGTTGATGGACTTGACAACCATACCTTGAAAGACAACTATGTACAGGGCATTCTGCTAGTGTAAGCCCACGTGGAAATGAACAGCAAGGAGGGTATCACAGCACAGGGAAGGAACTCTACTTTTTCATCATCAGAAAAAGAATTTCGGCTCTGACGAAACCCAGTCGCTCTTCCTCTACTACTGATTAACAGCTGTAATGCTTCTGAGCACAGAAGTAGAGAAGTGAGTGTTCCAAGACCTACAGAAACACACGGCTTACAGGCCAAGAGAGAGAACTTTAGTCTGGATAGGAAAACAAGACTTGCCTGAAACTCTAATTCAGAGGAGCAACAGCCTCCATGTTGTGGGCTACGTGGAAGGTACAGAGGAAGATCAATAGACGATGCAGACAACCAGGAGCTCCCCCAGATACGGTTTCACCAAATTCTCTAGTAAAGAGGGATTAAATTATTGATCAGATCTCCTCAGTATTATATTTGTAGTTTGTTTTCAATATAATTTAAGACTCATCTAACTCTGTGGGATATTCTAGGCTATTCTTATTCCATTCTTATTTTGTGGGCTTTATGATTTGTTAATTAACCCAGATTCATTGCAAACAGAAAAACGGTATTTGGTTCCAAGATTCTGAAAGCCAGGGTAGAGAGACCTTTTACAGAATTCTGCCTCGGCAAGGCTTATTCCAATCTGGTTGTATTATTTACTAAAATAGATACCTGGGATTAAGGTAATAAAATAAAATATGGCAGTTGGGGATATAGCAAGAAACTCAACCAAGGAGAATTAGGAAGAATCATTGAGGCAAGAAAAGATGATATTTAGGCAAGGTTTCTGCCAAGTAGAGAAAGGAGGGAGAGACAAATCAGGCAGTGGGAACAGTGTGCACTAAGACTTTTTCAAGTGTAAGTTTTTCTCTCTCTGCCCTTCATTAGTAAAGCTTAATTTTTCAATTGTCTTATTATTTTGTATTGTGAGCTCGTCTTTTATTTCCTTGAAACGTTAGATGCCTTGGTGACAAAAACAAAACGAAGAATAATATAACAGACTACTTCCATGTATATGAATTTCAAAAATGCACGAAAGAAAACATCGTGTTTACACATACAAATATGTGATTAAATCCATAAAAGAAAAGAAGAGGATGGTAAATTCTAAAGCCATTTAAGAGAGTGGTTATTACCTCTAAGATGAGTGGCAATGATTTGATATTTAGAAATATGCATGGGGCTTCAAAGGAAATGGTTGTATTTTAATTCTTAAATTGGTGAGTGGTATAATTTTTTATACTGTAAACATCATCTCAGGGTGGATTCTTTGGGAAGCAGACTCTGAGATGGAGTTAGCATGCAGGACATCGACTGGAATTTCCCTTTGGGATCAATGCCTGGGAAAAGGGAGGGAGGGGAAGCAGGATTGTGCAGAGGGAAAAAGCTGGCTGGGATGTCCACCTACAGCCTAACTCATGGGGGGCTCCAGAGCTGAATTGGCAGAGTTGTCCCACGGTAGCCAGAAATGGCTAGACCTTAACATCCTGCTTCATCAGTCATCAGAGGTGAGCCATCCCCAGAATGGCATGATCCCATGCAGCTGAGGCTATCCTTGAAGAGGCTGACAGTGAGAGGCTATCCACTGATAGCAATTCCTGCAGCTGGGACAGCAGGTCCTTCCTTGAAGGGCAATTTGGATGGAGTATATGACTTTTTAACAACACAGTGTTTTATAAAATATAAAAACATAAAATGTGTATGGAACCACAAAAGACTCTGAATAGCCAAAGCAATCTTGAAAAAGAAGAACAAAGTTGAGGTATCACAATCCCAGATTTCAAGATATACTACAAAGCTGTAGTAATCAAAACAGTATGGTATTGGCACAAATAGACACCTAGATGAGTGGAACAGAACAGAGAGTCCAGAAATAAACTCATGCTTATATGGTCAATTAATCTACAACAAAGGAGGCAAAAATATGCAATGGGAAAAAGATATTCTCTTCAACAAATGGTGTTGGGAAAACTGGACAGCTACATGCAAAAGAATGAAAGTGGACCACTTAGGCCATACACAAAAATAAACTAAAATTGATTAAAGACCTAAATGTGAGACCTGAAACCATAAAATTCCTATAAGAAAACATAGGCAGTAATTTCTTTGACATTCTAGATATGTCTCCTCAGGCAAGGGAAACAAGAGCAAAATTAATCTATTGGAACTACACCAAAATAAAAAGGTTTTTCACAGAAAAGGAAACCACCAACACAACAAAAAAGCAGTTTACTGAATGGGAGAAAATATTTGCAAATTTTAATATCCAACATATATAAAGAATTAATATAACTCAATGCAAAAAAAAAAACCCATAAATAATCTTATTAAAAAATGGTCAGAGAACCTTAATAGACATTTTTCCAAAGAAGACATACAGATGTCCAACAGACACATAAAAAGATGCTCAACATCACTAATCATCAGGGAAACGCAAATCAAAACGACAATCAGATATCACCTTATGCTGTCAGAATGGCTAAAATAAAAAACACAAGAAATAACAAGTTTTGCCAAGGATGTGGAAAAAACTAACTCTCATGCACTATTGATGGGAATGCAAATTGACGCTGCCACTATGGGAAACAGTATGGAGTTTCCTCAAAAAATTAAAAATAGAAATATATTATCCAGTAAATCCACTACTGGGTATTTACCCAAAGAAAACAAAAACACAAATTTGCAAAGATATATGCACCCCTGTGTTTACTGCAGCTTTACAATAGCCAAGATATGGAAGCAACACAAGTGTCCATCCATAGATGGGTGGGTAAAGAAGATGTAGTATCTGTATACAAGAGAATACTACTCAGCCATAAAAAAGAATGAAGTCTTGCCATTTGCAACAACTGGATGGAACTGGAGGATATAATGGTAAGTGAAATAAGTTAGAGAACGACAAATACCATAATTCCACTCATATGTGGAACTTGAGACACAAAGCAAACAAACAAAAAGACAAACAAAAGAACAGACTCTTAAATGCAGAGAACAAACTGGTAGATACCAGAGGGGGGTGGTGGGGGGAGTGGGTGAAATAGACAAAGGGGATTAAGGGTACACTTATCATGATGAGCACTGACTAATGTACAGAATTGTTGAATCACTATACTGTACATCTGAAACTAATATAACACTGCATGTTCATTATAATTCAATTAAAAAACAATAAAGTACTTTCCTACATTATCCGGAATTTTTCATGAATGTTAATGTTAATGGTTAAATGAGAAACCATCATATGGCTATATCTTATGTTCTATATCTTTGTCTCTTTTTTGGACATTTTGATTGTTTCCTTTGTTGTTTTTCTCCTAAACAATCCACAATGACACTCTCTGTGTAAATCTTGGTCCACATTTTAATTTTTATTTATTTTTATTTTTTTAATTTTTAAAAAAGACTTATTGTTTTAGAGAGAGAGAGAGCATGAGTGGGAGGGGCAGAGGGAGAGGGTGAGAGAATCTCAAGCAATCTTCACACTGAGCGGGGAGCCCAACACAGTGCTCGATCTCATGACCCTAAGATCATGACCTGAGCCAAAACCAAGAGTTGGGCACTCAACCAACTGTGCCACCCAGGTGCCCTGGTCCACATTTAAAATTTTCCTATTAGGATTGCAAATATGTGTACACACACACACACACACACACACACACACACGCTTTAAGCTCAACTTACTAATCTATTGTCTTTAGGGTCTAATCATTTGTTTTATTTGAAATCAAAGAAAACGTATGTTCTCCACAGTTTTTCAGTGACAACACAATTTCAAGTTCTTGCAGTACACCCTGGGACATGTTGTCAGGTTCTAGAGACTAATCTCATTTGGTTGGCTATGCGCTCCCATATATTTTGCTTCACCTACTTCAGCCTGGAATTTCCATCTTGCAGTGCTGTTTAAACTTTTTCCAGTTTCCCAACCATTTCTTCTCATGGAAGAAGATGGAAGCAAAAGATGGATCTTCTTTTGCCCTTTTATTTTCAGTTGTAATTAGCTTCTCACCAACTCTCCCAAGCAGTAGCCTTACTTCTTCCTTGCTTTTCTGTTTTTAAACACTAAGTATGGGTTTAGAATTTTTTCATGAGCCTCAGCACAACAGCATGACTAATTCCTACTTAAATTTATCAGATTCAGCTCAATCTTATGGTTTCTTGACACTTCCTAGATACTCATTAGACTGGGTTATACACCCTCCCCTAGATACTCAACACTATCTGTGTGGCTCCTATCATGGTCTTTATCATATTGTGCTATTATCATCAGCTTTCTTCTTTGTCTGTATGCGAAACTGAGATTATTCTGATATCTTCTATTTTATCCTAAATGTCTATTCCTACTCTTCCCCTTGCCTGTAAAATCTCTTTCAATGCCTTCAATTAAATTTCTTCTTTTTCTTTAGTATCTTTTAAAAGAATCCTATTAGAGATTCAATTAGAAAACACAAATGCCCATTTGTCATGAAATTGTTTATCTCAAATATTTTTCCCTGAAATAAAAATGTCTAGTTAAGTCTATCACTGTGTGTGTGTGTGTGTGTATATATATATGTATATATATATATATATACATATATATATACATATATATAAATCAATTGTTATCACATCGAACAGCATTTCTGCCACACTGCTCTGAAGTATTCTTCAACACTTCAATAATATGAAGATTTTATAAATTTGTGCTAAATAACTAATAACTTGATCTAGCAAATAGAAATGTAGAGCTATGGGAACAACAGATTCTCATGGATCAAAGTTATTTGAATTAATTGCATCTCCCTTGAGATTCAAAGAACTTGCATGATGTTTACTTGGGGTTTATTTAAATACTTATTTCCCAAGGAAACTGAATAATTATAAAACAGGAAATTAACACCCTTTGAAATATATTCTTATGCATCTTGGCAGGAAATAAAAACACTCCAAATCCATTTAATCTAAAGATGCACTTTCTTTAAAATTGCCCAAATTATTTCCTGCAGAGCTTATTGAACAGGCTGTTCCATGAGATGGATGGACAGTCTGGGAAAGATGCAGAATGATCAATTGAAAAGACAACCACATTTAACTTTATCAGAAATGACCTGAAAACCCATTTACCACAGTCATCTTTTGCATCAGCCTGTGTAATAGTGCTTTTAATGAAAGAGACAAGCATAACTTCACTAATTACTTAGAGACACTGAAATCAGTCATGTCAACGACTCCATCACACAAAGTCCCTTGGTTTTTGTACTAGTTTTTCTTAAAGACAAACTAATTATCAGAAAATACTACATGTTAAAAAATAGCAGGCCAGGTGGTAGTAACAAAAAAAAAAATGTATGCTTAAAACTTATCTAAATTAGGGGTACCTGGGTGGCTCAGTCATTAAGCGTCTGCCTTCGGCTCAGGTCATAATCCCAGGGTCCTGGGATCGAGCCCGGCATTGGGTTCCCTGCTCCGCGGGAAACCCGTTCTCCTTCTCCCACTCCCCCTGCTTGTGTTCCCTCTCTCGCTGTGTCTCTCTTTGTCAAATAAATAAATAAAATCTTAAAAAAAACTTATCTAAATTAATACAGTAGTTTTCATATATGGTGGAGTTCAGAAATTATTTAAGACTAGTTTAAGCTACTTGAAGTCTGCAAGTCTTTCATGTATTGTCACTGGGAAGCACTGAATTATTAACTATCCATTATTTTCCCCATGACAGGAAGAGAGGGACAACAATGGGTTGAAAGAAATTTAAATGTATGAAAAATTCCTGAATAGTTATAGGTAAGCCATATTAATTTTTATAAATATCAACATAATCATAAAAACCATAGCTGTCTTCAAAGATCCAATAGTGTTCTAAGTACAGAAAATGTTAAGCAGAGGGGCACCTGGGTGGCTCAGTTGGTTAAGCGTCTACCTTCAGCTCAGGTCATGATCCCAGGATCCTGGGATTGAGCCCTGCATCAGGCTCCCTGCTCAGTGGGGAGCCTGCTTCTCCCTCTCCCTCTGCCTGCCACTCCCCCACTCCTGCTCTCTCTTGCGCGCACGCTCTCTCTCTCTCCCCCCGCACCTCTCTCAAATAAATAAATAAAATCTTAAAAAAAAAAGAAAATGTTAAGTAGAGATGTTTAGCTCTGAACCCTCGAGTTTTAGGATTAGTTAGTTGTCTGTCAATAATTTAGCAATAGATCTAATCAAAAGGTCAAGCCTAATCAAGACTTCTCAATGACTAAAATAATTAAAATATGAGTAATTTCAGGCACAGATTATGCTTAAAATGGTTACCCTTTTATTACGTTTAAGATTACAGATTACTTCAAAAATCAGCATTTTCTACTGGGATCCAGAAAAAACATTGGTGAAGGAAGCCACCTGTGGAGATGAAGGAGAAGAGATCCTGAACCAAAGCTGAGAAGATTACATTTACTTAATTATCTGTGATCACAGTCCTTGAGTTAGTTCATATTGGGAAAAATTTAACAGAGGGACAAATGTGGAAAACAACTGGCTATGGACAAACATCAGTTCAGCACTGTTAAAGTCCAAGTTCAGGTCTGCGTTGCCACATTCTTCACTCCATGTGCATTGCTGAGATCACGGAACATCAGCATGTGAACGGCTTCCACTGGGAAGGAAGGAAAGCTGAAAGATACTAACCCACTCCCTTGGTATGTTGCTTCTTTGCTTCTTTGCTGGATGGATGAAAGGAAAGCAACTTTACGCACCATCAGTTCATCACCATTTCATCTAGTCTTTGGAACAAAACTAACTTTTATGGTCCAGCCTAGCTTAAACATTCAAAACCAGACTACAGGTCTAGGCAGAGGTCTCTAACTCAAATGCCTACTTCTCATGTAAGTAGCAGATAAATAACAAACATTGTCACTTAAGACAATATGTGACAAAAGAGCAAAGGAAACAACCTCTGACTCCCCATTAATAGAGCTCTGCATAGTCTTATATATCATGATAACTCCAAATGAAATTTAATTACTGGAGTTGAGGCTTAATATCTTAGCCAAATTATATAAAAAGGACAACAAAATAAACAAATGAATTCCCACTCTCTGAACTATGAAAATATTTTCATATGTTAACCTGTCCACTGGTGTCTAGTCCTCTGACATTAAATAAAGGTCTGAAGATAGATAGCATATTGCAGAGTCTCAGAACACCCAACCTTTAAATGACCCTGCAGACGCTGTAGGAACATTTAGGCATCCTCTTTAAAGGGAACTGATTGTGCCATATATACAGGGAATGTACAGGATAAGCTCTATGATTTGATATTTGAAGACACTGGGGAACAATCTACCCAATACTTCTCTACAAACTAGTCCTGGAATTTCAATTTACCGTGTACACATCAGTAAAACTCACATTGAGTAATTAGGACTAGAAATGTTAATGGCTCTGAACTTGGATGAAAGAAGAAAATGGCCTGTAGCCAGGTAGGTTTCCAACCGTTCTAGGTTGTAGACTTGCATCCTAATGCTTTGTTCAGGCTCACTGCACCATGGGAGCTTTGTGCTATCCTCCCCTATTCTAACCTCTTTAGACAACAAACAAGCTCGGCAATCTCTGCATCATATGGAAAGGAAAATCCGGCTAGCTACCATTGCCCTTTCCAGTTTCTGAGTATTTGGACTCAAGACTGAAACACCTTGCACTAGAAAGCCCATCCTTGAAGGAAGATTTCCTTCAGACAAGTGAGAGATGCTTTAACTGGAGACACCATGCTGGGAAGTGTTTCTGTCTTTCTAAACAGTTCAGAGATAATTGAACAAATCACAAAAGGAGGCCAATTAAAGCAGAAGCCAGGTGAGGTCCAGAAACTGAGTGATCATAGACTGTAAAAAATGCAGCCCCCAAACTCAAGTCAGGTTGATGAGGTCTAAGCACTGAGACAGGGTAAGAAGTCATTAAAATCCAGGAGAACACTAGGGACCAGAATGCCACAGCACAACACAGCACAACTCCCAAACTCATTCCTGCTTGCCCAACCAGTTTGAAACCAATGGATCCTTAACATTTTTTTAAATTACATTATAGTTGGCTTACAAAGTTATATTAATTTCAGGTATACAACACAATGATTTGACAATCCTACACATTGTGCAATGCTCACCACAATGAGTGTGGTTACCATCTGCCATCATACAAAAATTATTACAATATTATTGACTGTATTCCCTATGCTGTACTTTTCCTTCCCATGACTTGTTTATTTTATAACTGGAAATCTGTGTTTCTTAATTCCCATCACCCTATTTTTTCCAAGCCCCCCACACCCTTGCCTTCTGGGAACCACCAGTTTTGTTCTCTGTGTTTATGAGTCAAATCCTTAACTTTTTGTGACCAAAGTTGTTCATGAGATTTTCCAACATATTGTACTAAGTGTGCTGCTAGGCTTCTCATTTATCTGCTAGACAAATAAGAACAGTCTAGAAAGTTGAGGCTGTATTAGAATGCAAGATGGATCACTTCAGAAGAACATTTTTAGTATTAAAAGTGATAAGATGGCAATTGCATGAGGTATTAGTGGTGGAAATGGAGGAGGAGAAGGAGGAGGAGGAGAAAAAGAGAAGATGCACCTACGTGTTTGCACACTTGTTTCTTCAAAAAGGATCTCTCCCATCTAGGTAATGGGCTTTATGGATTATTTTTAATTAGCTAAGGTTTCCAATTTCCACAAAGGAGATTAGTTAGCAAATAAGAGGTTTTCTTCTGTTCTATGATATAAATCATTTTAGAAAAATACATTCGATATATCTTATTTTGCAGATTTCATCTGGCATCACTGAAATTATTTCCTTCCAAAACTAACATCCTTTTTTCAATATTCTGATAGGGAGGGAAAGAGACTATAAATCTGCCTTAAGAATTTTACCTGGAATGACAGGGCTCTTGCAGTTGTTGGTTGGTTGGATTTTTAGAGGAAGAGAGGGAAGAATGGCAAAATAAAGCTTTAGGAACAGAGGGAAGGTATAAGGTTAAAAAAAAATGTATGTTGCTAAAGATGGCTTAAAAATGAACTGGTTTTTTTTGTTTATTTTACAGAGGGGGGAAGGGCAGGAGAGGGGGGGAGAGACAAGCAGAATCTGTGCTGAGTGTGGGGCCAGACAAGGGGCTTGATCCCAGGACGCTGAGATCACAACATGAGCCAAAACCAAGAGTCGGATGCTCAGCTGACTGAGCCACCCAGGGGCCCCTCAATGAACTGTTTTTTAGTGATCAAAAATCATTTGCAAAATGCACTGTGACCAAGATGAATATAAGAAAATGAATGGGATACTATTTAAAATAATGGCAGAATTATATCCATGATTCCTGATCTGCTCTCAAACTCAGACGCTTTAAAGCACTGCTTCCCAAATCCTCCTCCCGGAGGCCATGTAAGACAGCATTCCACGCCCTATGAATGATGTCAACTTTTTTCTATTTTGGTTCAGAAAAAATAAGTGAATTTTGTGTCAGTCTCAGCCTACTGATAACCAGTGTTGTGGCTGGACTGGCCCTTGTGGAATTACTATGATCGCAAGACATCCTCAGCCATAACCATCAGGAAACTTTGAGGAAAAAAAATAAAAAGGTCTATTATTCACAGGTCCTGAAAATTACATGGGACACCTGGGCCACACAGTGAGGTCAAGGGGAGACAGAGCGAGCAAGTGGAAATCAACCAAAATCTCTAAAACAAATAGGGGAATGTGGCACGGCCTGGACCTTTATGTAGTTGTGGGGCTGGTGATGTGTTTCTTTGAAATCACCATCTTGAAGTGCTGTGTCTTTGAAAGTGGATGTCAGCAATCCAAGCTGAAGATGGGCACTTGCATTGCAAAAAGAAAAGCCAACGGTCAAGGCTTATACTGCGTGAATGGATTGCATTTAAAAATTTTTTACATTTCTCCCATTTTTTTCTGAAATTTTAGCACCTGTTAACTCATATCTATATTAGAATCTAGTATTGATGGGCAATTGTTTTCCTCTAAATAAAATTCTAAGTTACTTTATTAGGCCAGGTTTTAGGTATTAAATAAATACTGGAACATCTAGTTATCACAATCACGTCTGCGCATGACCTGTGGTTGCCGACGGGACTATAAAGTAATTTAACACCTTGATTCCATGGTTTTTTGGGAAAAGCAGCTTTTCCATACTGAAGGGGAGATGATCTTTGCCTTGGATTTGGGGGCAGGTGGGGAGAAAAAGGAGGTAAAGAGGAAGAGACGGAAGAATAAAAGGAGGCACATAAATGGAGACCACAGCAAAATCATAATGCTGGCAGTACTCAGGACAACAAAGCCTTTGAGAAAGCTGGCAGGGGATCATGAGGCAGATGGGACTTCTTCTAGATTCTTCTTCCTCCACCTTTTTGGTTTTCAATTTTTATTCCCCCCCCCATTTCTTTCCACTTATCCTTTAATATTTTCTCCTCTATCCAGCATTTTTTTTTCTTTGACTCCTGCTGGACTCCCTCTCCTTGTCCACGGAGAACTGGGGGTCTGGGCCTGTGTCACTTGAGGGGAGGAAGCGCAGTGTCTGATGGGTAGCATTCTTTCCTTTTCCATCCATCTGGTTACTTGCCTCTAAGGAAGATTCCGGGAAATAGTGGGCCTGACACTGAGTAATGTGGAGAACTCCCAGACACATGACTCATTTCTGGATTATTCAGAAAGAGATGACAAGAGAGATACCCAAACTGTGGTTGGCGATCAATGATGCGATCCAAAATGCTATTAAGTCAACAAATTGTTTGCCACACAGTGAGCAAAATAAGTTTTCCCCAATGTCAACAGCCTCATGTGGGCCTCACAGATATTTTATCCAGTGCTAATGATAGATTTTGACTACAAAATCCCCTTCTCTGATATTCTGGAACATATCCTATTTTCTGCATTGTATTCTATCTTAATCTGATAAGAAATATTCTAAAATGAAATATATTAATGGAGCACATCTCATCATGAGGAGAGATGCCACTTTCACAAGAAGACCAACTTGTGATGAGCATTCTCAGATGCTCTGAAAGGAAAACTTCAAGGTCAGAAGTGAAAATGAGAGTCTGGTTATAATAGGCCCCCCTCATCCCCAACATTAGAAGGGAGGAAGAGGCTGTGTAAGGAACAGAAGGATCATCTGTTTTCCTTATCAGGCCTCTGCAAAAGAGTCAGAGCTGGTAAACAGACTTATTCTCATTCAGATCTCCTCTTGAAGAAAGGCAAGGCAAATTGTAAAGGAGCAACCAAGAAGAAAAGAGAACTGATAAATTATACAACATAGTAAGACTGGGCTTTGTAGTTTAAGTGTAAATGAAATGGTTTGCTATAGTTGAGAGGTGTTATTAATGAACCCAGGTAGGGACATCCGCTGTTATTCTTTCCAGGCTTAACTATTGTCCAGATTATATCCGTTACTTTTGGAAGCTCTTCTAACTCATTCAGCTCTCAGAGAATAAGCCTTCATTGTACTAAATTAGAAGTACCTTAATTGAAAAACTATAAGGAAAAAAATTAGGATCTTTTAAATGGTGTTTGCACTGTGTTTCAGAAATAAAAAATGTGTGGAGGAGTAAAGAGGCTCCTTAGAGAACAATAGAAGAATTTGATCTTTTCCATTTCTGGTTCATTTTTAGCAATGACAGATCACATTGGCATAAAAAGAGTCCAGCCCCCATTGATTTTACTTTTTTCCACAACATTGGCCTACAAATGATTATATGCAAGGATTATGTGTATTTTCAATGCTCTCTAGCTGTGTGGCTTACAGTTATCTACCCTCAGTACAATCACTGAACTGTTCTTTTCATGTATTCCCCACCACACATAGTGTACAGTCAAAACACAAGGGCCTGAGTTCTGAGTTTATCGCTTACTAGGTCTGATTTTAGACAATTTACCTATGTTTATCCGAACACCCCCAGCCACAGTTTCCTAACTCCCTCACATAATTTTTTTAAATGAGAATCACGTTAAAAATATTAGGAGGTGTTTGCAAAGCAATAATCGGTGATAAAAATCATTATCATATACTATATAAAATTATTACTATATTCTTACTAATTTCTTATTGAAACAAGTAATTTGCTGAACTACTTTCACTGAGAATGTAGACTTGATTCTTCTCACAATTCCAAAATATTCTATATAAATATCACAGGTCCTGCCTACATCCTCTTAAGATGGGCCCACTTTAGTAATCTGGTCTTGTTCCAATATTTCTAGATCCCATGCCTAGCCTCCATGTTGATGTTAAACTTCCTTTTTTGCCCGCCTTTCATAAGCATCCAGTTGTCTCTGTTTTAAAATCTCCTACTGGACTTTTTTTTTTTTTAAGATTTTATTTATTTATTTGACAAGGAGAGAGAGAGAGAGAGAAAGAGAGAGAGAGAGAGAGAACAAACAGAAGGACCGGGAAAGGGAGAAACAGGCTCCCCACTGAGCAGGGAGCCCGATGTGGGGCTTGAACCCAGGACCCTGAGATCATGAAGGTAGACGCTTAACTGACTGAGCCACCCAGGCACCCTCCTACTGGAATTTTAGAACTCCTTCCCTTTCCTCATCTCATAATAACTAGAGAACCAAACGCTCATAACAAATGTCATCTTCAGCAAGTATTTTACTTTCTGACCCTCCAAAACTTTACTAGCTTCAGTAAAGTTGAAAGGAAAAGCCAGTTCCTCTGAGGCAGGGAGAGGAACAGAAACAGTGACCTGAGCCAGATTCAGTTTATGCTGTGATGTTGATGTTACAACTAGGTCTGATCCTGAGTCTTGGCTATATCGCTATCAGAACCTGAACTAGCTAAGGTGGTAAGGTGTAGAGTCTGCTTAGCCAGCATCTCATGGGAGGTGCTAAAAGCATGTGAAAGTTCATGTTCATAATTGCACACACATATGACTATATTAATTATTCTTTGGCAAAGAGTGGGAAAAGTCAGCACCCATGGGGGAAAAATTCAACCCTAATACTTATTCTGAGAAAATCAATTTTATTGGTAGTGTAGAGACTAAGTACAGATGACAAATGAAGCAGAACTGGTTTCTCCATTACATTTTAGGAATTAAAAGGAGAATTCAGTAAACTATGACATTTGAATGAAATGTAATCGTGTTGCTTTTTTGATGGTCAACTAACTTCAGGTGCCCGGAGAGGTCTTGATATCCAAGGGTGTATTCATTACCACCAAGAAGTAACATATTTTGTGAGTATCATATTGGTCAGGGTTTTTCAGAGAAACAGAACAAATAAGATGTCCATGTATGTAGAAGAAATTTACTATAAGGAATTAGCTCATGGAATTATGGAGGCTGGCAAGTCCAAAATCTTGAGTGAGCCAGTAGACTGGAGGCCCAGGAGAGCCAATAGTACAGTTCCAGGCCAAAAGATGGCAGGCTGGATACTCAAAGGGGCCTCTGTTCCATGTCAAGACAAAGTCAGTCTGTTGTAGAACCAAAATGAGCCAATGTTGCAGATGAAGTCTGAAGCCCATCTGCTAGAGAACTGTCTCTTGCTCCTCAGGGAGGCAGATTTTTTAGTTTTAGTCAGGCCTTCAACTGATTGGATGAGGCCCACCCACAATCTGCTTTACTTATAGTCCACTGATTTAAATATTAATCTCATCCAAAAACACCCAGAATCATGTTTGACCATATATCTGAATACCCCATGGCTAGCCAAGTTGACCCATGACATTAAATATCACAGGTATTTTATATCTATATTAAGTAATATATAGATATATATTTAAAACATAGGTGTATTATATATTATATAATTATATATATATATGTATATATAATGTTCCATAAAACCAAAGATATTCTCTAATATTCAAATATGCACCGTAAACCAAAATTCAAGAAAAAAGTGCATGTGAGGGTGACTAGAACTTTGACTTTGTTATTGTCATTTCTGGCTTGATTTTTTTATTGGATCGGATTTTTTTAAGTAGCCTTCAAAAAATGCATGACATTATCTCACCAATGAATGGTGATCACATCTTAGTGTCTCTTAAAAATAATTTCTTTCACATATTAAAAATGAAAATACATTATATTGATTCATTTATACCTTTAAAAATTAGGTATTATCATAAATCTTTGGAACATCCTTTCTGATTAATTTTCTAGTCATTAGTTTTATTCATCATGTAGTCCCTTGATGATATGCATTTTGCTTCAGCTTCTGAAACAATCATAACTCTCTATACTTTATCTACCTCATATGTTCATTACTTCCTGCAAATATCACAGAAGTGTTGACAATATGAGATCTAATTCAACACTTCTAAAAATACATCTGTGATTGCAGAGTTGTCTTTAAGGGATTTATCTTAAAGTACGGCTTGATATCACTTTTAGTGAATGACAAATGATGCTTCTAATCCTCTTGGGCCTCATTCCATAGTGCTTTCCACATCAAAATTGGTCAAATCTGAATGAGGTCAGCAAAATAAAGACCAAAGTGTCATGCAATACACTTTGAAAGCATAAATTTAAATAACAGATAATTTATGTAAAGTGTTTTCTATGAACAAATCATGTTCTATGAACAAAGTTGTCTTTGATACCTTGAGCGTTAAATGATCTCCAAGAATGTTTCCAGGTGGCTTTATCCCAAAAATTAAAATTAAATTTAAATTAAAACATGATTAAAATAAATAAATAATGAGATCCATTATATCTGATTTTGGACAACTCTTTCCCCTTGGCTTTTGCAAGCTTCTAAAAAAAAAAAAAATCACACTTAATCAGTCACTATTCAAGAATATTCCCATTATGGAGATCAGTGAGAAATTCCATGTTTTCATTGCACAAGTAAACTGAAATATAAACTTCTGTTTTTTAAGAAAAAAATTCTCTTATTCAAAGATTTGGGATATATATACATGTGCTCAGAGTTCACATTGTTTATGGTTTACATCCAAGATGGTGTAACTTTATAAACATACCACCTAGAATAAATGGTTCATGTGTTTTCTATAGTTCACCTTTTAAGTGATTTTTATTAAGGTTACTAGTGTCTGATGTTTTTATTATTGATTTTCCTCCCATTGGCAGTTTTCTTGGATGAAAATACAAAAAACCTGACCCCTGTTTTCTTCTACAAGAGCTTAAACTCAATGTGAAAAGCTATTAAAACATGCATTTATCTAACTATCCTATTTTGTTTTTGCTCCAGAAAAACAAGCTGGAAACACTTTTTTCCACTCTAAATTGAGTTTTCATTTTCTTTTCCACTCAGTGGTGTCTCCCTTTTCTACATTAAGACCCAATGAATTTAAAAATCATGCCAATTCTGTGTGGAATAAGAAACAGTCTTCCAGGAACTAATAAGCAAACAAGATGGGGATGCCTCTGTCTCTTTAACCAGATACAAGTCCCCATTTTCATTTCTAATTGCCTGTAAAAAGTGCAGATGTTTGTTCCAAACTGATACTCTTGTCCTGACATCAGGCCCACATTTGTTTATTGACTTGGCCTCATCCAGAAGACGCTGTGAATGGATATTTTACAAGTGAAAAAGAAATACAGATATTTAGCATGGGGGAAAGTAAAATGATGTGTATTAGAAACATAGACGTAAGGATGCATTAGTAAGGAAAGGCAAGTCTAAGATGAGTTTTTGAAGCCAAGAATCAAGTCATCTTTTAGAAAGATTTTTTAAACATAATTGCTTTGCGTATGCCTTTACAAACCAATAGTTCTCTGCAAGGATCTTTAATATGATTGATTTACATGTAAAGTTGCTTTTATCTGCTCATTTACATGCAATGCCTCAATGCTAAGGAGGATATACAGATAAAGATATTAAAGAATAACAAAGCTTAACCTGATATCTCAGACTGACAGGAGCCCTAGAATTCTCCAGATGGTAGTAATGACACAGTTCTAAAAGAGGCCACATTTGGGGAACAAAGAGAGAAGAATTATAACATGAACATAGACTGTGCAGCTATATGAGGACTGTCTCGTGTCTTGTGCAGGTTGGTTTTCAGACAAAGAAAGGAACTTTGAGGGCACAGTATAATATAGTCCCTTCATTAATGGATCTCATTTATCCATCTCAATCTATTCCCCCCAATTTTTAAATCTATGTATCTATGTCTATAAATATGTATCTATATGTGTGTCTATGAATGTATGTATGTTTCGATCATCTCTCTGTCATCTATCTATATATCAACTATATATTTTGGTTTGACATCATTTTGAGAGTTCAGCAATTCACTCATTATAGCTTTTCTGTGAAAATAGTACTTCACTTTAACTGACCTAAACATGTATTGGTTAACCAATTAGTGCCCCCTTCTTACTGTGTTCCAAAATTAAGTACATAGATAGACACTGCTTAGCTAGGTTTCTTAATATGTAAGTTAAATTTTTGGGGTGCCTGGGTGGCTCAGTCATTAAGCATCTGCCTTCGGCTCAGGTCATGATCCCAGGGTCCTTGGTTCGAGGCCCGCATCGGGCTCCCTGCTCCGCGGGAAGTCCGCTTCTCCCTCTCCTGCTACCCCTGCTTGTGTTCCCTCTCTCGCTGTGTCTCTGTCAAATAAATAAATAAATAAAATCTTTAAAAAAATATGTAAGTTAAATTTTTAAAAGGTGAGATACCTAGTTGAAAATCAACTAGAATATGATCCTATTGAAAGTAAGACTTCCTTTTGCAAAATCTCTTACTTTTGCATAAAGAAATTCAGCTAAAAGTAAAACTTGCCATGCAAAATCCTTTGCCTTGTTAAACTATACTCCTATAAAATATGTAGAGGAATAAGAAATACTCTAAGAAATAGTCAAATGGTAGAATGACCTTCTGAGGTTTAAAAAATGATCATACCAAGAAATGATTCTGATTTTATAAAATTAATCTATGAATCTACAGAGTAAGAAGCAATTGTATATCTCCACATGAACTATGTTCAATAATACCTGAGAAATGTCCCTTTGAGCATGACCTCAAAGAGCTGAAGATTTCATGTTTATCTTTAGTTTGAAACAATTTGATTGTAATGTACTTTATTGCGGCTTTCTCCATTGTTTCTTCTAGTTGGAGTTTGTTGAACTTCTAATATTTTTTAATTTATGGTTTTCATCAAATTTGAACCTTTTTGGTCATTGTTTCTTTGCCATTCCATCCTTTCAGGACCCTGAGCTGGCCCACAGCTCAATGGTGTGCTGTTCATTTTTTTCAGTCTCTTTTCTCCTTTGTGCTTCATTTTAAATGATTTCTATTTGCTGGAAGATTCAGCCATCTTCTACAATGTCTTAGCTAACATTAATTGCATCTCATGTATTTTTTAATCTCTACAGGTTCAACTTGGATCTCTTCAATATCTTCCACATCTGTAATTATCATGCTCAATCTTTCCCCTAGTTTTTTTTTTTTTTTTTAAAGATTTTATTGATTTATTTGACACAGAGATAAAGACAGCTAGAGAGGAAACACAAGCAGGGGGAGTGGGAGAAGCAGGCTCCCGGCTGAGCAGGGAGCCCGATGCAGGGCTCGATCCCAGGACCCTGGGATCATGACCTGAGCCGAAGGCAGACACTTAACGACTGAGCCACCCAGGTGCCCCTTTCCCCTAGTTTCTTGAACATATGGGACAACAACGGTAACAACTGTTTTATGTCCTTCTTTATTAATTCTATTATCTGTGTTATTCCTTGGCCTGTATTGCTTTCTTTTTCCTCATTATGGGTTACATTTTCCAGCTAATTTCCAAGTCTAGCAATATTTGATTAGGTAGCAGACACTGTCAATTTCACCTTGTTGCATCTGGACA
The DNA here is from genome assembly GCF_004348235.1 of Phoca vitulina. Classification (NCBI taxonomy): domain Eukaryota; kingdom Metazoa; phylum Chordata; class Mammalia; order Carnivora; family Phocidae; genus Phoca; species Phoca vitulina. The sequence goes on from NW_022589707.1 coordinate 2,712,750, forward strand.
TTTACATACTCTTATAAATATTCCAGGTTTTGTTTTATGACTCAGTTATTTGGAAATATTTTCATCATTTTGGGTCTTGCTTTAGAGCTTTGTTGGGGGGGGCCAGAGGAGCACTTAGACTAGGGCTAATTTCGTCCCACCACTAAGGCAAACATTTGTGAGGGCTCTAGCTCATGAATTATGAGGTTTTCCTCTCTGGCTGGTGAGAACAGGCACAGCTTCCAACCCTATGTGAGCTTCAAGTATTGTTCCCTTTATTCATTTATAGTAGTTCTTTCTCCAGCTTCAGGTAGTTTCCTCACACATACGCCTGAATCAGTACCCTCCTGAAGATTCCAGAGGGATCCTTTTCAGAACTCTGGAGCATCCTTTCTTTACAGCTGTCTCCTCTCTAACACCCTACCGTGAGAACTCTAGCCATCTCGGTGTCTGCAGACTCAGCTCTGTCTCCTCAACCCAGGAGAAACCTAAGCTTCTGCTACCCCTGCACTGCTGCCTGGAACCTAGGCTGGCTCTGGAAATGCTCTCCAGGCAGTAAGCTGGGACACTGTAGGTCTCTTCTTTGTTTCCAATCTCTCAGAGATCACTGTACAGGACTGACTCTCGTCCAAGGTCTTGAAAATCACTATTTCATATGTTTTCTATGGTTCTGTGGTATTTCAGGTGGGAGGATAAATTTGATCCCTGCTACTCCATCTTGGCCAGAACCAGAAGGCTTTCTGGGAACTTAGGATCTTGCTGTGGATGAGTTTGCAAAAATGAATTAAAGAAAACATACAGAATAACGTATCAGTATGTGTTAAACTGTGTGCATGACTCTTATTGCTCTGGGAAATTAAGTTTAAAGGAAAAAGTCAGTTCAAGTAATAACTGCCTGAAGTTTATTGAATATCTGATAACAGAGTATGTTTTATATTTCCAATAAAGAACAAATGGGAGGATTGGACAAAAATTGTAACTGGGTTGTTTGGGTAGAGATAAGAAGTGAACACTGTTAGCAAACGAATTTATCTGGTGTTGAAATCTGGAGTGTCTGCTCTTACTATTTTAAAGACAAAGACACAAACTACATTGTACTCATCTGTTCATTTGTTCTTTGATTCAATCAAATATTTATTGAATTTTATCATACATTCCATAGACTATACACTGGGAAATTGCTATGTGTAATAATGAATGAGGTAAGCTTTTTAAGCCCAACTCATGCAGGAGAAATGTATATACAAATATTCATAAAAAAACAATTACTATAATACAAGTTTATGCCAAATGGCATGGAACCAAGATATATACAGAAAAGAGCCATTTATTCCCTCTGCAGGTGGGGGTAGGAAATCGGGATAATTTTCAGAGGCAAGGTGATATTTAAGCTGCATTTCGAAAAGCATTTGAAAACTTGCCAGGTAGAATACTGTGAGAATAAGAACGCTCATTCTAAACATTAAAACAAGACTGGCTCACAATTTGTGGGACCCAGTGCAAAATGAAAATGCACTCCTCTTGTTCAAAACTTGTTGAGAATTTCAAAACAGAGATGGCAGAGAATTAAATCAAGTGTGGGACCTCTTTGAATGCAGGGCTCTGGGACTGCATAGGTCACAGGCCCCTGCAGCTGCTGTTTATGTCTAGAGCATAGGTTGTATAGTAGTGGAAAACTCAGAGATGAGCCTGGAAAGAAGTATAACATAGGGAGGGTGGGGTGGTTCGACTGAGACTGTGCCAGAGAAAAGGGAAATTGATGGAAAATCCTTAAAAATTTCTTTTGAAAAAACAACTGCTCTTAGTTTAGTGGATCTTTTCTAAGGTTTTTCTGGTTTCTGTTTCATCTCTTTCTTGCTAATCTTTATAATTTGCTTCCTTCTGCTAAGTGTGGTCTTAGCTTGTCCTTCTTTCCCTAGTGCCTTGAGGTATAAAGTTAGATTGTATATTTGAGATCCTTTTATAGACAAATTATAATTATGTAGAAATAAACAATTTTACTACTAACCTCACAGCATCTCTGCTGCGAGTTACAAAATAAACAGTTCCACCCAGTAAGTCTACATGGCATAGTATTTCAAAAGGTGATCACAAAACAGTTATCTTTCATTCCACATGCCTTTTGCAATGGAACTTGATCTCTCCTCTCATCAAGAAATGGTCTTTTCCTCCTTCTCTTGAATATAGGCTGTCTTAGCCATTAGGTTTGACCAATAAAATGTAACAGAACTGATAATGTATGGCTTCATTTAAGAGGACTTGTAGATTCCACTTTGTGCTCTTGGAACACACCCTTGGAACTCTGTCTAGTACCTTCAGGAAGACCAAGTTAACCATGGGGATAAGCTTCACGGAAAAAAGGGAGGTGCCAGATACGTAAATAAAGCCTTATTAGACCTCCCATCCCAGCTACCCTGAATGCAGATGAATGAGGAAGCCCAGCCCATACTGGGCTGAGAAAGCACCCACCTGATTCCAGGCAGAATTCCAGTCTCATTGGCTTATGAGAAATAATAAATTATTGTTGCTTTGAGCCATTTTGGGGGGTGATTAGTTATATAGCAATAGATAAGTGAAACAGAAATCTGCCCGGGGATATGAAACATGAAATATCATTACATTTAAACTTCCCACGTTTTCTTCAAAAAGCAATAGATTTTAAAACATTATTAATTACTTTTAGAATGTTACTAATTATTATAAGGAATAATAACTATTACTTGTTTTTGCTGTTCTTTTTAGATCAGCTTCTAACTTTTATAGAAAACACACAAAACATAAGTAGTATTGGTAAACACCTCGAATAAGACCATATTTAATAATGCGAACACAAACTGAGGAATAACAGGAATGAAACTGCTGTATATGGAATTGTTGACTGTTCACTATAACTAGGCAGACTGTATATCAGTGTTCCACAGAAGTCAACTGGTGTGAACATCACTGACAAATGTGATCTTTATTCACCTAAATACAATGAACATGGCTTAGCGCTGACAGGATAGTGCAGTTTCTCAATCACCACTGATTACAACCTATAATCTGAGAGATTTTACATCACTGTCAACTAAAGCATCATCGTTTTAAAAGGCATATCAGCCAGCTTAATATTAGGGACATTTGTGTAATGTGCAAAAATCTGTCTATGGTGTCACCTTAAACATCTTTCACTGTCCACCACCTAGGTCTTCCAGTTCCAGACCAAGATGGAGTTGACACACATCCCATTTATGCTGCTGAGTACAACTCAAATCCTTGATATTCTAAATGAAACACATGTAAGAAGACTGAAAATTAGAGAGGAGACAAACTGGCTAGAGACAGTGAGATCTGAGGAACATGGCAGGGAATTCCATGGGTTTTCTTTCTGCCTCACATACCCCAGACTGGGTGCTGGAGAAGCCAGCAACCCAGAAAAACCCATGGACACAAGCAAAAAAAATGTCCCAAAAAGTCAACTTTCTATAGTAAACATCTGTTCTAGCAAAACGCTGCAAAAGAAATTCATTCCCACCCCATCAAATGGGAAGCCTGTACTCCTACCTGCACCAGGCTCTTAACAGCCATGTCCAGCCTTTCCCCACCCACTGTAGAATGGTGTTGGAGAAAAGGAGGGATCCTGGACTCCTGTACCATCCCAATGTAATGAAGTACCTCTCTCCCTGCCCCCCAGGATAGTATCAGCAGAAGCTTAATAGGGAGCCTAAAATCCCACCTCAATCAAGCAGTAGCAGAGTAACCCTCCCCCACAGTATGGTGTCAAAGGAGGCTGAAGAAGAAACCTGGACATTCACCCCAACCTGACAGTAACAAGGCAGTGGGTGTGAGAGAGCTGCTAAAACAGAAAATTAAGAGAATGTTCAGAGTCTCATAACAATATCCCAAAATGTCTAGGATAATATCACAATCATTCATTACAACAAGAACCAGGGAGATTTCTACTTAAATAATACAACTGACAGTTGCCAACACTAAAATGATACCTAACTGGGAACTGTGTGACAAAGATTTCAAAGTAGTTATCATAAAGATGATTCAGTAAGTAATTATGAACATTCTTGAAGCAAACAAAAGAACAGAAAATCTCAGCAAATAAACAGAAGATCTAAAGAAACAAACAGAAGGCTTAGAATGAAAAAGTACCATAAAGGAAGCTAAAAATTCAAAGGATGAACTCAAGAGCAGAACATAAAGGACAGAGGAAAGCGTCTGTGAATTAGAAGACTGAAAAATAAAAATGACCCAACCTGGATAACAGAGAGAAAATGGACTAGCAAAAAAGGAAATGAACAGAGTCTCAGGGACTCTTGAGACTATAACAAAAGATCTACCATGCATGTCATCAGAGTCCTAGAAAAAGAGATGAAAGAGGGTAGAGCTAAAAGATTATTTTTAAAAAATGTCTGAAAAGGACTTCGAGGGACTTACAATTTCTACTTCCAATAGACTGCCATAGTTACTATGTATATGGCTGAGGAGTACTGGTCTCTTCGACCATAAAAAGCAGCTAAGGGAAATGTTTGTGGTGACAGAATAATTCTGTATTTTGATTACACTGGTGGTTACCTGCATCTACACATGTGGAAGATATTGCACACATTGTACCAATATCAATTTATTGTACTCTTGTTCTGTAAGACATAGCCATTGGCAGAAACTAGTTGAAAGGTACATGGGGACTCTTTGTATGATCTTTGCAACTTTCTGTGGATTTATAATTAAAAATACAAGGATCCTGGGTTCTCTGTCCCTCTCCTGAGACTGTAGTAGAGTACAGGGAAAATAATTTTGAGCTGGAAGTCAGAAGACCCAGTTGCAGTTGCCACTGTGTGGGATGTTATTCTGGAAAAGTATATCATTTTGGAAAAGTGTCATGACTATCTTTGCTTTGTTCCCTTAACTGTGAATAAAGGGACAAGATGAAGTTTCTGACACCTCTAATTTTATGATTTGAAAAACTGGTCAAAGTTAACAGTCATACTGTATGATCTCACTATGATCACTAAATATATGTAGGTAGCATTACGAATTTGCCTACTTCGTAATTACTATTTTAAGACACTTCACAGGAACCTGTAGGTTAAGTTAAGGATATATAGGGAGCTTCCTGTCCACAAAGTTATTTAGACTCGGAGAGACTCTTTAATTATCATTCAATTTGGATGCCGACACTATTTCAAAAAAAAAAAAAAAAAAAAAACCACAAGTCTATGGCCCTATTTTTACTTAGATGTGTGTATTAGGACGTAAATTCAAAACTCCAAGAATTTAGAAAAGACAGGAAAAAATGCATGAGGAACTTGAAAGACAGAATTGGTTTTCTGATATGATTCAATTTAAATCTCCAGAATAACTCTAACAGTCTTCTGCTTGGCATTTGAAGCTATTAAAATAAACACTCCTGTGATTATTGCAATTTGAAATATTACTTTGTCAAACTGTTAAACCTGAATTTATAGCACAGGTGTTAATGAGGCATGAAAACTTTTCCAACCTGATTTGCAGTTGCAAGATTTTCATATTTTATAGCAGTGCAATTTTTTCTTAAGTTTACATAATGCCAAAGTAAAGAACATGTCTTTTCCAGTATATACTCTGTACTAGATCATCAAAATAATAACAATTCAGGGGATGATTTGGAAATAGTAAACTGGTTCTAGAATAAATAGAACACAATAGGGAAAGCTAAAGTCTTGTGATCTCTAAAGGGCTTTTCATAATTGGCAAAAATGAATGCGGTTGCTAATATCCAACCTCAGGAATGCACATTCGTTTCCCTAAAATGAAGTAAGAATAGAGTCAGCCTTTGAGACAATAAAATATCTTTTCTCCTTCACTGAAGCTATATTCCTGGCATAATGTGCTGTGGCATATATTCTCAATTAAGCAATAAAAGTTAAGCCCACAGCAACATTTAAAATCATGTTAACACATTTGTTCCCAAATTTTAGATTCAGCATAAATCTAACAGAGCATATTATTTAAAATCTGACTTGAATATCATAATAAAACCAATTTTCTTAGCCAAGTTGACAAGTCCATTTATAAAATATTATCTTTATCTCTTTAAAATATATGGCTTTTGAAGCTAAATCAAAAATAAAATAGGGGCACCTGGATGGCTCAGTCAGTTAAGCATCTGCCTTTGGCTCAGGTCATGATCCCAGGGTCTCCCACATCAGGCTCTCTGCTCAGTGGGGAGCTTTCTTCTCCCTCTCCTCCTGCTTCTCCCCCCAACTCATATTCTTGCTCACTCTGCTCTCTATCTCTCTCAAATAAATAGATAAAAAAATCTTTAAAAAAGTAAATTAAAAAATAAAATAAAAACATGATCTTTATATACAGTGGAACCATAGTTAATGTAAATTACTACTTTGTGAACACTTGAAAAAAATCACGTGCCTAACGTTAATATGCTATATACATTACTGAGCTTGGGTAAAATTTTGTAAGCCATCTACTTCCATAGTCAGAATCTCCTGGGCTTTTCCAAGGTATAAAACAATAAAAGTGATGAGATATTTTGTTGAGCTAGGGCAAGACTCATGGGTGAGTATACTGTGTATTTCAATTGGATTTCTCTGCAGACATCTAAATCAGAACCTTCAAAGGTTGCTCAAGTATTCTGTGTATTACTAAACATTCACAGTTAAAAATAAATCTGCATGTGATAAAACCCACTTGAGAGCTGCTTTCACCAACTTCTCACTGTTTCAATGTCTCACATGCTTTGTTTCATTTTTTCCCCCTAAAACCAATTGGCCTTTTCCTTAGCTCAGTGACCACTGAGGCAAAGAATAATAGGGATTTGTTTTTAAGAGTAAATATTAACTGATGTGAATCTGACACCGTCATGTTCTCAAGAAACCGTAAATGTGCTTGCAAATATAATTTCTTCTTTTCTGCCACACCCTCAACCTTGTGCATTGGAGGAAAGGGTTTCTAGACTGTAGCTTACACTGGAGATTTCTCTAGATAATTTTGACTGAGTGAAATATTAAAATGTTCACAGCCACCATCCTCTCTGAATTTAGCCCTTGATAATAACTTAGCGATTGCCACCAAGACCGCATTCCAGTTTCCAACATGCTTACCTTGTACTGTACCATAATTACCATGATTATTACTAAACCATAATATTTTTATTTAAGCAAAAGTACTTTATATCCATGTAACCTCATGATTCCAAGCTGAATTCTTTGGGGGCAATCTTGCCTTTGGCAATCTTTCTCAATTTACATGCAAGATCAATTAATTTAATAAGTAAGATCTATGACTCTTTCCTGCTTTCGAGTCAAAGTGATTCTTGTTTTTCACAATGTACCCAATCAGCAAGAAGCAACTTGGTCATTTTACTAAAATTGATCCCATTACCCGAAGGGTATTTTAGACAATATATCTCCGAGAGGCAAACAATAAATTTCCTACACAAGACCCTAGAATTCTATTTAAAAAGAAAAGCAGCAACAGATCCTTGTTATAACTTCAAGTTAACCTAGCATTTATAAAAAACTCTTACTATCATTCCTGCTATAAAGTGGGCTTTTAGTAAATGTTATTTCCAGACTAATTTGTTCTTTCTTCTTTCCTCCCTCCTCTGCCTTCCTCTATTACACGCTGTCTTCATTTAACACAGATTTCAGAAATGCTGCTAACGTGAAAATAGAATATTCAAAAATTTGCCAGATAATGTGAACACATAAACAACAAGAAAGGGAACTTTCAGAGATCAACGCATGCACATACATGTATGTACACCCCCCCCTTCAGTTATTTGATTCCCTAATGGGAAAAAGATTTCTTATCTTGAACAATTAAAAAAATCTCCATCCTGTACTTTAGTTTGCCAGTGATCTGGAAAACCTTCCTGGGAATTCATTTGTTCCTCAAAAACAACTGTTTACTCTTGGTTTATATTATATATTCTATTTCAATAATTAAAATGTTATCATGTCTCAACAGGAAGCAAGCATTTCTTGACATCAAAAGGCATTTTGGTCTCAATCACATTTCTCTTTGTCAAATTTACCATGTATACAGTAGGTACTCAATATATGATTACTTGACTTGATTTTGCTCAATTTACAGTTGAAAACATTTGACATTAGGCATGAGGTTACAATATTTATTTCAATATTTATTACAATAATCTCAATTATACTTATGCCACATGGAGAGGGATAAGTTTAGCATGGCCTATGATCTATTTCTCTCCCAGGGGAAAAAACTGGTCACTCCACTATAAAATCTGACCCTTTCTGGTAAATTTACTAATATTTTCCTAAAGGAAGTTCTTTTTTTTTCTTTTTTTAAGATTTTATTTATTTATTTGTGAGAGAGAGAATGAGAGAGAGCACATGAGAGGGGGGAGGGTCAGAGGGAGAAGCAGACTCCCTGCCGAGCAGGGAGCCCGATGCGGGACTCGATCCAGGGACTCCAGGATCATGACCTGAGCCGAAGGCAGTCGCTTAACCAACTGAGCCACCCAGGCGCCCCTAAAGGAAGTTCTTTATTTATGAAATTATTTTAGCAGACTGTCCCTGGTATAGGATTGCTATGGTAAATATATTTAGAATCTACAGATTTATAAGGCATAGGTCCTTGGAAAATGTCATATAATCCCTGAATGACTTCAGTGTAGAATGCAGGTGTTTGATAGCACTTCTCAACTACGTGAGGTGACCAGAAATCCTCACTCAGATAGATCATCTATTACTTTGGTCCAGGAAATGTGTCCAGTGTAGAGAAGAAGGACCTGGAATCCATAGGGGATGTCCCAAATCACTCTGTGTTTCACCTGCGTCTCTGTATTGCTTGTATCCTTTAAATTCTTAGTAAAGCTTGTTACTAGATAACTTTCTGATGCATGTAAGTCTGGTTCATTTTACTGAGCGAAAAAAAATAGGAAAAATACCGAATAATCAGACAGCACTAAGGATAGTATTTTCTATTGAAAAATAGGATATGGATTTTTTTTCCACAAATTGAAATTCAGCAAACATTTACTAAACACCAACACGGTGGATGATATTAGGCATATTCACATGCATTATTGGTTTAATTCAGCTACATCCTCAAAACAACTATGAAATGGCTTCCATATTCTCAATTAACAAATGAGAAAACTGAGGCACAAAGAAGTTATATGGCTTATGGAAGGACACACTGTTGACAGAGCTGGTATGCCAACTTCTTTTACCTTCAAGGCCAAATGTTTTGGTTTTTCAAAAACGATTGTGAGGGGCGCCTGCGTGGCTCAGTCGTTAAGCGTCTGCCTTCGGCTCAGGTCATGATCCCAGGGTCCTGGGATCGAGCTCCACATCGGGCTCCCTGCTCAGCGGGAAGCCTGCTTCTCCCTCTCCCACTCCCCCTGCTTGTGTTCCCTCTCTTGCTGTGTCTCTCTCTGTCAAATAAATAAAATCTTTAAAAAAAAAAAAAAAAGATTGTGAATCAGACAAACCTGATTATAAAACATGCCTCTGTTACTTACTAAATTTAGGGGTTTGTTAATTTTCCAAACAATACTGCTTTTGTTTGTAAAGAGGCAATATTACTAATATCGTTAATGTTATATACTAATTTTTAGATGGATTAAATGAGTTAATATTTTAAAAAGGTCAAATCTGGGGCTCATAGAAATTATTACATTGTTTTCCTTATTTCTCTTATTTCTCCCTCTGAGTCTCAGTAGCAGTCCTGAAATTTCTAAACAGGGAGGCTTAAGCATAGTGATTTGAGTGGAAAGGGGGAGGGGAGAGCAGAGGCACTGCTTGAAACTGCTGTTTTGTTTTGTTTTCCTAAACAAGGTTATGTGATTTCCATTGAACCCTACTGGGGGAAATTTGGTGGTAAAATATATTCATTTTTTGTCAAGGCAGCAGGGGAAGATGGTGGTAGGATATAAACATTCAACTCAGCATCCCCCCAAAATGACTATCTTCTTATTTTTAATGAAAACAAACTATCAAAAGGACAAGCCACGGATTAGGAGAGCGCACTGGAAAATACTTTGAACTCCAGATCCAGAGAGGAAGAATGCTGAGAGCTCACACTCACCTCTGCGGTCCGTTGGCCCCAAGTGTAACTGCTGGGACACTGGAGGTTACATCCAGCCAGCACGTCAGATCAGAGAGGGGTAGGTGTGGGGCACTGGGATAGTATAACACCACAGAATGGTGGGTGGCGTAGGCAGGGACTAGAGGAGAAATCATGCTCACAGGCTATTTCCATTCTATTGCTCATAGGCTATTTCTATATATCCTCCCCCTGATCAAGATGAACCACCCACTTGAGTTGGGGATGAGATGCCTTGAAGAGGTAACAATTCAACACAGGAAGCTTTTGGCCTATTGTACTTTATTGTGAGGCAAAGGACGTGTAGGGTCAAGGTTCTGAAGAAGGTGTTTCACACATACACACACGCACATGCACACAGATATGCACACGCACGCACACACACACCCCAAATGGATTCTGAGGACTTCCGCTAGTTTCCTCTATCCCATTCACACCTCTCTCACAACTAACACACAGAATAGGTGGAATTAAAAACCTACTCTTAGGTGCATCATACAAAATTCTAAGTAAACAAGATGGAGACATTCTAAAGGCTCTCAGAAACATTGAGCAAAGGAACACGAAGATCACACGGACATTAGACATCTTGAATGCAAGAAGATAAAGGATTAATCCTTCTAAATGCAAAGGGAAAAGAACTTGTGGCCTATAATTTTATATATAGCTATTTCATCACTTAAAAATAAGGATAACATTAATATATTTGTAGGCATCTAAGATTTCAAAAGTTTTGCTATACACAGATATATATACAAATAGTATTTGAAAATACCCTCAGAGAAAGTACTATGGCAAGAGGAGAAATTATTCCAGAAGAATGAATAAGAAGGCACAATACATAATGGATATGCAAATATATTAAGATGTTTGTTATGTTTTGAGGGAATATGATGTACTATCAATTTTACAACAAAGATGGGAAATATTAACATCATTACCTTCTCCTTTGTTTCTTCTATAACTCCTCCTGGAAAGGAGGTGTTACAGTGAAAACCAATAAATCTCTGATAATCTCTGCTTTTTCTGTTTCCTTTTCTTTTGGCTGGAGACAAAGAAGTGAGGGAAGCAGACCCAAGTCTCAGCGACAAGAGAGTAGCCAGAATTGCTCTGTGCCTCCTTCTCAGGTAGGGTCTTTGAGAAGTGGCAAAAATTCAAAGAGGGTCGGGAGATTAAAGAGCCAGGAGGATCTTCTTCAATAGATGCCAGGGAGTCAGCAAGACCTCAGAGAGAGATGATTGCTGGCTTTATCTTGTAGATACTCACATCCATTGTTAGGGAAACCAGAGGATAGTGTCCATGCCCACACATGTAATCATCAGCCGAGAGCACCATGATAAATGCAGACAGGAAGGAAAGTCTATGAGAGTATCTGCAATTGAGGATCATATAGATTGATGGACCTTTCAGGGGACACTTAGAGAGATGACTTGATGACAACAAGGATATTAATTGTCCAACAGTATGTAAGTCCTCTGAGACTCAGTAAGAATCCCAAGAAAAACACTTATTTTGCCAACCCAGAAGAATAGGGCTTGAGATAGTTCTTAAGTTGACTTCTAGATAAGAGTTCTTCCATAGCTTTTTCTTTTAACTGAAAAGTATACCTGTTACATATGGTTATAGTTTTAAAGTTTTTATACCAACAAGGTTTAAATAAAGGTCTAAAACATTATTGAATGTATCTTAAGATCACTTCTTTGCTCTCTATAAATTATGCACTGTATGAGTAAGTGAAATACACCTAAATTTCTGGCCCTTATTTTAGAAGTCCAGGACAAGTTGTCAATGTAACCTTTTGATTTATATTCAGTGGGAACTAAAATGAATTGTGTGACATTCCAAGTGTGCAAAGAACTGCCACCTTAGATATTTGATAATGAAGATGATGCTTCACTGAACTGGCATCTCCCTGTCTCAAATTCTAAAACTGAGTTTTTCAGTTAACTGGATAAGCAATTGATATGAAAATAGTCATGATAACAAAATAAAAAATATGTGTCTACTTATATTACTGTAAATGAGGGGTAGACTCTTCAAGATTGTTACTATTTTGAAAGATTTGATAATAAGTCTGATATTAAATATTAAATTTGGGACTAAGTAGCTTTAACTCTCTCACCAGTAAGCTTTAAACAATGTGAAATTGTGAAGTATTTATAGAAATACTGTTTTGGTGGGAAGCTAAGTACTAATGTTCCCCAGAGATTCTGATGCAAGATGAACATACACACACAGACCTTTTTTTTTTTTTTTAAGATTTTATTTATTTTTTTTGACAGAGAGAGACACAGCGAGAGAGGGAACACAAGCAGGGGGACTGGTAGAGGGAGAAACAGGCTTCCCGCGGAGCAGGGAGCCCGATGTGGGGCTCAATCCCAGGACCCTGGGATCATGACCTGAGCCGAAGGCAGACACTTAACAACTGAGCCACCCAGGTGCCCCCACACACAGACCATTTAACCAGTGTTAATTTCAATCCCTACATCTTCTCTTCAGGTAAGAGACATGCCCATCTACTTCATTAAATGTCACCCTATATTACTATTTCACAGTCATTGTCTTAAGGGCTTTCATTACATCCTCTAGATTTTAAATTGAATGTCAAATAGATTTTGGGTAAGAGAAATAAAAGATTTAGAGTTTCTTGTGAGAAAAGTTCACGGATAAGTTTCATACTTTTCATATAGTTTATTAAATGTTAGGTTTAATAAATTTTAACTGGCCACACTTTAAAATGAAAAAACAAAAAGTCACCTTTACATTTATTTTTACTCCACCAAGCTTCTTACTACTAAGGTCCATGTTTTCAAAATCAATCCAAACAGTGAGGCAACTGGTCGGGCAAATTCTAATATAGCTATGTTAACAATAGGACAGAGTATTTGAATGTGGGATTATCTCATAAATCCAGAACACATGCTTAGTATCCGTGCAATACCAGGAAAGATGATTTTTTAAATAACCCCTCCAAAGCAGATAAGTGAGTTGGAACCTACATGACTAGGAAAATAGTCATACTGCTTTTAAATAAATGAAAGGAAAAAGGATATTCCCCTTTGTGGTAAGTGGCAGAATGTGTAAGCTTTGAACATGAAGACACAGATATACTGGTAGATGCTGCTGGAGTTATGTTTGGAAGCGCTTGGAGACATGGGGTGAGTTAATGAAATTAGGTCTGGACCGGACATGTGATTTTCAAATCATCTACTTGGAAGTAATGTGGGAAGGTAAGGGCGCAGATGTGACACGTGAGGGAGAGAAAACAAAACAAAAGGCAAACAAGTTCCTTGATGAATATCTATACTTAAAGGAAGGAGTAAAGCCTGACATTGGCTCTAAAACTGGTATGAGAATGAAAGATTAAGCAACTTTTATTTTTGTATCAAGGAAATCAGTGATGCCCACATCAAAAGGTAATCCACTAAATACTTTAGCAAGCATAATATATTGAAGAAAAGATAGCATAATACTGGTGTATGGCCTTGAAATTAAAGAGAAAGTTTTTAAAAGATTAATTACCTTAAGCACTGGAAATGTAAGGAAGGGATAAATATTCCCTTCTCTAAGAAGAAATGTGCTCCCTAGTAAAAAAAAAAAAAAAAAAATGTATCAATGGCAGGTACTTCAGTCATCAGAGTTGGTGCTGTATTACTTTGCATAAATGATCCAAAAATATAATGAAATACCAAAGATTATAGGTTATCTTACATTATTTTTGAAAACACAATGTCAAGCTAGGAACAAAGGAATAAATAAACCAGAGGAACAGCTTGTCAGTATATGTGAACAGACTGAAGAACAGTAATAATTTTAGAGGAATAGGAAGACCACGCTTCAGATGATAGACTATGGTCAACAAATTTCTACCCAAAAGAGGGGACACAGGAAGCAAAATGAACTCCTATTTTTCTAGTGTTCTCTAGTGTCCAGTCCAAATTTTTAGGGATATAAACAAAAGCCCAATAGAAAAATGTACCTTACTCCTTTATAAAACATACTGTAAAACATTTGTTAAAAAAAAAAAAAAAAAAGCCTTTTGTACACGAATTATCAGAAAACTCAGGACAACCCAGAAAAGAACAACTAAATCCATCAAAGACTTAGACCACTACAAGAGGGTCTTTTGTAATTACTGTTGTTATTTCAAGGAGAATAACCTACACTCTCTGGAAAGATGAAAGATGAGACAAGATGTGTTTTCAATGCCCAGTAAGAAAAGAAATATAAACATGGCCACGAATTTCCCATTCACTATAAATATATATCCCAAAACCCTGAAAGTAATATTTGGCAAACAAAAGAAAGTGCTTCACTCTCTTATCCTGTGGATAGTAAACCTTCAAAGTGCTTGATCCCGTACTGTTAAACAAGATGATAACATAAGTATGATGAAGAAGCCTTTAAAATCAGTGTTTCACAAACTGTGCTCCACAGAACCAGATCAAAGGGATATGGATAGATTTTGGGGGAAAAATAGGTTTCTATAGTCAAATAAGTTTGGGATATAACAGAGAAACAGTTTAAGAGTTCCCTTTACTATAGGGCTTCTAAGAGCTTTTATTATATAACATGCCTTTTATGTTCGATATAAGCCAGGTCAATATAGGTCAATATATGCTAGATTATACCCTGATAACAAACCCTGAACTCTAGTGGCTCAACACAATAAATGGTAATTTACAATTCACACTACATGCCCATCAAGCATGCCCACAGAATAGCAGTGATGCTCAGTCCACAAAAACCCCCGACCAGTGGAGTAACCACCATCTTGTACCACCTGCACAAGGGGCTTCCTCCATTAACACAGTAAGAAAAGGGAAACAAACAGCAACAAAACGAAACAGAGATTGACACCTAGCTCACAAGTCTTCCAATGTCTTACTGTGAAATTTAACTCAATCTGCTCACACTTTATTGGTTATAACTGGTCACATATGCCAGTACTCTGTGGGACTGGAAAATATAAAGAAGCAAAAGCTTATGTTTGGTGAGCATTAATATCTTTGCCCCAGTGTCCAAGAAGGAATTTTAAAATGCAGCATTTCCCCAACTCATTTGAGTATAGAATTGGTTTTTTAGTGTTGTATTTTATAGAATTAAGTGTCAATGAAACACAATTTGGGAAATACCAACTTAAGTAAGCTTTTGCTTGATAAGAAGGAGTTTAAGCAATGTACTTAATTCAACCATGGTATTTTGATATAAACACATTGAAGAATCGTAAAAAAAAAAAAGGATACCAAAATTAAAGATAAAATACTGGGAACCATAAAATATAGTTTTGGCTCAATATGGCAGTTGTTATAATATTCTGTGTTAGTATATAACTCATGCATACACACATGAGCTGTTTCTACATCTCTGAAGGAGTAGTTTTGTTGTTTGGAAGTTTAATAAAGGGATTGTTTTTCTTCCGATATTTCTACAATGTTAGTGTTAACAATGCCAGCCTTTGATTTTTCTTGTCAAAAGGGAAGTCAGCTTATCCCCTTGTTGCATTATATTTCCATTCTTTAATAGCACTGAATAACATGCATATATTTAATGCTCCATAGAGCTCATATGCCAAGCACTTTATAATGCACTGTTTAAGAAATTCCATAAACTACTTTATAGTACATACTTCAAAGTCAAAGTTGGATTCTGAAAAATATCTATTAAGTTTTGGAAATTTCCATTTTCAGTCGACTTGTGTTTTATGTTTTCTCTAAAGTGGCTGTTTTGGGGGAATTTTTGTTTGTTTGTTTGTTTGTTTTTAGCATCCCTGTAAAGATTTTTCATTTTGCTTTTTGTCATCCATTGAGTTGTAGTAAGTATTCTGAGTTATTTTTAATTGGAATGATTTTCTTTTAATCTGTTTATTCTGATTATTTAGGTTCTTATTTCTCTTTAAAATAAAATTCTTATCTTATATATTAAATTTAGAATATATATGAACACAAAACTATTCAGAATAGATGTGTTGCTTCCAAATACACCATGTGAAGAACTATGAATCCACAATTTTATCGTCACTGGTGCAACATACATAGTCTTATCTTATCATTGTTAGTAATTAACTAATTATTACTCAAATTCTCTGCATATATGTTCCAAATAATATCAACAGTATAAGAGCATATCTATTTTTCAGACATTGTTTAATATGTAAACTAACTCAAGAATTACCAATTTGCAAAAAGGGACTAAAGAAATTTTACTCACTCTCTCACCAGAAACATAAAACCTCCAAAGTATTATTTTGATTTAGACTGGTTTATTCCATGCAAGATTCTACCTGTGAGAGGGATACAGGAGATTATCAGTATCTTCCATACTATAAATTCAGAATGTTCTAGACATTCCCTAAGCTGTCATAGCTTCTCTGAATAACTCATCTGCAGTATAGGGAAATGGGTTCAATAACTGGTTTGTTTGCAAATAGCATATTATGGTGATTTTAACAAGTTTAGGCCTTAGATTCAGCCAAATCTTGGTCAAGACTTACCAAATATATTATTTACTAGCTATTGACCTTGGGTTTGACCAAAAACACTTACTGAAGATAACGCTTTTATTGCTACTTGCCCCTATTTCCCAAATCAACTCTTTTAAATATATGACGCCAGGCCTAAATCTTTATGTGAGAACAGGAAATGACTGTCTGCAACATAACTTCAAATAAAAACAGTAAATAAATAGGCTTGGAATACATATTTGTAAATACAGTAGTTCTCCCTTATCCACCATTTTGGTTTTCATGGTTTCAGTTACCTGCAGTCAAAGGCGGTGAGAAGCACCTGATCCTCCTTCAGACGTGTCGTTAGTAGGTCAGTACAGTGCCTACCTCATCCAGCCCACTTTGTCTCATCACACAGGTATTCCACGCCCTCAGCCCGCCATGACAAGAAGGGTGAGGACAGTCCAATGTTATTTTGAGAGAGACAGACCACATGCACATAATTTTCTTACACTATATCGTTATAATTGGTCTCTTGTGTCGTTAGTTTTTGTTGTTACTCTCTTACTGTATCCAACTAATGAATTAAACTTTATCATAGGTCTGTATATATAAGAAAAAATGTAGCGTATACGGGGCTGGACAGCCATTGGGGATCTTGTAATGTATCTCCCACGAATAAAGGAGAATTACTATGTGATTAACACACATGACATACACACATATTTATTGAGTCTCTCAGAAGCAGAGTGCAGGTAATACTTCAGAGTGCTTAGGTAATATATCATCTGAAACACAGATATTAGCAATCCCCCCCCTCCAAGAACTTGAGGTTAAAAAGTTCAACTAGATATTTTCAGAGCTTTATAAACAGTGGATAGAGGTGAGATGAGATGTCAAGTCTAACTGTTGCCACATCATGTGCTCTTAAAAACTGCCCTCACAAAGGCGTAAGATTATTTCAACTGAAAGTCACAAGAAGCACAACTAAAATAAAAACTAATAAAATGCTAGAGCATATGTTTTTCAGCAGAATCTGGAAGCAGCTGGCACTAGCGTATTACCACATAGTCTCTCACAACAGTGGAGGGGGTTTTTTAAAGACAATTTATAAAAAATTATTACCAAAAACATATTCTTGGTACAAAGATTTGGCTTAAAAGAAATCAGTGCAATATGATGCTAGTGACACTTAATTTTAAGTTAGAATACCTAAATTCCAGATATTATATACTCTTCTAATTATCTATACTGACCAAAGACAAGTTAATTAACCCCATGACCATGAGATTCTTTGTTATATAAAATGTCTACACTCTTATGCCAGAAATTCCTCAAAAGCATAAACTTCATTTTACACACCCTTTGATTTCCTGCACCAAACACGGAGCCTTAAGGGTTACTGACTCACAGGACGCACTGGGAAGACCATTCACACCAGAGTCTCTTTGGCACCCTTTGGACAGGGGCAGTCCTGAGTTTGCAGTGACCCTGAGCACATGGTACCTTTTAGGGATTCAATCCACTGTGAATGGCCACCAGTATTTCCAGGAAATAAGTAAAAAACAACAAATATTAAATTGTTATCTTACTGCAAATGACATGCCAATTACTCTTATGATTTCTACTGGTCCTCTCCCTCACATTGTTTGACTACATTGCCGAGATAGTTAAGTGGAAACCACATCATTATGCCACCACTATTAACAATATCATCTTCTCTTTTTTTTTCATCTAAATGGTTTCATTCAAAATTTGTTTTAGATGTTCTTCTCTACCTGCTCAAAAAATTGTGCTCACCCCTTTTCTGAAGCGTACCTTGCATTCAAGCCCTGTTGTCCAGCATGTTTTATAAAGAAACAATTAACATAAATTTTGAGAATTATGGAATTATAAGAAGCTAAAAGGTAAAAGTAATTTTAAACCATTCTTGAAAGTTTAGGATTGTTGTAAAAACTAGCTCACGAGTCCAGCATATCTTCTTTTTTTTTTTTTTAAAGATTTTATTTATTTATTTGACAGAGAGAGAGGCAGCGAGAGAGGGAACACAAGCAAGGGGAGTGTGAGAGGGAGAAGCAGGCTTCCCGCGGAGCAGGGAGCCCGATGCGGGGCTCGATCCCAGGACCCTGGGATCATGACCTGAGCTGAAGGCAGACGCTTAATGACTGAGCCACCCAGGCGCCCCAGAGTCCAGCATACCTTCTGACATCATGTATTCATGATGGTGTAAAATCTGTGAAAATACCATTAAAGCTTTAGTCACATTAATAAATAAGAAAACTAATAGGATTGCCTCTCAAAAATTCTGCTGAACTTTGGCTCCTATTTTTATGTCACTTTATTGAGTAGAGCCAATCCAAATGTAACCTCACAGGGTAATTCTCTTGTGAACAGCTCCTGCAGATTTAGATTAAAATGGTATCTGGCTGTAAAAAAAAAAAAAAAAAAGCAGTTTAGCTACAGTGAACACCATTCACTAATCCTCATGTATCATTTGTGAAATGCAGAGTATGTTTGGCAAACATAAATGTCCTTTGCCTTGAAACACTCAATGAAGATGGAGTCTGAAAATCATACCTAGCACTTGGCTGCTTCTGGGGAAGAAAACAACTGGAATGGTCAAGACAATTATGTTGATTCCAGCCAACAAATGCAAAATAAGCTTCTTCAAGAATTTTTTTTTTTTTAAGGGAGTTTTAAAATGTGGTAGCTGTGGTTAAGTTTGCTGCTCCTATTTGTAAGACTGGGCTACTTCTACAGCGATCACATTTTGCTGTGTATATTCAACATATCTTGACTGAGTTCTCTTCCCTGTCAGGCACAGTGTGGCAAGAGATAGGAGGCTCAGCAGCCCTGGAGATTTTTATCATTGTCCATATCACACTCCACAACACAGAGGGCAGAGGGGACCATCTGTACAGAGAAGCATTTCATAACCTTTTTTGAACTCTTGGCTTCTTACTTGCTTTTTCACTCCATCTTCTGCATTCCTCCACCAGGAAGGTAAAAAAAAAAAAAAACAAAAACCCACAAAACTGCATGTTTTTTAGTTTATTTTATGAAGAAAAAAAAGTACAAGACTGCTTTTTCAGACTACATCCCCAGCCACACCCCACCCCAGAATTTTCCCCACTGCAGGTTTTATTGTGTTTAAGGAAGTTTGTCTTCTTACCCTTTCCACTCTCCATTCCCGGAGCACCCTGACTCTAGGGGTAGTAAAGTGAGTTTTGAATGACAAGGTGCGGACTTAAGCCTGAGCAAATTAAGTTAGAAGTGACCACCAGGTAGCTTATCTGTTTTTAATTATTAATTTGCTTCTGTGTATACACAGGCCAGAGTGATCACTTGTACAAATATACTAAATTCAATTTGGCAGAGAACACACAGATATTGAGATCATTAATCACCCTGCGTTCTACACCAGCTAAGTACTTTGTAGTCAAAACAAAAGCAATTAGAATAGAGTACTGATGTTTGGTCAGGCAAAATGCATCTTAATATAGGAGAAAGAAAAATCAGCCATTCCAGACACAATTGTTAGGGGTATTAGTTGATTTTTTCATTAGCTCCTGTCTCTGCGAAGAGATGGTCTGGCTCATGGAATGATACTGTGTTAATAAGTCCACCCACATATCAGGGCTCCAAAGTCGACTGGTGTGGCCAGACTTAGATTCTTATGAACCCAACACCAACTCTGTGAGCTATATGAAGGAGACTCTAACTAATTAAATGTTTTTTTTTCTGTTCTTTTGGTTTTGCTCTTCACACTTTTCAAAAGAAAGGTAACGACTAAATGTATCTAACAACGCAACTTAAGAATTAAATGGGACCCCACTCCTTCATTTTACCAACTGTGGAAAGAGGTAAATTGGTGTCCGCTTTTATATAAAACTGTTATTTTTTAACTCTCTGACCAGCATTGCTTCCACTCTAACAGATATTCTCAAAATTACTTGAAAGAGATTGATTTTTTTTTTTGATCACCTAGGAACATCCTATATAATTTTTGGTTCTGTGGCTTCTACATTTACAGTGTTTTATAATGAGGATTTACATTTAGAAGAAGATAAAGAATAGTAGAATTCTGAATGATCAACACATGCAAAATTCATTTATTCTACTGAACTTACTGAAGCAAGAAAGAAAAAGCGCCTTGAGCTTCTCAGTGTAAAAATAGTAAACATGACTCAAGATGATAATTCATAGCAAGATGTTCTCAGAAAAACTACAAAAGCAACTTTCTCTATTTAATCATTATTTAACAGAAAACACCCCCATCTCTTGATCTTCTGATTTAATTTTTTTCCTTGAATATACATTTTTCCCAAGTCAGTGAGTAGGCAGAATCGTGTGAGTTTGGCTTTCCCACGAGACTGTTGAGAATTTATTTTGTTCAAGACTAACGTCTGTATTTTGATTACTTTTTAATAGGGTCACTGAACAAGACTTCCTGTTCTTAATGACTCTTCAATACAACCACAAAGTAAGAAAGGGCTATCGTGGCCATCATTAATGGTTGGGCATTTATGGTTGTCCTGTGCACAAGATACCATAGAGTAAGGAAAGAGAATAATAAGTACATTTCTCAGATCCTGGGAGAGCTACTCATAAAGAATTTAGAATCACTGCGATATGGCATCTATTGACCAAGGATTTAATAAGGCATAAAAAGAAATGTATTAGTCTAGGGGTTAGTAGCTCAGGCCTTGGAGTAAGACTGTTTGGATTTAAATCCTGGTTCCCCACTAACCAGCTATGTGACTATTACAGGTAGTAAACCTTTCTCTGGCTCACTATTTGTGTGACTTTGTAGAGCTATTTAACCTTATGATAATGCAGTTTCTTCATGATGAAATGGAAATAATAATAGAACCTACCTCATGGCTCATTATGAAAATTACATTATCGATACACATAAAGCACACAGAATTGTTTCTGGCTAATAGTATGCACTTAATAAACATTAGCTATAATTATTATGGTAAGAAACATGGAAATCATATCTTAGGAAGAACAGTTGCAGCAACTTTTATATACAAGAGAAGGCAGATCTGACCAGAGTCACTCCAAAAAGCCGAGCTAAAAATAACAAACAGAGGTTTCAGGAACACAGACTTAGATGAGACCCAAGGAAATACTTTCTAATAACTAGAACTGTCAGAACGTGAGCTCCTGATACACTGAAGATACTTAAGAAGAGGATGAATGACTTTTAGACATATTAGAGCATATTTCTATCCAAATTGCTACTAGATAAGCATAATAAATGCATTCCCAGTCCTAAGGATCTATGAGATTCTCTGAGCAAAACGGAGGGAATCTTACTAGAACAGACGTGTTGCCTGATGCGGCGTTTCTCCGGCTACACGCACTGTCAGATCCAACTCCTGCCACGCCCATTCTTAAGTTTCATCCAGAACCAAGCATTATACTATTATTCTACTAATGTAGAAAAGTGTAACAATTATAGACATTCTGACTCGGTAGTCTATACAAATAGACACAGGAACCTGCGGCTTAGTTTTAATATTTCAAAGAGCCTAACGGAACGCTTACTATTTCCCGTAATGAGAATGAATGGATTAACTATTCAGTTCCTTTATTTTGAACGGAATTATGTTGATTGAATTATGTTATCTCAGGTTCTTGATCATATGAAGCTCTAAATGTTTTCATTATTATTAACCAGAAAAATTAATCATTAGTTTATACACTTTAGTGTTTAGGAAATTTCTTTTTTTTTAAGATTTTATTAATTTGAGAGAGAGAGAGAGAGAGCATGAGCAGGGGGAGGGGCAGAGGGAGCCCCACATGGGGCTTGATCCCAAAACCCCAGGATCGCTACCTGAGCTGAAGGCACATGTTTAACCCACTGAGCCACCCAGGTGCTCCAAAGTTGAGGAATTTTCAAAACATGCAGGGCTTTGGTTAAAAGATAATTACAGTAGTAAGAGGTTCAGATAGATTGGTAACCATTCTATAGGTTTGTTAAAACAGTCAATTAAATGTTAGCAGTTTTAGAAGATAAGATGTCATGCAGTCAGAAGAACTGGGGCATAACAAGGTATTGCTGGTTAATTGTTTTGAGACCTTGGGTAAATTATATAACCTCACTGAATATCAGTTACCACCTCCTTAAAATGAGGATAATGTCTGCATTTGCTTATTTACTGATTTGGTCATGCCCTGCCTACTTCTATGAAATATTTTATATATATCATCAAATAAAATATAGATTAAATTACAGATGGGTTATATTAAAAAAAAAAACTGGTTTACCTTAGAAAATATTTTTATTGCTGTCAACATATTTTAGTCCCAGAAAAAATATTTTGAATGAAATTACAAATTTGTTAGTAATACATAGACATAGTGTCTGTGATTATCACTGAGCATGTGGTTTGGTTGTAGGCTTCCTACATTCATTGGCAGTTCTGAGTGAACTAAGATATGGGTTAGACTAGAAAACAATGAGTATATGAGGTTTACAATGTCAGTTTCATATTTTATGATCAAAATCTATAACTGAAAGAAAACAACAACAACAACGACAAAACCTCAGCAGGGTGAAGCAATCCGGGTCTGGCTCTTGGGCAAAATCCTGGCCACTGCCTGGATTTGACCTAAGAATAGTTTCTATGTTTTTTAATGGTTGGAAACAATCAAGAGTAGAATAAAATTTTGTGACACGGGAAAACTATATGAAATTCAAATTTTAGCATCCATAAATACAAGTTTATTGGAACACAGCCTCACTAATTTATTACAGCCTTATTTATGTATTTATTTATTCCATATTTTCTACAATGGCAGTGTTGGGCAACTGTGACGGGACTGAATGGCCTCTAAAGCCTAAAATGTATTTATTTTCTCTCGGACCCGTTACCAAAAATGTTTGCCCCCGATCTAGATGGCACTGAATTGAACCATTTCCACTGAAGACTATCTTAATGGTGTAGTTCCAAATCACAAAATAAATATGAATTTGGAAGTGAAAACTTACAAAATACATACTTAAAGATGCATATATAGGTAATCTTTTTAATCATGGCGAGTTTGTAGTCTTCCTGAAAAACAGTATTATCTTTTCAGATATTTAATATATGGAAGCACTTACCTAGAATGTTACTTTCTGTTTTATTTCTATTTTAGGGATGAAATGAGAAACTGCTAGACAAATAGTATAACATAATTAAGCAGTTATTGAAATGCCAGGGCGATACATTTTGGATTAAAATGGATTTAATTGACTATTGCTTTTAAAAATTTTTAAGTATTTTTAAAATGTTTAAGATATATATTTTGGTATAAAATATATACATATATCTACATACATACATGTAATGAATATATATATATATATATACACACACACACACATATAATGAAATACACACACACATATAGCCACACACAGATTTTATACACACACATACACACACACACAGAAACACATTTTATCCCCCTGCCTAATCCAGAAGCACACATAAGAACACTGAGGCAAAAGTCAATAGAACACCCCGTTCTCAGTGCTAGTGTGTGATCCTACACTGCTCCTCCAAGAAATGATGGAGGGGAATTAAGCTGCCCTTTGCCTAAGTTTCTTTGTCCTTGAAATGTGAGAGACAATAATTATGATAATAAGTACCTCCATCACAGAGTTCACTTAGAGAATGAAATGACATTATACACATAGTGCACTTAAAGCAGAGAGGGGCACATAGTAAGCCCTCAACAATATTAGCCAACAATTATTCTCATGGTTGCTCTGGCCATTGTGATTTCCTGGTCCCCACCATTCAGAAGGGTCTACAGATATACGACAACATCTTCAGGGACATGTCATCTGTCTTAGCAGCTGAGGAAAGAAAGGCACCCATTAACCTGAATATCTCATTCTGTAAAAATAATCATTTTTGACACATAAGGTATGGATGGGGTGGAAAGGACCCCAGCTGCAAAGATTCTTCCCTTTCTCTCATCTTTAGCAATGCTGATTGCCCAGAAAGTTCATTACTCGTGCTTATTGGAAGGAAGCTTTTGTAAGAAGGAAGGAGAAAAGAACTCTGAGCATTTTCCACTTTCTTGTATGGATCCTGGCAATAGGTAAAGAAGGCTCATCTTTTCTTCAGGCAAAACTTGTTTCTCATTCATCAAAAAATGTACATAGTATAATAGTAGACTATAAAAAAAAAACAGTATCAGGAAAGATTTAGAAAAAGGAGGAGTACATTCCAAAAGCCCAACAAAATACACAAAGAATTTGAGATTCAAAAATTTTGCTTCTGAAAATTTAAAAAAGGGAAAAAACATATTTTTGGAGAAAAGATGGTTTTTGTTTTGTTTCTCATTTGTTTTGTTTGTTTTGCTTGGATCTTTTATCTAGTGCTTGTGTTAATGCATTCAATATTAGATCTATCACATTTTCCCTGCTGTATTAGATTGTTTGCCAGTGATGAATAATAAAATGTAAGGAAGTTGTGAATGTATTAGACTGTGAACCACTGATAATTATAAAGTTTGGTTTGTAATACTATTTTTCAATCTATGTCTGAAAAGTTTATAGTAATTGTAGACTATATTGTAATGTCTGTGTAGGGAAGAATTACTCTTTGAATGATGGATTTACTGTTCATGTTGGTTCTTCACTACTTGAATCTTTTCCCAAAGTGCTTTACTGCTACCTATGCAGAAACAAGTTAACACGATAGGCTTGAGACCACTAGCCTTGCAGAGGGCTGCTTGCAAGGTCCGCACTCGGCTGGTGTCCAGGAACATGAATGGTAAACAGGTCCCTCCACTAAGTAAAAATTTCCCTAAATGACAAGAGTAGTCCACTGTGCCTAAACCGTTTGGGCAAACCAAATGGTTTACACTGAATGCCTGCTTTCGTTCTGGGAGACTGAATTTGCTATAGTCAGACAGAAGGTGCCTACTGACCTCACAAAAACCCTAGACTTCTGGTGTCCGGCCAGCTTCCCTAGTAGGTGACATTTCTCATGTGCTGTCACGACTCACTCCTGGAGGAATTACATGTCTTCTGTGTGACTCCAGAAGGAGACAATTCTTGGAAGCTTACACCTAGTTTTCTTTGGATTTCACCCCACTGTCTTTTCTCTTTGCTTTGTACCCTTTTGGTGTAGTAAATCATAGCCATGAGTATGCATAGGACTGTATTCTGAGTCCTGTGAGTCCTAGTGAATCACAGGAATGGCGGTGAAGGATGGGCAGAGGGAGAATAGAGGGTGGTCTAGGAGATCCAAACATACTACTTCATTTGGTGATATTGAGAATCTGGTGAAGATGAATCTCCTGAAGTATAGTTATTTTATAACTTTAGATTAACTCTGTTGTTGAACTTCTTAAACTGACTACCATAGACTGCAAGAACTTCTTGTAATTTCCCCCAAGTTCTTGAGGAAAGTATGAGAGGGACTGACATTCACTGAATATTCTGAGGGATTCAGACATATCATGGTGACATATTTAACAGCTTTCTTCTCTAAGTTTAAGCTAAGGTTTGCCTGATATTAAAGCCCATGCTCTTAATGTTATGGTGTACAAAATCTCTGAAAATAGCAGAGAGAAGAGCTGCCTTCTATTTTACTCTAAAAAATATTTGTTATAACTGTTCACAGATTTAAGTGCTGCCAAGCATAATGAATACTTAGTGTGCAGAAATGTCATGCCCAGGAGAACTGTGTGGGCATAAGGAGGCTGATTGGCATGACCTAGAGCATTTGGATAACAGTTTTGGTCATTCCTCATGTGGGTCACTTCACTCGGTTTCCCCTCTGAAAGGGTGCAAATTGTGTGGTTGCTAAGAGATTAGAACACAAATATCCTTGATTTCTAAGTGGGGTGCTCAAAAATGGGAGAGTAGGGCTTACTTGTTTATCTCTCCAGCCCTCCTCCCTTATACACTGACCCTAAAACTTCTGGCATTTTCCCCCACGCCTTTCAACCCTACTACCTTTCCCCACGGAGTTCACTAATGACAATAATATAACCATTAATCACAAAATGCTTGTGGGCAAGGACCATACCATTCATTTTTCAAAGAAATAAATAGAAGCAAAGTAGCTAAGGAAACAAGAATCCACTCGTAGAGTTTTGTCTCTACTGTAATTAAAATATGCACTAAATATTTAAAGGGTCCAGGGCTCAAAATATTAGTTCATATATATGGTTGTTCTTCCTTCTCAAGAGGGAATAAAGAAAGAAATTAAAATGTGAACTGTAATAAGAAAAGTTGCCCTAGAGATGAGGAACTCAAAAGGAAAGGATATAAAGTAATATGAGAATGGAACGTACATATTAAAAGGTTTTAACAAGTATTAGATAAGGAACATTAGATACATTTTGAAGGAAGCTAAAAAATAATTCTAGTAGTTCCATGACAGTAGTTTCTTCACATAAAACATAGAGAGTTAAAGACAAAATTTCTAAAGTAAATTTGATTTATATTTTATCTCTTTATCTTATAATAAGCTACATATAATGCAGACAAAGTATATTTTAAGAAATTATTTACTAAGATCTGAAAAAACCAACTTCTTTTTGAATGAGCAAAGTATGTCTAGCTTGGAAAAAAAACATTCATACTAATGAATGTTTTGTGTTATATGCTGCAAGGCAATTTACTCTTACAAACTGCCTTGCCCAAAGCACTTGGTAAAGAGCCTCTCAGAGAGAGAGATGGTGTCAAATGGGAAAAATAAAGCACGGTCTTTTGGGAAACAAAAGGAAGAATCTAAGGAATATAAAAAAGCCAAAAAAGCACAACAAACTCCTCTATGAGGTTGAGAATAAAGCCTGGCACATAGCTATGACTTAAGTGTCTCCCTTTTTCACATATTTTAACACAAAAATGAAAAAAAAAATAGATGTATAAGAATGTTCACTGCAATATTTTTTGTAACAACAAACATCATATAAAATTTTCCCCATAGGGAAATGATACATCGATACCACTTCTACTGAAAAGAATAAAGTAGACTTCTGCGTGCTAATACGAAAATATCTCCAAGTTGCACTATTCAGTGAAATAAGCATCTATACAGAAAGGCCCATTGTGTATAGAAATCTATCTATATACTCATGTCACTATATAGATAATTGGGAAAGAGAAACAAAAGAAAGGGATGATACATGGAATCTATGATCCAATGGAAGGAGATGATGTCTGAGATAGGAAGACTCACTATACTTTGTCTTGTATACATGTTCAAAATATCTGAAGTCTTCTATAGTTCTAGTATGGTTCTTGATATATTTTATTATCTATATTGTATAAATGGTAGTTTTACTTTTAGTACATTTAGGTAATTGTTACAATATTCTGAAAAATTCTGAAGATTGCTCATTATTGAAAATTTTACAAATATTTAGATCATTAACTGTTTAAGTGACTCAAAATATTTAAATGGGTCATATTTAAATGACTATTTAAAATAATGAGATGATTATTTTCTGAATATTAGACCTTAGTTACATTTTTTATCTGTTGTAAAATTCAATTTTAATTTGAAATTGTTTACCAGGAAAACTTTTGTATATATACACATTAATATTATTCTAATTGATCATTATGACAGATCAATGGATTAGAAGCTAGTCAACCAAGAACCATGGGATTTTTGTTTAAATTTTTCATGTCTGGTAGTATGCTTCATTATTCCTCTATACCTATTTAATAATATATTGATAACCAAATTTTGTTATTGGGATAGTTTATTCTAATTTTATGTCAATAACATGCTATACATACTTGGGAAAAGAGAAATGTAGTTAATACCGAGATAGATTCCATTATAAGGTTTCATCATTCTAGAAGTAGATATAACAAATGGCTCATCTTATAGTGTTCTATAAAATCAAAATTCTTTTTCTCATTTTTACTCCTCTTGACATGATGGCTTTTTCTCCCCTACACCTGTGACTATCCTTTCATATTGAAGCCCATTTATCCCCCCAAATCCTTCACATAAATACAGAAAATCTTTGCACAATACAAGTCAATATATGTGTTGTCATAAACAAAATAATTAGCAGGGCATTCTGAACATATCAGTGCAAAAGCTTGCCTAACTTTTCTTCATTCATTAATCTCCAGTAATACCTGAGAGCCCACAAAGTTCTAATAATGTCATTTGACCAAAAACACAACAATGAAAATCAGTGACAGTGCCTATGTTCATGTTTCCTCTTATGTAAATCAATACAATTATTCTAATATTATGACTAAATTCCATAGTTTTGAGGTGCTGTAAAATGGCCAGGCAATTTTATGAGCTCCCTATCAACTGGGGCATTCAATGGGAAATGGACAACCATCCATAAAGACTGTCATAAAGGGGACTTCTGTTTGGGGTGAGACAGTTGGACAACTATAGCCACATCCGGCTGTGATAGTATTCTGTTGGCAGGCACACTGCCATTTTTAGTTTTCTGCCTAAAAATTAATATTGCTAGAAAACTCTTATTAAAAATATTCTTACCTCAACTATGGAATATTAAAAGTCAGATTGAGAAAAATTATCTCCCCTTTTTGAATACAAATTCATTATTGTATCATTCTTCAGTGATCTAGTGAAGATGGGTAAGACAGCAAGGAAAAAGGCATTGTAGAGTAAGAAGGGAGAGGGAGAGATGTGGACTTTGTTCATTAAAAGAGACACTTGCAAAGGCAAATTGAGTCCTTGACATTAATTCCTTCTGAAGTTCGTTCAGGACCCTCAAACTTGAAGGTGAGATTCCAATAGCAAGCTCCAGACAAGTTGTTTAGAAATTTTCACTGACTAAAAGGGAGTTGTGAAACTGGAAAGGAGAAATCTTTCCAGTCTCTGTGGGCCTTTTAAAATCACAGATCATAAAATTTCAACAGAACCTTAGATCTCACGTAATCTAGTACTCTCATATTATAGATCCAGCAAGTGAAACTCAGGAAACTTAAGTGCCTAGCTTGATAACTTTTCCATTACCATGTTGCTTTGGTTATTTAGTATCTTCTTGCCTTAAAAATTTTCCATGGTTCTTTATGTCTCCAAATAGTAAGGGATCATATTTTCTAAATCTGCACTAAAAAATTGGCCTTGCCTAAAAAGGTTAGGCCTCTGCCCTTGGGAGGTAATCTGTGTCATACCTGAAAGGATAATCTTTGTTTAGAGTGAGGATTCGCAAATACCCAACAGTCTGCCCAAGTCAGAAAGGGTGGGGGCTGCCCCAGTGAGAAAGACCAGTCATGTGATTTAGGCTGTGGGCTTTGGATCATGAGGTATCAGTTGACCTGCAGAATGAATTCAACCATGAGGGCAATTGTCCAATCCTACTCCCTCTGCTTGTGTTCCCTCTCTCGCTGTCTCTCTCTCTGTCAAATAAATAAATAAATAAAATCTTAAAAAAAAAAAAAAAAAAAAAGAATGGCCTGTATCCAATAAATAACCCCATGGTATATGTAAGTATGTATAACTTCATATACTGTCTCCTGAAGCGCCTTTGAAACACCAGATCTTATCATTGGAACTAATCATGAATTTTAAATACATACTTTTCATGAGAACGCCAAAACACACAAAATTTTTAAACCATGAAGTTAGCATAAGGAAGATCATGAAAAAGGGTCACAGCGTATGGGGCTAATAGCTGCCTCTCAAAGGAAAAACCCAGAAAAAGAGAACTCTGATGATAAGTAAACAATCCATATCTGACTTAAGACAAAGATCTAAAGTTGTCTTCATGTTTAACTCGGGTCTGCTTTAGAATTCCAATTTAAACACAAATGGTGGCATAAACATGCTGTCTTTGAGAGCTTCTCTTAGCAAAGAGGCACTTAGCATGCAAATCTATAACATAAATTTCATTTACAAATGGCATTGCAGAAAGATCCCTGCTACTTCTCATTCTCTAGTCACAATAGATGTGAAAAAGATAACTAGTTAGAGAAATAACTATAATTCAAGTGGAAAACTGACATCAAGTCCCATAAGCTTCTCCAAGTAGCTTTACTTTTTGACAGTACAGAGTTCTTTACACAGACAGATCATTTGATTCGGTGACAGTTTTACTAGAATAAAAGATGGACAAGAATTAAAGTGCCGTAGGGCAGTTAAGTACGGGCAGACATGGTTCAGAATTCTTTCTCTTCCATTGTCCCGTAATCCTCATCAAATGTCAAACCTATTGTATACCGGTGAGAGGGGGTCCATTGCGTAATACTTTAGGATAGAATCCAAGTTGTCTTTATTTAGCTGCTCTAAAATCAAGGGACAGAATGCCACATAATATTTTAAGAAATAATCTTCTCATTTGGAAGATTCTGAGAGTTGTGCTCTATTGTATTATTTATTTATTTATTTAGTGCTTAGATGCACAATTTAAATGAGATGAAGGCGTTGGGCAATGGATTCATCCTTGTCTTCATATCAAAAATACAAGTGGTGGACCTAATGGGACAGAACTTAATGTGGGAAGTATTTGAAATACATAGAAAGAGAGTCTTTTTTGAATGAAAAAGCTCTGATCAACAGAGATATACAATTAACCACAAGAGGGTAAACACAAAGCTCCAGGGAGTCTTATCACCTTATAACATTTTATGGTTATAAGCTGAGTGGCTCCTGAGGATTTTTTTTTTTTTTGGTGTTTATTTTTATTTTCTTTTTAGATAATAAATTGCATAGATATCTCTACAGTTAAATTAGAAATAAAATATATACACATGTTCCTAATATTTTAATGGTCCAATGCAATAATTATATAGAATTCTAAACTTGGACAATGCTGTGAGATCAAAAGATCTCAATTCTCATTTTACATGTCATGAAATGAATGCCAGTTAAAATGTTATATATGAGAAGATATGAAATTACCAATTTTTCAAGCAGTAATAAATATAATTTAATGGATATTCTTTTAGTGCTACTTTGTAACTAACTCAAATGTCTTTATGCGATTTTTGAATAGAATTCTTTTAATTTTATAGATTATCACAAAATGCCTATTCTCTAAGATAGAACTTGATAAATCTTGAAATTGTGAAATTATTTACTGAGTTGAATAGATAGGCATTATCATCATCAACTGAAAGACAATTTAAACTGACTTCTTAACAAGAAAAATTTAATTTTAGGGGCGCCTGGGTGGCTCAGTCGTTAGGCATCTGCCTTTGGCTCGGGTCACGATCCCAGGGTCTTGGGATTGAGCCCTGCATCGGGCTCCCTACTCCGTGGGAAGCCTGCTTCTCCCTCTCCCACTCCCCCTGCTTGTGTTCCCTCTCTCACTGTCTCTCTCTCTGTCAAACAAATAAAATCTTAAAAAAAAGAAAAATTTAATTTTGTAAGTTTAGAGAATTTTACTGCACTCCAGATATATAAATATTTGTAGTTTTTCTTTTTAATGAAAATACAAAAACGTACTAAAATAAGAATCAACACAAGTCTCTGGTGGCAAAAATACTTTTACACAGTCCTCTTAACTTATAAAAAAAATAAAATGTAGAGATTTTCCTGTGATTCTAAAGGGGTGGGCTCTCAGTTACAGGGGTGTTAAATCACATGGTTCAAAAAACAACAGCTACATTTAATGGAAATCAGAATTAGTTGCATTAAGTAACAGTTAACAATTTTCAAAAAATTCATTGAGCATTACATTTAATTTTTCTTTTTGCAATAAAAACCGTTAGAGTTTCATTTTATTGGCTGTAATATTTTGTAAATGCAAATAAAGAAATTTTACTTAAAGTGTACCCATCCAATTATTTTGAGGTAAAAACGTGCTTGAAACTGATTCCTATTATTGTAAAAAAGAAAAAATGGTGTAATCAAAATGAGGACATTTATAGTTGGAAATACCAGAGAAGCACAAATAAGAAGAATTAATTTGAAAATCCACCACCTTTTCCTCCAGTGAAGCACTCGTGTTTTTCTGAAGCTGGGTGCTCACGGGGCAGTTAATTTCTCCGTGGATTCTGGCGCTTTGTTCCTTATGAACTGACACCGTCAATTGTGATTTTTCCACTTGAAGCACTATTAAATAAACTAACATGCTCCACTAGGCACACAGAACTTGCAATATACACCAGGCCACATTCTACCCTCTGCTGCCAACGGGGCCTCTAAGTTACTTTTGCAAGTATTATTCATTACAGAATAATCTCCAATATTTCCACATAATCCTCCTTTCCTTCCACCTTACTCCCTCAAAATGGATTTTATTTTATTTTATTGCAAATTATATTTACGTGAAAAAGTGGATGGAAAGCCTACATTAATCTGTTTTGGAAAAGCGGGAAAGGATATTTTCTTCAGGATATTGCTGATATTCAGCAGAATAAAAGTGTCCCCCTCTACAAAATAGGACCAACACTTCAGGCTGTTGCCCTGGTCCCAGGTGCTGAAAAGTTCTGTGGCTGGATCCCGGGGCTCACCTACTTCCAAACCCAGCCCTTTGCCCACGTTCTCTGGAAACCCTTACCCCATCCCATTCTCTTTCCATCTCCTTTCACTCATCCCTTTCTGATCTATGAGTTAGCAACTCAAATTACTAGAGGGTGAAGCCAGGAAGCAAATGAGCTAAGCTCAGGGTTCAGACAACAGGCGGGTGCCAGGACGGTGAGAAATGGAGGGTGGCCCTGACTCCAGCTGGTGGCAGCAGTCACCTCCCAAGCAATGGCACCGGGGGTGGGGTGGGGGGGAGATGCGGTGGGGGGGGGGCCCGGGGGGGGGGGGGGGGGAGGGGGGGGGGGGGGGGGGGAACGCGGGTCCAGTCCTGCCAAAACTTCAGATTTCTCAAGAGGAGTCACAGTCTCTGGGCACTCATGGGAAGTTTCTCAACTTTTAAAAAGCAGACACACAGCTGAGTGTAATTTAAAACAAAAATATGTGAACTAGACAAAACATACCTGTAATCCAGGTTTGCAGCGAGGTAGCTACCTGTTCTTCAACGTCGACATCACCTTCTCCTTCAAATTCTCTAAGTACTTAGGACGCTGCTTCATACATAGTTGATTACCACTAAGAATTTATATTATTGTGTATATATATGTCGATAAAGTTAATTAGTATATCAGGACCCACAAAATGGAGGCCGCCCCAGTGGCCCGGCCCTCATCACCAATCTAAACCTAAGTCCACCTGCACTTACAGGAAACACCTGCGGAGGAATCCAGCCACACACCAATCACAATCCCCCAACTCGGCGTTAGCTGACTTACCTTACTCTAGAACGTCGTACCTGCTGGCCTTATCAGGAAATTCCTGACCTCTTACCCATCTGCTCTGTTTCCAAGATGCCTCTTCTGACACTCTCTAAAATTCGCTCTTGCCCCAAATCCCTCAGGAGGGTTCTCCACGGCTTTTAGGCACTGTACTCCCCTAATCTATGGATGGTTTCTCGTGAATGAAGGACATCAGACTTGGTACTACATTACATTATTGTTAGCATTTGGTAATGTACACATAGATATAGAGAGAGTCAGTCCTGCTGCTGCAGACATTTACAGAAATGGAAAGGCAGAGAAGATTGGCAGTTATTCTTATAGTTAATATGCCTGGCTTTGGTCTGAACAAACAACTGAGTTTCGTGTATTCAGTTAAAAGAAGTTTACAAACTGTAGGGGCTGCAGAATATCTGGTCTTTGAGGTCACTGATGCCCACAGGGTGAACACAGCTTCCCCAGGAATGAGCTTTTAAACTCCAAAAACAAGGAAAGAAGGCTCAGTAAACATTGCTTTCCTTTTCCAAGGCTAATGTTGGAAGTTTGTCACCCCTGGGGAGAAGAGGACTGTAATTCATCTGAGTGGTTAAAATCTCTTATGCAATGGATATGCAGAAAGAGAGAAGAACAACAAAAACATTAAAATGTGACAAGATGAGATCACCCAAAGGAGACACTGTGAAACTCCTACAAGGCTGAAGATATTTTCAACCTGCCCAGCTGATCTAGAGCTTTGTTTATAGTGTTCTTCCTCCATAAATAGAAAATAACCTGCTTCCAACAATGTGTAATGAGCCTTTACTCAGCTTATTTTGCTCAGAAATACTGAAACTTCTTTATTTCTTTTTTGGGATTTTGGGAAATGCACAAGAATACCTCCACACCAAATTCCAAGAGGAAAGTATGACCCTGAAGAAGGGGAATATGGTTCCAAAGAGCATTAAGCAATGGTCCCTCTTTATGATGCCAAGTCGTGACTTTGACCACTTCCTCTCCTGTGTGTTTCTCGGGTATCGGGTACAAACAATCACCAGCCTGAGGGCCTTTTATATTCTACATACTAAAAAAGTCCCATTTCTTTACCATTAAATGGCTACATTTTCTGCTGTTTTCAATACTTTCTGAATAAAATTACTTGTGTTTATTTGTCCAAAACCCAGTCTGTGTTACTGTAATAATGACCTGATTCTTCAATAACCAACTGTTTTGTGGTCTCCCCAGAGGCAAGGGCTCTCCCTTTTCATGTGGTTAGGATCTAAAAGCTAGTGTATCTGACTAGAGATAGAAAATGTATCCATTTCCATGAGGCACAGGTAAGAAGGAAGGCATTTATCCCAGGATTTTTGGGTTTACTGTATGACTAAACTAAAATCCTTCACCATCAGCTTTAAGATTTCACAGTAATATTTGAGGAGCTACAGAAAATTGACCAGCTTTATAAACTGGCAAACTCAACTTCTGTGTCAGTTGGCTGTAAGTAGTGAATTAATTCTAAGCAAGACATTGTGGGGACTTACAGCTCCATCTCATAGATAAGGCACTACTACTTTAATATGCAACTAAACAAAATTGCTGCAGTAACTTTAAACTTCCCCACCACGCATCTTCAGCACTTTGGAGGGAAGAATGCTACGTAAATCTCACAAATGCTAGGATGAGCCCATGGCTGGAGTAGGTATTCACCGTGAAAAGGCTGCCTGCGTGGGCCCTGAAGAAATCTAAGTCTTGTCTAGATACCTTGTCCTGATTTGACTGAATTATCAAACAACGGATTTCTCTTCCTGACACTCTTCCTCAGTCTTTAGCCCCAAATTGATAGAAGAATAGCAAAGCACTTTCACAAACCCAATCTTCGCTCCATTGGAATGGGTTCCCAGGCATAAAGTGCACGAGCGTTTTCTCAGATTTATAGATACAAAACCTGCCACTGTGAACCCTGGAGTGACTTAGGATCCCCCTTCGAGCCTGGTCAGCATGCATGGACCTGCAGGGCTCCAGGGGGAGGGAAGATAGCTGCTCCGGGCTCCTCTTCACCAACAGCCTCAAAATAACAATGTTGCGGGTGTTCAAAATACATAATGACAGGCCAATCTTCTTCAAGCCGATTTTATATCCTACCACCTCCGTATGTGGTCATTTATAACTTCCGTTAATGGAAAAAGTTGCAAATCTGGGCACCACATGATTGAAACTGTTTTTGCAAAAATCAGTATCATACAGAGACACTGGACTTCCAATAATATGCACCTAACAGATTAATGGGGTTTACGTGCATTCCTCTAGGGCAGAGAAGTCAGCAAAGTCTGTAAATAGCCAGATAGTAAATATCTGGGGCTTTGTGGCCAGTGAGTCCCCACAGTGACAACAAATTTACAGCAAGAAAGCTGCCAGAGAAGACAGGAAGCAATGGGTGTGGCTGTGTCCCAATACAAGTTACTCACAAATAGGGACAGTTGCAAGGACTGGCGTTGGCCTGCCCACACTTGCCTTAGCGAATGGCATTTTGTGAGGACTCCAGGATCCCTTAATATTTGGCATCCCAAATAAGGAAAAGTCCACGTAGCAGACAAGAGATAAAAGCAAGGGTGGAGGGGATGAACACTTTTCTGAAAACATAAAACTACCTTGATTTGGAGGTCCTTTCCAGCTCCCGTATTCTCACTTACGGGATTACTAGTGAATCATTACAGAGTCCTTGGGAGAAGCACGGGCTGCTCACAGAAGGACAGAGTCAGAAGGACACTGAAACTCCTCTCATCCATTCCCTTGCCCTCTTTGGA
The DNA here is from genome assembly GCF_004348235.1 of Phoca vitulina. Classification (NCBI taxonomy): domain Eukaryota; kingdom Metazoa; phylum Chordata; class Mammalia; order Carnivora; family Phocidae; genus Phoca; species Phoca vitulina. The sequence continues at coordinate 2,749,243 of NW_022589707.1, forward strand.
TATTACTGAGAGCTCAAAACGTTAAGTGTCAAGTGTGTAAAGAAAGTAGAACCACAATTCCTGGTCCATTAATATAAATTTCTGCTCTTCCCCCTTATCCAGGTAACTGCCTAAGAGTGGTTCTTGAGGAAGAAGACAGTGGCTTTGAAAGAGCAACGAGAAGCACTGGTCGGGGGTGAGAAGCCTTTGGGGAGGAAGATGTACTGATGAATTTTGAATATTTTCTATTTTACTTCTTGAGTAAATTGACTTCTAAATTTTGTTTAGAATTCTAAATTATAAAATTTGTTTACTACTAAAATTCTATGAGAAAGTTGTATTTTCTTTTTAAGTGATTTCAAGTGACTTGTTTTAAGCAATTGCTTTTTTATCATCAACAGCATATAACTACATTTGCCTCTCAAAACACCTAAATTCTTTAGATTTTTTTAAATATGGTATTCATTTTCTGGAGGAAAATCACCAATTGGTTCAAAATTCAAATAGCCTTTTAAACTACCTCATGAAATTTACTTAACATCCCAAGATAAAGTTGCGATGTACAATATCATTTACTTACCATGAGCGACAAAAGAGAATGTAAAATAGAACAAAAATTTGTTAAGCACTTAGTCTAGCTTTCAGAATTGTTGCAAGGATTAAATGAGATAACCATATAGTCATCATTTTTGCCACTCTACCAATGAGGAAGCTCAGTCCGAAGCTAAGTGGCCAATGGCAGTGTGTTCACTTGGGTGTGGATTTGAATCCAGGCTGACTTGGTTGAAAGGACCCCTCTCTTTCCTTAACTCCGTTTGTTGTTCACCATCAAGGAGATTTCCAAATTACTTTATGTGTCTGATTTAAAGAGGCCTCTGAGATAGTTCCAGTTGTTTTGAAGAATGCAGATTCTGTTTCTCTGTGCTCAGTTTTTTGCCACTTCTTTTAGTAAATAACCCTTGACTGGAGGGGGGTAAAGTCCTATTTTTAGAATGTATTCGGTCAATAGATATTTTCTATAAAGAGAAATGGACTACTTATTTGTAATGGTTAATTTTGCTTGAATAAATGAATGCTATTCACTGTTTTCTCATCTTTTTTTAGATTTATGAGACTTTGTATATATTATTTAATGTTCAGTGACCAGGTTACCCTACGTGAGTATTTTCCAGCTTTGGATTATTTATACACTTTATTCCAAAATACATGACCATTGACGGTTTACAGAATTCTCAAATGTGTTTCATGTCTGTAAACGAATCAGAGGAAAAGTGGCAGAGTGGTCTATTTGAACTCTTATTCAAGAAAATCACATTTCTAAGCTTCTTGGAAGAGCTAGTTGTAAATGGTCATAAGGTAAATGATGTATACATGTCCATGACAATCTCTGAAGCTTCCTGGAGGAAGTTACCTTTACTGATTTGCTGTGCCAGTTGAGCTCACTTTCTGCAATTGTCTCCTCAAAGTTTGCACTACACCCTAGAACTTCAAAATAATTTCACAAAGTTATAATTCCCAACATAAACAGCAATATACTAGAATGGGGTGGATTAAATGTGTCAAGTCTTGACATGCTTTATGCTTTACTTGGGGTTGGTACAATAATGCTTCACTTCATAGATGAATGTTTGTTCAATATGGAGAACATACAAGAGCAACAACAGAACCCCACAGAGGAAATTGTTTAATGATGTTTATCACTATACTAATCTCTATACCTTTTATTAGTTCACTATCCTAACTGATTACACTTTTTTTTCCACATGGCACCAAACCATGTGAAATCAGGTCTTAAAAGAAACATTTTTTGGTATTCCTGGAAAGAACAGAACTTTTTTTCCTGATATTTTATAAGGAAAACCATACCAATATAAGTAAAGCACAAACTTTATTCTGGGTCCATTGTTTCTTCTTTCTACATCCTTTCCCACTACTGATGTCCCCTGCCATGAGGTACCCAAGAACCTCTTGTGGCAGCCAACACAGGCCCGTAAGACATCAAAACTACCATCCCCTCATCTATCAGTGTTTTTAGTTAGAAAGTAATCTATGAAAATAAACCTTTGTGAGAACTTTTTTTCAAACACTCGTGACCCTAGATGATGGGTTAGAAAACATACACCGGAATTTTCAGAACCTTTTTAAGATCTCTTCACCTGAAAATTATAAGCCACCGTACCTTCTGTGGCTCCTAGGCATATGTGGGCACCATCCTTCAGACCTTAGGATGCTAGCCCTTAACAATCATGGAAGTTGCTCCGGCTTCCTACGCACCTTACTCTAGTACGAAAGGTTCTGCAACTCTGACTCATGACAGTCTCAGGAGGATGACTCACATCCCCACCTGTTTTTTTTTTTTAAGATTTTATTTATTTATTTGACAGAGAGAGACACAGCGAGAGAGGGAACACAAGCAAGCGGAGTGGGAGAGGGAGAAGCAGGCTTCCCGTCAAGCAGGGAGCCCGATGCAAGGCTCGATCCCAGGGACCCTGGGATCACGACCTGAGCCGAAGGCAGATGCTTAACGACTGAGCCACCCAGGCGCCCCCCACCTGTTTTGACACTCTTTCAGCCCAATGCTGACACTCGCTTGTGCTCCTGCATGCTTTCTCAGCATAACGTCCTCAAGGTTCACTTATGCTGTCATTTGTGATAGGATTTCCTTCTTTTTCAAGACTGAATAAATATTCCATTGTATATACACACACCACATTTTCTTTATCCATTCATCTGTCAATGCACATTTAAAAGATTGCTTTCAACTTTTTTTTTTTTTTTTTTTGATGAAGAAGGGAATACATTTTTAAACAGTATGGAAAAAAAAAGGAAATACACTTCTTTTTGAAGAGATGCTGGCTGGACAGGCCAGTAACTCTTTACTCAGAAAGAATATTACTTAATCATTAATAAGTATCTAATTACCAAACGCAGTAATGTGCAGGGCACCTCAAGAGCTATCAGAGGAGACGGGGAACAAATCTGGACCATCAGGGAAGACTTCCCAGGGGAACTGAGGTGTGATGAGATGAGGAGGAACCTAAGTGAGTCAGGCAGAGAAGGCAGGGAGCCTTCCCAGCACAGGCAAACTCCAGCTGCAGGCCACGCACAGTGAGGATAGGAGAGAAGTTGCTGTCCTGCAGGGTAGAGCAGCAAAGTGAGGCTGCGGCAATGTGCAGGGGGCAATGCCCAGGGGGTGATGTGCAGAGGCCAATCCTGCTGGGCCCTGCAGTTATTCTAGGGACTGTGGTCTTTATTCTAAGAGCAGTGTACAACTACTAGGACAAAATGTCACAAGCTGATTTGCATTTCAAAAATATCACTCTGGCTGATGCACAAAACTGGATTAGAGGAGGGGAAAGTGCTGTGGAGAGAGTTAGGAGGCTGTTAGAGTCCTCCTGGTAAGAGACTGAGCTGGAATTTGGGAGACAGCACTGGGAACGTGGCTGGCGACACCGCATCTGCTACAAGGGACAATTTAGCAGGATGCATATCAGATTTATTCATCCCACCCCCTGCCGTGATCTGTTGCTCAAAGTCACGCAGTGTAACATGGGTCTGCCTATCTGCTACGGGCTTCTCTTTATTCTCACCAAAACTTGTGGCACACTGACTCTGCGTGATCTTCAGGAGAAAGACAGACCTCTGCATTTTTATTCTGCTTAATTCCATTTTATGAAAACCAGGAGGATATGTTCTTTGTTCTTGAATTAACTTGGAAATTCAAAGAACTGTGTATTTAGCACAGAAGAAACTCCAGAAATTTACAACTGTCTCAGTGGAGAGAGTGGTAGTCTTCATTCCACTCCTATGTTTGGGAACAATTTTTTAAAAGTTTTCTTCTGCGCAACAGTGTTATTCAAGTTGGAGAATGTTAAGTAGAGCTTAGAGAAACTAGATTTAATCCGTTCTTGCTTAGGTTCTTACCATGTGAAGGTTTTTGGTTAGTGGTGGGTATTTTTGTGATTTTAAGATAACATCTGTTTTCAAAAATATATTTAATTGGGGCTAAAAATAACATTTCAGCTCTCCCACCAAAGTAAACATTAATTAGAAACTGATCAAAATTTAAAATAGTGAACTTACATGATCTGAAATAGTGTCTTTCGAAGTCTTATTACAAACTGACAAAATAGCCACAAGAACTAAACTTTAACAAAATATTATACAAGTTCTATACATTGTTAACAATTCTCATGTAATTGTAATAAAATAAAAAGAAGCCAGCCATTTGTCAAGTGGCTAAAATTTTGTTTGAGATATAATTATTTCATCTGAGTATGTTGGTAAATATCCACTGATAATTACTGAATTATCACTCAAATTATTTTGTGAACGTCATAGTTGATAATGCTTAAAAGATTATAATTAATTTTTCAAAAATTCTACGTGTACTATGGATAAAACCTTAATGTAAATTGACTAAACTCTCTAGTCAGCCCTTAACAAAAAAAATGACATACATATAAAGTAAAAATGACAAGTGTGTCAACTGACATCCATTCAAAGCTCAAAATTGTTCAAGTATGGATGACTCTTGTAAGACATACAAATATACAAGAACGAACTACCAATTTATTAATCATATTGTACAGTAGAATAATTAATAAAGAATTACTTTGGTAATTCAAATGAAGCAAAAGTAGAAAATAAAGTTAGAGAAATATAAACCATAATTCTAAAATTCAGAGCAGCATTTGGTTATGTTACTTGAATTCAAGGATATGAATCTGTGAAGTATTCAAAAATGTATATTAACAAAACAAAAAAATTAAAAAGCAAAAAAGTTATTTGAATTCATTTGTAAACTCTCCAAGGTTTAAAAATTTTCACAATCAGCAAGTTCAATTATTTTATATCTTAAAATGTCTTTCCCTCATTTTCAAGTTTCTATATATTAATATACAAAAGCCCAGCTGTATGTAAGAAGCCTTTTCAAGGCTGACAGTACATTACACCCAAACAGTATCTAGACTTACCACATTGTGTTATAATTACTTGTCTATTTGCCTCTTCTTAGAGGTAGATACAGGTGTAATGTGAATGGACATAACTTGTGTGGATGAATTTATCTATAACATGATTAACCTAACCTTGTGATTTTATATCTTATTTTAAAACAAGAAAAAGAACAATGGCTATATTTAATTCTGGATAGAACCTTCTGACCGTCTGGTTCCTGGACTCATGCCCAAGCAGGGGAGATTCTCTCTGACCCCCTTGGTATTGAGTGAAAAAAAAAGTGAATTTAACAATTCACATGCAAAATTTAGATTGTAACTTTAGCTCAAATATGCAGGAAACAGCTGAAGCACAGTTTTAAAATTCATATGTTGGTGGTGCTCTATAAAACACAACATCAATAAAATAGTTGGTAATTTAAAAGTTTACTGCAGATATTAACAATATGAAATGAATACATACTCCTCTATTAACATGTGTTATAGCTGCCTAATGTAAATGATATAAAAGATAACTATATAGGAACATATTTTATGTGGCAGATCTTCAACTTCTGAGGAAAATTCATCTGTAGATACAATATTTATAATAGCAATACATATATATCATGCCCTTAGTTGAAAATAAAACAGATTTTCATCTTTTAGATTTTATGCTTTTAATATTATGGCTGTAAATATGAGAAATATATTTTCTAAATACCAACTTTACACTGTGACCAATTACAGTATGAAATATTTTTTTGCATAAAACAGTATTGGGGATGGGATATATATATATACACATATATATGACAGAGATGTAATAAAACTTTGTTGGGGAAATTTTTGAGAAAAATAGCTAGTAAATTATGCCACTTTGCCTAAATAGCTTTTTGCTGAGTAGAAATTTAAAGAAACCTAAAGGAGAGAAAACACTACAAAATTTCATGGAATGGAAATGAAGTCCAAAGAAAATGTGAAAGATGTAAGTTAGATGTAAATCATTCATCAAGATAAATAAAATACCAGAATGTAAACTGCAAAGATGCTATTAGAACACAGTATGCAGACGTGTGAGACATAAGTATATGTTTTTCTACAAAAGCAACCAAACTATGAGTGTGTCAAGGAACAGATTTATGGGGTACCAAATAAATGTCTAATCACAGAATATTGTGCCAGGAAAACATGAGGGAACATATTTCTGACTGTCAAATACACTGATCCCCTCTAGCTCCTCACGTTCTTTTCTACTTCTTAGTTTACTTATTTTTTAAAAAGATTTTATTTATTCATTTGAGACAGAGCGCGTGAGTGTACACATGCACACATGAGCTGGGGGGAGGGGGAAGGGAGAGGGAAAGCAGACTCCCCGCTGAGCACTGAGCACAGAGCCAGACTGGGGGGGTTGCTCAATCCCAGGACCCTGGGATCATAACCTGAGCCGAAAGCAGACATTCAACCAACTGAGCCACCCAGGCGCCCCTTAGTTCACTTATTTTTATTTTTCTCTGCTGTCAGCTCTGTTACTTGCCTGGTCTCTGCCCATATCAACTGAAAAATGAGATGTGCTTTTTAGCTCCTGTCTGCCCTACTGTCTAAGAAATAAATACAACCCTCTCTCCTTTTTTATTTTCAGCTTTATTGAGGTATAATTGACAAATATAATTGTAAGATATATGGAACTTACATCGTGGTGATGTGATATATGTACAGATTGTGAAAGGATTGCCCCCATCAAGTTCATCAACACATCCATCACCAGTTCCCATTTTGCCTGTGTGAAAGAACATTTAAGTTCTACTCTCTTAGCAAATTTCAATTACATAATACAGTGTTATCAACTCCAGTTACCATGTTATACATTAGAATCTTAGACCTTATTCATCTTACAGCTGAAAATTTGTACACTTTTACCAGCCTGTCCCTATCTCCCCTACCCCGCCCACTGACAATCACTTTTGCACTGTATTTATCAATCCCTTCTCCTTTTATTTTATAAAGTGAGTTCTAGCTGCTATCCCAGTAGCAGGTGGAATGTACATGTGACATTAGGACAGTTATATAGACTCAAGAAACTGCAAAGTGGCATTATTTGAAGTCATCCCAGGTGTGCAGTGGAATTTAAATGGTACTGTTTGTTCTTCATTTGTATCTTTCTTCCTGACTTCTCTTAAATGTTTCTTTGAAAGACTTTCTGGTCTGTTTGTTTGTTACCAATTACCCTCAAATGATACCAAGACACTGAAACTATTGCACAGATTTTGGTTAGTGTAGGTTCACTGCTGGTTCAAATAAGATTCTCAGTTTTTCAGAATCTGCTGGTCACCCTTTGTGAAGAGAGGATTTCCTTACCAATCCAAGAGTTTTCAGTCCAGTCCTGCAAAGTTACGCAGATTCTTGCGCCTAAAATCTCCAAAGTCTTCAGCCCTTCAAACTCCTTATACATCTTAAGCCTATTTTTCCATGCCCTATTAGGGTTTCTGAGGGTGAGATCAAGAAGAACTTGTTAAAACTGGTTCTACCCATATATGATATTCACATCATTTCCTTATGATTCAAGCTCATTATGTCACAGATCTTGAAAGAAACAATCCCAGAATCCCACTCTGTATATGTTTCATTTGAACCTTTACTGACTGTTCTCAGATGCTTTGCAGAACTGGAAAATTCCTTTGCAAAAATTATATCTCTGTTAGATCTCATACTAAATTTCCCTTGATAGTGATGTGATAAGCCTTAGTTCTAACTCACTGAGACAAGCAACATTTAAAACAACTTAAATATATGAATATCCAAGCCTTCTTTTGCATCAAGTTATCATGTCTGTCTACTTACTCCAGCCAAATGTGCTTTACTAAAGCAGAAACAATGGGCAAGAAGAATGCCTACCATTGAAAAAAAAGGTAATTCAGGAAAAAATATTAATAGTTCATCTATTGACTCCCAACATCCTCTTCATTCATATTTTGTACTAGAACAGTTTTTCTCTAATTACTTTACTAGGCAAATGCAGGAAACTCTGCTTCCATCTGCCTTCCGGAAGTTCTATTCTAGTGAATAGCTGAGAGAGAGTTGTGGCAAAATGGGCCAGTTCAGACTGAGGAAATGATTGGTTCACTGTGGTATAGGGAGGAAGGTTTGCCTTAGGAACCAGACCTGGCCCAGGGAAGATATAAAGGAAGAGAGCTCTCCTGCTAGAACTAGAATTTTCTCTTCTAAGCTCTCCTAGAACAGCAGCTGATTGACCACCAGTGGTTTCCTCAGAAAGTCAACATGAGTGTTCTGACCTCACGCTATTTAAACAACAATAGTATAATAAAGAGATACCATATTTCTCTTCTTAGTTAAGCGAATCTGAAATAGAAGAAAATTGGAAGGAAAATGTACTCTGTCACACACAAAAATAACAACCAATGAACAAGTGACTAGAAAATGTATATTTAGAGGAAAAAAATGTTGAAGGAATTCTATCTATCTATGTAACTGTGATACTATAGAAAATAGAAATCCTGGGGTGCCTGAATGGCTCAGTCAGTTAAGCATCTGCCTTCGGTTCAGGTCATGATCCTGGAGTCCGGGGATCGAGTCCCATGTCAGGCTCCCAGCTCAGTGGGGAATCTGCTTCTTCCTCTCCCTCTGCCCCTCTCTGTTTGTGTTCTCTCTCTCTCTCAAATAAATGAATAAAATTAAAAAAAGAAAAAAGAAAATAGAAATCCTATATCTTTTAGATTAAATCATAATGCAAATATTTTAAGAAGAAATATTTTCTAAGATTTTGAATTCATGAGGAAAAAACTATTTCCAGCCTCCCTCCGTCCTGGTTGGCTCCAAAGTCTCAGAAGTTTAAAAAAGCCAAATGTTCTTTCAAAGTAACCACGTTGACTTTTTATAGAGAGTCCCAACTAACTTATTCTCTGGAGAAACAGGCGTAAATGTTCAGAAAATGCAAAATGTGTTTAGACCCAGCTTCACCTCCCTCCAGAGATAAGAGATATTTCTCCCCTGTGGACTCTTTATCAAAGCATGTTTAAGCTTCAGCTTTTAGATTCAGAGAAAAATGCAATGTAAGATTCTAGTGTGTTAAAAAACAAGCATGTGAAATTATTCTTGGCATTCCGCTTGATAAAATGTCTATGTTATTCCAATCTGCCCTCCAATTTTGTTGTTTTTCACTTTTGTGACTTGTTTTCTATAGCAGTGGATTATTTCTATTTATATACGGACAGGGCTAGTATAATACTTCCTTATACTGATACTGGATATTAACGAGGGAGGGGGGTATATGTCCAGATATTTTGAAAATATTAGTTTCACAATTACTCAAGAAATTGGGAACACGGGGAGTGTAGAAACTCACAACAACAAATGATTCCGCCTGCACAGCTTGGTCATTAGCAGCAAGCTCTTTCCTCATCATTTTTCAGGACAGTTCTCACAAGTAGCTAACTTTCATTTGAACCTGACTCATACTGTGGCCCTGTTGGGTTAATTGACCTTAATGTTTCAGATTCTTATACATTAAAATAACAAATAGCCTTTTGAATGACATCTAGGCGGTAGGAGTGACAGGCAATCAACAATATCCTCCGGAATGACACGGAACTACAGTATGTGAAATGCCCAAGGATCATTGCTGTCAGGAGTAAATGTTGTAAATGTTGCCTCTAGGAAATATATTTATGTAAATCTGCGAAAAAATCTACTGACAAGGAGCAGAAGAGTCAAGGCCTGACTATGACATGTGGAAGTGTGCACACCAGTCAAGAGGAAATGGATCCAAAATCTGTGTCAAATCTTATTAAAGCCATGGGGTCTAAATTTTCAGAGAGTGAATCCACTTTGCAGTCAGCTTCAAGTCATATTCCATCTATTTATTATAATTGGAAAGTGAAATCTTAAAGGACAAATAAAGGTTCAAAGGTCAATATTATTTAAAGTCCATTATAAATTGTGAGAAATAATGTACTGCATGAATCAAAAAGGCCGCAATAAATAAACTTCTAAAAAGTAGATTGCTATGTTTCTTAGATAAGAATTAGAAAACTTATTTTCTTACTTATTAATGTATCCAAGGAATAATATGAAATTTAAAATGTTATCACTTTCAGACAAATAAATACCTTTATTTTCTGTTTAATACTCATAAACGCTAGTTGTCTAACAGATGTTTAAAAAGTATATATTGTTTCTGCCAGTACAGAATCATTTCCAGAATTTAAGATAAAAATGTTTTTGCAATAATTATGCTACCTATATTTCTACAGCATTGCTATCAACACATTAGTTCCACCAAACATTTTAACTGATTCCATTGTTCACACAGAAAAAAAAGTTCATTTTCTTATAATTGCCTAATCAAGTAAACTCTAATTGCAATATTCTGTGAGTACCTTTGATAATGCTTTATAATTCTAACCTGGAATTAATTATTTGGTAGTACTAATTAAACTTAGAAAATAAAACTACATGGTTCAAAAAAAAAAAAAACAACTTAACAACAGATGCTGTGTTTTCTTGCTTAATATCTTATTTTAAAATATATAATTAAACTCCAAATGTTGATTTATATGAAACACTGGAAAAATGAAGTATGCAATTCAGGAAAATTGTTCAAATGCTGCAATTAAAATATTAAATAAGATATATATAGAGAGAGATAAAGGAGAAACATGATATTTTATGAAATACTTTTTTAAAAGTCAACAAGATAAGGAAACTGACTAGACAGGCATTATTTTCTCAGAAAAGTGAATAGTAGAAATATCATTTAACATCCTATAGGCTATAGCATGTAGGAAGAAATGATCTATCAGATGCCAGGTTAAGTATGGAAGGAAGGAAGTATATTAATTGAAGAAGATTAAGCCATTTACACTGTGCAAAGAACATTCAGGAATATTAACTCATCTAAATTTGCAACCATTCTAGACATGAAAATATTCTCCATTTACAGACTAACAACTTAAAATCTCCTAGGAAGATTTCCCTGACTAATGCACTCTAAATTTTCCTTTCTCAGATATTCATTTTTGCCCTTTGCTTGGAGATAAAGCTTTCTATCCATTCATCTATCTATCTGTCTAGCTAGCTAGCTATTATCTTTTCTTTCTCTTCTGCTACATGGACCATTTATGGCTGTTATGCTATTTTCGATTTTATCAATGAAAGTATTTACACTGAACACAGCATTTAGCTGTATTGATATTTATTTTTATCAATCTAATCTGATTTAGAATATTAGCTCTGAAAGTAAGGACACTGTTCAATTCATTTTCTATAACAATACTTTCAAACTGTGATCTGTTAAATATTTAGTGCCTATCTGTAGGACTGACAAATATGAGGAAGAAATTATTAGGCTCTTCCTGCCCCTTACCCTCCAACAGGAAGCTATAAGAAGAGACTACTCAGCATGATCATGCTTTGAACATATACTGGGTACAAAACAATGCCTTCCAACTCGGGTGTATATGACATAAAACATAACAAAACCCTTGCCCTTCCCTCTGCATGTGATGAGGTAGTTAAGACTCTGGTGTAGGACCCCTTGGGTTTGAATGTCGTCTCTCCCACTTGCTAGCCTTGTGCCTCAGATTTCCTGTTGTAAAATAGAGGTAATACAAGTATCTACCTCCAGAGGTCACCGTGTGGTAGAACCACACCTCTTTTTAGGTGTGTAAAATGCTAGAAGAGTTCCCGACATATAACAGAGAGTACTTTAATTGTTGATAAGGAGATGATATACCAATATAAATTACAAGTACAAGAAATAAACTTTAACTTTAAATACTCTTAGTTTACCTCTTTCAGCCACACATTCACTAAACCTTTCATGAAAGCATATATTAAGCATCTTTCTGTGCCAGGCCCAAGTCATGAACTGGACTTGCAAAGAGTAATAAAGCAAGATTCATTTTATCAAAGATTTCAGCCTCCAGAAAAGACTCTCTAACTATATTTATAGAATGTGGGAATTAGTCTTGCTCTGGATTGAACAATAAAGGATAGATTGAGATTCTTCTCCACATTCCAATCCAATTACCATTATTGCTAACAAGCTCTCAGGACTCGTCATATCCTCCATATATCTTTTAGTCTGGTGTAACATTATTTAAAAACTAGCATTTAGTTACCTGCTCCCCCCAGTACTTCTTTATTCCATGACTATTTTCATAGCAAATCTCTGCTTTTCTTTCCTTTACTTAGGTAATCAAGATGCAACTTAAGATAAGTTTATGTACACCTGACTAATCTAGGAAATGCCATCCAAATGCCCATGGCAATCCACATGCAGGATTAACCATGCCAGTAAATCTCATTCCTCCAAACACAAATTGCCATGGGTCAGCCAGATTGACTCAAGCACATCTATCAACTCTTTTGAAAAAAAGCAACAATAACCAGGCTTTGAAAAGATCTGAAAGAAGAGTCACTTATTGACAACTGTATCATAGAGTACTTGTTAACAATAAAATTTGCTCCTCTGTAAGCAAATGTAACATTAAAAGGAGATTGCCACTGAATGTACATACATCTTTGTATAAAAACTAGAGACCTAATGTACATATACTTAGGTTTATGACTCTTCTTAATTGTTCTGTCTTTAAATGTTTATATTTTATTTAGTAAATATTCATATATTAGTCATCCAAAAATTTTTTTTCTATATAAGGCTAACCAGAAAACAAAACAAAACAAAACATTAAGTAACATTGCCAATCAGCCACATCTATGCAGAAATATTCTAGAGAACTGGGCAAGAATCAATAGATAAACTAAACTCATGGGACCCCTGCATGTGTCTTTCAGCCCCATGGGGATACCTAGCCACCACAGGCTGAATTGTGGTAGGACGGCTCCAATAGGGAATCCCAAAGTAAGCAGATGCTTTTCCAGGTCTGGATCAGCAAATTAGGCATGAAATGGCGTTAAGGACAATCCTGACTCTTTCCCATTGACTGGCCCTGTTATCTTTCAAAACCTAAAAAAGAAGACACCTTCAGGTTATACTGAGATTTGGTTTACCAAGATCTCTAACACCAAAGAAAAAATCTCCCAAATCAGTATAAATGTCTCTCACAGGTAGATTTATTCATTCATTTATTTTGCTACTCCAAGTTGGAATGAAGCATCTATTATATCATAACTAACACTTGTCAGGGAGTGAAGACAATAAATAAGTCATTATGTTTCCAAATGTGAAGATATTAAAGAAGTTTGCACTGGAAAAGCACTTCAGTAGCAAATTTATAAGCACCTGAATACATCTGTTTAGTATAAGTACTGTTATCCTACATCTTTGACATGAGCCTTTGTGTGGAAAAATCCAACAGTAGACACATGTTATCAGACGGAAATTGCAAAAAGCAATGTTTTCTCCTTGCTTAATTTAAGCTCTGTCCTTTGGATGTTTTGAAGGTGAGCCGAACAGGTCACCTGCTTGTCATTTCTTTGGGTACCATGCTTGCCAGCAGCACTGGACTCTTTTTCTCTCCTTTTCTTCAACTAAATCTCAAATAGTTTTGCAAAACCCTGCCTGAGTACAAGTAATTACTCAGCAGTTGCCTTCTTTCAAAAGAAGACTTGAAGATGATTGGAAATCCTAGCTCGAGGGAGTTTTTAAAGATCCTTTGGATAGAGGCACAATTAGTTTATCCCGATACCTAAATGTTTTCCAAAGTCATTCCTTCTTCAGTGGATAATGCCAGTACCGAAAATCACACTTCTAGTGACTACTAAAAAAAAGAAGGTCTAAAATCAGAGAGAAAAGCAGGGCGAAAACCCCCATCATTATATGATATTTTGAGCTTTATTAGAAAAAGAAATATTAAACATATAAGAAGGTTTGACTATTCAGAATGAACACTCAGAGTAATCCAAATTGACACAAATCTCTAACATTTTCTCAAGTATCTGAAATTCCTAATTTCTATCTCTGTGCTTTCTTTTTTTTTTAAAGATTTTATTTATTTATTTGACACAGAGAGAGAAGTGAGAGAGGGAACACAAGCAGGGGGAGTGGGAGAGGGAGAAGCAGGCCTCCCACTGAGCAGGGAGCCCAATGCAGGACTTGATCCCAGGACCCTGGGATCATGACCTGAGCCGAAGGCAGACGTTTAACGACTGAGTCACCCAGGTGCCCCGTATCTCTGTGCTTTCAACTCAAAATGGAGCAGCTTTTATCAGAGGGGTAAACACAGATTTAGTTTTGGTCCAAGCTTTAGAGGATATTTGTAATTTATCTTGATTGTCTTTTTTAATACTTTATATCATGATAATATACATTCCAGCTTTCTTGATTTTGTTTGTTTTTTGTTTGTGAACCATCTCTCCTTTCTTATACTTCTCAATGATGTGATAATGATGAAAACAATAACCAAAAAAAAAAAAAAAATGGGCAGAGGAGCTGAACAGACATTTCTCCAAAGAGGACATCCAGATGGCCAACAGACACATGAAAAGATGCTCAGCATCACTCATCATACAGGGAAATGCAAATCAAAACCACAATGAGTACTACCTTACAGCTGTCAGAATGGCTAAAATCGAAAAGACAAGAAACAAGCATTGGCTAGGATATGGAGAAAAAGGAATCCTCATGTACTGTTGGTGCGAATGCAAACTGATGCAGCCAAAACAGTATGAAGGGTCTCTAAAAAATTAAAAATAGATTTACCATATGATCCAGTAATTACACTCCTTTACCCAAAGAAAATGAAAACACTAATTCAAGAAGATATATGCATGCCTATGTTTATTTTGCACCATTATTTACAATAGCTAAGATATGCAAGCAGCCTAGAGTCCCATAAATGAATAGATAAAGAAGAAAGAAGAAGTTGTATGTCTACACACACACACACACACACACAGGAATATTAATCAGCCATTAAAAAAAAAAAGAATGACACCTTGCCATCTGCAAAAACTGGATGGACCTGGAGGGTGAATTAAATCAGTCAGAGAAAGGGAATACCACATGATTTTACTCATATGTGTAATTTAATAAACAAGTGCAGAAACAGAAAAAAAGGTACAAACCAAAAAACAGACTCTTAAATACAGAGAACAAACTGGTGGATGCCAGAGGGGAAATGGGTGGAGGGTGGTGGGTGAAAGAGATGAAGAGGAGTAAGAATATACTTATCCTGATGAGCCCTGAGAAATGCACAGATTTGCTGAATCATTATATTGTGTATCTGAAACTAATATAAAACTGTATGTTAATAATACTTCAATAAAAATAATAACAAAATAATAATACCAAAGGTAAACACTAAAATGATATTAAATGATTAACATGTATTCTTTGATTCTCACTATAATGCTATAAAACACACCCAATTATCATTGTCATTTAAAAGTTGAGAATATTGAAGCTCAGGAGTATATACTAATGTAGATTTTAACCCCAATATTCAATTTTAGGTTTTTCTAACTTACCTGTACCCAAGTATTTACCCACTATAGTATAAATGCATATGATTTCTCACGACTACAGTTTTTTTTTCTGCCTATTTGAGATTTATAGACTATAAAACAGAAAATATTCATCTTCCAGTTATTTTATCCATTTAAATTAATTAACAGCAATTAAATGGGCAGGGATTTTAAAAATGAGTTGACAACTATTTGAACATTTGACTAGAAATTAGAATTATTTTAAATATATGATTAATGCATATGGTACATGATCAAATTTGGGCATATAGAAAATAAGCTATCTCCTTTAAAAAGTTGTGGACTTCCACTTATTAAGGCTTATTGAACATAAGTATATATCTCTTCTCCTTCCTGAAATCCCATAAAATTATAATGAGAATACAATATTATGAACACACAAGTAAAAATATAAGGGAGACTACAGTAGATGAGACATGACAAGGCATTTTTTAGATGATAAAAAGCAGATGGATGAGTGGCCAAAAAACTCAAAATATCCAGGTCCTAATGATGTTTGTCAGGTTGTGTGGGGCAAGCATCACAAAAGCAAGTCTTTCTTCCTGAAGAGCTACAGTGGACTGTGAGACACAAGAAAGAAACTTTGTATGAGGGTTAGTTACACACACTAGAAACTGTTCCTCACCCCGTATTTTTCTAAGATCAATAAAGAAGTGCACATTTCATTTACTCATCATGTCTTCTTTTTTCTTATTCTTTTCTTTTCTTTTCTTTATTTTTTAAGTAGACTCCATGCCCAGCATGGAGCCCAACGCAGGGCTTGAACTCAAGACCCTGAGATCAAGACCTGAGCTGAGATCCAGAGTCAGACACTTAACCGTCTGAGCCACCCAGGCGTCCCTGTCTTGTCTTCTTAATTCTAGAACAGGCCCAGTCCACCTAAATATTTTTTTAATTTCATAACTGACATATTTGAAGATTCTGGCCAGCTGTTTTGTAGAATTTGCCAAAATCTGCATGTGTCTGATTGTTTCTTCGTTGTAAGATCTAGGTCACACATTGATGCTTTGTAAATCCTCACTGGGTCTCACAGAGGGTGTGTCCTCTCAGGGTGCTCTATTATTGGTGATGATCGCTCAGTTAATGTGGCAACTTACTTTCTTATGCATTATACTTACAACTAAACTAAAAATGAATAGGAAATGCAGGTGTATAATGTGAAAGACAGAGACCAAAACAAAAGGAAAAAAGCACAGAAAAAAATACAAAGATCATAAAATATTAAGGCCTTTAATAATGTCAGAGAAATTGAAAAACACTACATCTATGAAAATCAAACAGATGCTATAAAAAGAAAGAACAAATAAGAAAACATTCTTATACTAAACTGAAAATTATAACATTTGAAATTAAAAATAAAAAGTTGAGATGAACCAGATAAGAAATTTGAGGAATATTTCCAGAAAAGAAAGCAGAAAGACACAGATAGAAAACTGGACAGAAAAGATAATTGAGTTGAGTATTGATTCAGGAATTCTAAAAAGAGAGAATTAAAAGGATGATGTTATATAGAAAAAGCAAAAAAAAAAGAAAAGGATAATGAGCATGACATTGGCATGAAAACAATAATTCAAAACATTTACTAGAACTGAAAAACATCAACTTCTAGGATTGAAGCAAAAAAGAGATACGGCCTTGCTTCCAATGATTGTTTCATATTCACAGACAGAAACACACACACACACAGAGATAAACCTAAAATAATAGGGTTTTCCTAATTGGTTCTTGAATATTTCCCATACCTTGATCCCTAATGAAAATAGTGTTGCACCTGATATTTGCCACACTGTTGTCTGGAAACAAATTAGCCCCTCTGTGAATATGATAATCATGTGAGAAAGTTGCTGTTTTTCTACCATGGGCAGAGGAATTTAACCTAGTAATCTGGATATTTCACATGTTTTGTTGTTGTTGTTGTTCGTTTTGTCTTTTAAAACATGTTTTTTGGCAGTGCTTGGCTGGCTTTGGGGTGGAGCATGTGACTCCTGGTCTCCGAGTTGTAGGTTTGAGCCCCATGTTGGAGAGTACTTAAAAATAAAACCTCTAAAACATGTTTTTTTCTGTTTGGCAAGACACTTATGAAATCTGACTCCCCTGAACTCTATGTAACTTCTTTCCTTGCTGAAATACTTGTCTCTGTGTCTCCTTTCAACAACAGATTGACAAGAGCCATATCAATATATATAATCACATAATTTTAAAAACCATAAATCCAAAGAAGATATTGGAAGCTTTCAGATAACTCAGAAACATATATACAAGTAACATAACTGGATCAGAAATCAAAGTGGAATAGGACATCTCAAAAATAAGATGCTAGAAGACTGCAGAATACCTTTAGTATTCTGAGGGAAAAGTATATTCCCCCTGGACATCTAATTAGTCAAATTAACTGAGAATACAGGTAAACTAAGGACATTATTGATAGACAAGTCTCATAATTTTCCCCCTATATAGTCTTTCTCAGGAAGCTCACAAGGTACTCTACCAAAATGAGAAATTAAAAGAACCAGAAACAGGTGCCCAGACACAGGAGATCTCATATAAGCACAAGGAAAAGAAAGCTCACAGCCTGATGGAAAAATTAAGTCCTGTCAATTGTGCTGTAAGCTTGGGAACAACCAGTCAATTTTTTAACACACTGCACAAGAATTCAGGAGTCTTATCTTCAAGAAGTAAGGAAGAAACCAACAAGAAAATGGATTATTTCAAGAATCTGACCATTTATCCTAGAAAAATGATATATTATTAGGAATACTAGCATCCCCTTCCAAGGCTTACCCACCCAGAAGAGCCGGAGAAGAAACAAAAGAAGATTAAAAACAATTCGGCAAACAAATGGTGAAAACCTCCCGAGGTCAAGGGCTGTTCCAAGCTTGTTTCCTGAGTCCCATGGGGCAGGAGACAGCTGACCGGGCTGTGAGAGAACAAGAATCTTGTCTGCTCATGTCCTCCTAATTGTTTTGGGCAGAAGAGTTCTGCTGTAACTATGACCTCTGGGGCAGGTGTCCTGGGAATAAGATCAGGGAAGCCCCAAAGCCCCAGAAACCTCCTTTCAAGAAAGTGAGGAAAACACGTGGGGGTTACTCACTATCTTTCTCCCGGATCAAGGGCTGGTGACTTACAACCGAAGGAATGTTCCCTTCCAATTCTGCTTTCCTAAAAAGCAAAGGGTGAATGAAGTCTTGACTTAGAAGTGCTTTGGTGGGTCTCTTGGTTCTCCACCTGGGGTCTCTGGGTTCTCCACCTTAAGGACATTCATCCTCCAGATGGTGAGTTCTTGAAGATAAACAGGGACCTGGGTCTGGACATCTTGCTCTCCCAAACCCGACCTAGCAGCCCCTCACTGTAGGGGGCAAGCATATGACACGGGAAGGGCACACTATTTCAAAAGGAAATAACAAAATGGGTCACAGACGTCCTGAATTTGATCATTCTCAGAACTAGTTTATGATTTTCTTGGAAATTTTGGAAAAGAACTAACGACACATAGAGAATAAAGCAAATGCGAAAATGAGACAATAAACACTACAGAATAACTTATAAAAGTTATAATAACTATAATAATTAACACTACAGAAACAGTTATAAAAGACGAAACATAAAATTACAGTACTCTGTGTGGTTCAACTTTAGATAATATAGCTATGTAATCAAAATAATGTGAGCACTGAAAACTGATTTAACCAAAACTTTTGACATATTCTAGGATGGGATAAAGGGGGCACAAGACGGATGAATGTGTGTGAGAACAGACTGTGGGGCAGAAAGTAAATATATATGTAAACTGTATATATTGAGCAATACTAGTAAAACTATTCCATTTATTAACGTAAGAGTAAACTCCAGAAAAAAAAAAAAAAAAAAAAACAGCTAAGAAAGTGAAAGCTATTCCTGGGGGAGCAGGATATAGGTTACAGGGAAAGATGAGGTGGGAAGTCTGTTATTTTCTACTATAAACCTGGTTGTAGTACTACTTGATTTTTAAACTACCTATATGTGATACGTTGATAAAAATAAAAATTCAATAAAAATATAGCAATAGTTCATTTACTCCCTGGAAAGTGGTTCGTTTTAATTTTAATTTTTTTGGTCTTAAGTAGCTAAGATACAGTGACAGCTTACTGTAGAGATTCCATCCAAAGAAGCCCAGAGTTGCAAAAGAAGAGAAAAAGCCCATTGTTGTGTTTTAGAAAATAGAGAGAATGCATTTAGAAAATGCAACAGAGAGAAAACTACTTTAACTCTTATATGACAAAAAAAAAAAAAAAAAAAAAGGCTGCTCTGAGACCCCAAGGAATTAGTAACTAGTGGAACTTCTACCCTTTTGGCTCTCAGCTGACTAGAAAGCAGAAAATCAAGAGCATCCCAGTTTTAAGCACAGAAGAACAGTCCAAATAAATCTCACCCATCTTAAGCCAGAGAAAAGACTACTAGGCTTGAGTTTCAACTGTCTTTTAATCTTCTTTCATATTTTGAGATGATTGTACTTAAGCATGAGATACGATGTGAACAGACTGTCCGTAGCTGAGTTATAAACAAACATTCATATATGTAACTTTAGTGGCATATTTGTTTCCCAGGTTTTTTAGTTATTAGTTCTAAAAGCAAGATGAGACCAAGATCATTTCCTGGGGCAGCATTACCCGAGCACCTAACTCTCTACATGCAGAAATAACGTAGGGAAAGAAGTTTGAAACTAAGAATAATTGAAATGGATAGAATTAAGGAATTTTAAAGCTAGAAAGAACATGAGAGATGGAAGAATGGAATGGAAATGGAAAAAGGGATCTGATGTAACATTAGGGTATAATATTAATAGTCTCAATGAAATTAGAGTTGAGTTCAGTTTAACAAGCATACATTGAACAACGTTCCTATGTATAGGCTTTGTTTCAGAGACTGCGGGAACCAACTCTTACTCACCAAACGTCCTGAAGGCCAGCTATGTGTCTGGCTCACTCCAAACAGTGGGGATAAAACAGTGAACCAAATAAGTGTACTTCCTCCCTCCAGTGATTATTATGGTCAATCAGGCAAGTAAACAAACTAATAAAGTATGATGGGATTATAGTAGGGGAAGGAAAATTTGCTCTGTGAGTGCACTGAAAAGAGCCTAATGCGATCAAGGCATCAGGGAACTCTCAGAGGAAGCAACCTGAAGGTTGAATGGCATTGACACTGCTTTTGAGCAATTCCTGGGTTAATCTTTGGTCCAACTAGGTTGTTTCCTGAGGAATTAATATATGTGTAATTTTTTTTACCATTCAAGTTGGCTGTCTCCAGCAGCATCTTGCTTAATAATAAAGAAACTAAAAGGAAACAACTTTATCTACATAAGATTATGCTAGGACAGTGGATTCTAAAGAACACAGGGAATCAAGACCTCTTGGTTCATGTGCAAAGTTTCATCTACAGAGTACATTTCACACCTACAGGGGGAAAAGTAGCTCAAAATGAAATTTGAAGGAATTATTTAATAAACCACAACTTACAACTCCATTTATAAGTACTTATTGTCTTACAGTACTTATGACTAGGAAAGGGGAAAAGCACCATATACCTTCAGCTTGGTTTATGCTTCTCATTTCATGACATACCGGATGTCTTCACTGCTTGATTAAATGTTTCAAGCTGGGAGTCTCATGCTCCATTGAGCTTTATATTTCAATAAGCAGAAATAATTTTTGTATGGCAAGAGTTCTAACAATAAGAGTAGATTTAGAATGGCTTTAACTTTGCAAATTATTGAGAAAAAGAGCACACAATTAACTTTATACATCATATTGCATTGTTTCTTCTTTTTTTTTCTGATGTATTTCCTTGGATATTTTTGTTAGAGAAGTGTTTGTTGCTTTTTCTGCAGGAGACTTTGGATGCTCAGAGTCTTGCTTTGGCCCATCTGGTGCAAGCCATTTGAGAGTGAGCCAGAGTTTTCTATGAAATCAATGATGCTCCTTTCCATTACAGCTAACAAACAGGCTGGAGATGAAGTTTGTCCATTCTTTAAGAAAGAAAAAAACTGAATTCATTGATACCTTCATCAATGCAACCCAAAATCTTGCTGAGGCTAAGAGATAATAGAAGCCATGGATTATGACTCTAGATATAGCTCTTCCTGAAAGCTTCATAAAACATGAATTTAACATAAATAAAACAAAGCTATTCCCCAAATGCTGTATGAGCTTTAATCCAGAATGTCTAAGGTCAGAATTTATCAAAGGCAATGGAATTTATAAAAAGAAAAAAAAATGGAGACAATGAGTAGCACACCAATTTAATTTCTTAGTACTAAACAATGGGAAATTCATAATAAGAGTGAAACTAATCATTTGATAGACCAGGTCCATTTATGTCACACTCAAAAGTGAATCTTCATTAAAAAACATCCTACACTTTAGGAAGTATGGGGTACTTAGAGATCATGTAAGTCAAATTTTTTAACAGCTCATACTTTTAATATATATATATAATCTGATGAGTCTGTCATATGCATACACCCATGATACCATCACCACAATCAAGGTAATAAACATATCTGTCATCCCCAAAAGTTTCTTTGTATATGTGTTAAGAACCCTTAACATGAGATCTACCTTCTCAAAAAAGCCAGCCACATGATTCCTACTTCAATGATCTTTTCAATATGTCATACTGCTTCTTAAATGATAAATGTGAAACTTCACCAAAAAGCTAATGTTACATAGCTATACAAATCTAGTTTATAATTTTTGATTAACTGAATTAAAATTGATTGGATGAACACATTTTAGCAACTCAAAGCTACCCAAAATTAATCAATCTATGTCAGCTACCAATGTTGTCTTTAAAATTGACATGCTTGTGTGATATATGATTTTTAAATTCCAGAATAAAGTGCATCAACTTCTCCTACAACGTGAAATATTTCACACCCATCCTCATTGTTTCCATGACAATAAATAATCAATGAGTTCACTGAAAACACCAGCTAAACAAGATGCCCTTTTAGCTATAGTGGGATTTCAAAAGATAAAATAGATTTCTGCAGAAAATTATCAGTGAAGGGGAAAACGATATTTTTAAACCAAAAGGAAAATCCTATTTTATATTAGAGACAAATTTCAAAGATTTTATATAGTTGTTTCAAGTTCTTTATCTATGCCTTGGCACAAATACTTTAAAATGTTTTTCTCTGTCTGTAGAATACGTATTTCTAGGTTCATCATAACTCATAGCAGCGTAATTCTGAAAGCATCTAAGTGCAGTTTGCTGTCCTAATGAGAATTGTTAGCTTTACATATTTAAGCAGAACTTGAGAGGAAAACTGGATTGCCACCTCAGGTTTATTAGATGAATTATTCTGTTTACAGAGCATTCTGCATTTCCATAGCCATGTTGATTTCAAAAATCTTTAAATGTTATTTATCTATTATATTTGTTAAATTGCTAGATGGAGCTACTTGGAAAGTAATTATATGTACCCTGAAGAGTAATTATGCACTTTTATTGATAATAGGATTGGTGTAGCCTAATGAACACTAACATAATTGTCAAAAAACATCAGGAATTTCAACCTTGTTTTCAAACAAACTTCCCTATCAAAAAAAAAAAAAATAGGTATAAATGAAATGGCATTGAAAAGCATTCAGAAGGTGGGTGACTTCTCCACCAAACTACTCCCTTACCTCGTTCCTTCTCCTGCCCTGTCTCTGCCAATTATTTCATCCCCTTTCATCTCTCCAAGTAAGGTCAGCACCTCCCTCTTTCTATGCACCATCCATCCTTGCTTTTCTCGTTGACCACACCTCACTCTGCAACTCAAGGGCCACAAACCACTGGAAGTCTGACACCCACCTGTTCCCAAGTGCCTCCTCTTGGCCTCTGCTTTGGATTTTCTGTCTACCTTTTATTCCACTCACTGATTTGTCAGTACGCTTCCAACACATGTAACTTGACAACACTGTCCTTCAGCTGTCCAATCTCTTGATTTGCACTAAGTCTTCTCCAATGCCTCTGCAAAGGCCACCCCGAGGAACCCAGCCACACTCCTTTATTAACACATGCAAGTTCCAAGAAAGTTACCATCCCAGAGTCAAACCTTGATAAATGGGGAATGGGAGCCAGTGGATGAATACTCCTCTGCCATTTTCTGTGGGGCAGATAGTTCAAAGGCACAGTCTACATTGCCCTAGTCACCATCAAGCCCTAGCGGCCAGCAGGAAAAAACCACTCTTGCATGCAGGTTCCCTCCATCTTTGTTTCATTTTTCTCCAGTCCTCTACTTCTGACCCTGAGATTCCGTCCCCTCCTCTGCGAAAAATTTATTCCTGTAAACCTTTAACTTCAGCTCTGTTTTCTGGGATCTGACTCCTTAACTGTCCCAGGTCCTTGAACTTTCACGAGGAGTTTGTCTTCATAAATCCCTCATGTTTAATCCTTGTTTATTTATTTGACAAATATGTATGTAACACATGCACCATGTACTCTTCTAAGGATTATAAAATATTAACTCACCTAGTTCCTCAAAAACCTGAGGAAGGTGCTATTATCATCACTATATTACAAATGAAGACATAGACACAGAAAGTTTAAATGACTTTTCCAAGATCACATATCCAGTAAGTGAGGCAGCCAGGGTTCCAAATCAAGCAGTCCTATCATATTCAACAAATAAGCTGATGTCTTTTTGATTGCTATTGTAACTCTGTTAAAGCAATACATCAGTAAGGGCCCTCTTCATCTCAAGTGTGTGTTTGTTCTCAAATCTGTGGATAAAATCTTATTAGATTTGATATTCTTTGCATGGCAATCACAGGGCAATGATCGAAGAGCACATTCCAATATGCAAATGCCCATCAAGTCTCTGCTTCTCACATGTTTGCTGATGTTCCATTGGCCAAAGCATATAACACAGCCAAGTCCAGAGTCATTGTGGAAGGGGGACGTATGTCTAAGAGAATGGATAGCAGGAAATAGAATGTATTTACATTTTTTTCTTTGAATATTGTAAATTCTTGTGTATAATTACATTAAGAAATAATGCAAATGCAGGATAATGTTGGCACTGTTTGCCACCATGATAGACATAGGCAGAATAATGGAAAATGCAAAACAACTACCTGAAACATTCTTTAGAAAATATTTTGATATGTTTAATATGCCAGCAATTTTTTGTAATGGTTAACTGTAAGAGCAAATGTCATGATGGTCAACCTTTTTACAAGATCTTTGGTAACTTGGCCAAGAATAGCAAAGAGACAAAACTAGAGATACTTTTGATAGCAATTTTGTTCATCTTCCCTTTTCTAGAGAAGATGACATAAATTACTTTGAGCAAAAAAACTACTTCTCCTAGTTGTAAAATTCTTGTTTAACAAATCTGCATTTACCTCACTTTTATTTAAGTCCTTTTAATATAACACTTTTACTAATACTCTGAAATGCTCAAATAAAAAGCACTACTAAACAGTAATTAAATGCACTGCATCATTACCTTTTATGGTAGTTATAGGCAATTTGAGTGTATTTTTTGCAGTATTCAGGGATATGCACACTTAAAGAAGCAAAATCATTATAAGACTGATCGGTCCCAACATTTTCTAAGCAGAAATTTAATATTTTTTATTCTCATTCAAGAAGTCAGCATTCTCAGAAAACACATTAAGTTCAACATATTCAGCTGTTTTTAAGTTACCTGAAAAGAGAAAATAATGCACTTTCTTGTTCTAGAAAAAAGAATTGCCAAAAGCTTGTACATAATTTAAAACAGCTTACATTTATAACTTCAGGCTCTCTAAGTGTTGATTATTCAGTAGGAAACAAATGCTTAGCTAAATTTGAAAGCTACAAAAAAAAAAGACTATTATGAAAGTGTTTCCCTGTTACAAGGCTGACTCTGCTTTGTATTTCTGAAATGTATGCAAAATCTCAAGATGTGACCCAAATTATGTCCCAAGTATCTACAAAAGGATCTCAGATGATCCTCAGATTTTATCATTAATCTACATGACAGAGTTGAAGGGGCAGAGGAGGCCTCTTTGGTTGAGGATGTAACATCCACAAAAAGACCAACATCAGTATTGGTTCTATTTCAAATGCAGGCGTGCAAATGGAAGCCCTTTTTCCACCCTCTTCTAGCAACTCAAAACGATCAGCTTTGATTTTGCTGAAATCCACTGGGGACTCTCAGAACGGGAAAGAGAAGTTGCTATCAGTCAGACACTCTAAGATCACAAAGTAAGGTATTTTTAGGGTCTCATCTCCAATTCAAGATGAACTCCCTGCTTTCTCAAGATTAACCTCTCAACTTTATTTCTGGAATTAGAATTTAACCTCAAGGTCATCCTGAGGGCACCCAGGGGGCAAGAATAAAAATTAGATGTCAAAGTTCTGTCTCCCATTTCCCTCACTAAGAACCTCCCTCCCATACCTGCACCAAATTGGGCCTCTCAAACACTCACATCAAATACCCAATTGATTGGTCCAAGTTATGATTAAGCCCTCCTCCCAAGCAACTGCCTCCTAGCCATCACTGGAAGAATATCCCCAGGGGAGAGTCATACAAACTCTGGGAGTTGGATGAGCTCATTAGGCAGGAACTCCCAAGGTTCTGGGTCCTCAGAGCATAGTTTAAGAGAAAGGTGTAGAGGCAAAACTTCGGTGCTCAGTGCTGTGTGGGATGTAGGCAGAGGAGGGCCAGAGAGAGTCAGAGTAGACCCTATGAAGAGCAGGGCTCATGTCAGCGCCTCTGGTTATTGGATCTAAACACAGTGATGCTTGATCTATTGCAGATTCATTCTCCTGAAACTTCCATCTCCTACCCCTCTCTGCTTTCTTGATTTCCCTAAAAAGATTACTTTTGGAACATTTATATATGGTATTTGTTTCCTCTGAACAAAGATTATTCCTTCATTGACATATTTGAATCTTGTGTTCCATGTCATTTGGCTGAGTGATACTTTACAAATAACGTTAAAAACAATTATATGTTTACACCATTGTTTGTGCTATCTCTGTCATCATAAGTCAACACTTACGAGCCTTGAGTCACGTTGCCTTGGTTTAAACACTGGCTTCCTGACGTACAGTTGGGTGATCTTAACAACGGCATATACCATTTCTGTGTCTCAATTTTCTCACTTGTAAGATAAAGATAGCATTACCTACTTCAAAGGATTCTTTTAAAGATGAAATAAATTAAAAATGTGAAACACTTGGAACATTTTCAAGCAAATAGCAGGTACTCAGCAGGGGATGGTGTTTACTGATATCACCATCACCATCATCATCACCATCACCATCATCACCATAAGGCAGTGGCTATTCACATCACTTGCAAATTGGAATTAGTTTGAGGTGCTTTAAAAAAGGCAGCATCTCGAAACAAATTTTGGGAGTAAGACCCAACCATCAATAATTTGTAGCCACACAACCAAGAGTACTTTTTTCAGCTTTTTTTTTTTTTTTTTGCAGTTTCATGACACTGCCCTATGAATCAGCCCTACACCTATTATGCATCTGTTACTGTTGTCCAGATTGCCCTCTGAACTATTCTATTATACATATTTACTAAGCACTTACTCTCATGCACTGAGCTGGGTCTGGGATGTAAGAATAAGTAGCAGAAGTAAGATACACAATCTTATGGTGGGAAAGGCAATCAATTCACAAAAATGAAGGATAAGCAAATACTGATAAGTATCATGAAATTCCCATTAAGAAAATCCATAGTATGATGACATAAAGGATGACTGTAAATAAGGTAGAGGGTTCTTTAAAACATGATGCTCAAAGAAGACCTCCATTTCTTTGCTTCTCATCACCTGGTAGTTGGTGATGAGTTGGAACTGCAGAATCTTGGACCTCATCCCAGGCCTAATCAGAATCTGCATTTTCTGTTACCCATAATCCAACTTGAACAATTATCAACTCATGGCAAATGTTTCTTTTATAGCCCTTGCTCTAATTATTCTGAAGCAAATCTTAGACATCATATAAATATATTTATAAATATTTTAGTATATATCATTAAAGATAAAGACTCTTCTCCTAGGCTTTTAATTTGAGCAACAGAGTAGATGAAGATACTACTTACCAGGCTGTAAGAAATGGAGAGAAGTTGATGAGGGGTGGCGGGTGGGGGGCTGTGGAGAGTGGCAGGACATGATTAGGGGAGGGGAAAAGAGCTGTCCTTTGGACATAGTAGGTTTCAGACTCCTGTTTGATAAACCCATGGAACTAACTATCAGGTATGCAGCCAGATAGATGATCCAGGACATTGGGGAGCCATTGGGGCCAGGGACATACACTTGGAAATCATCAGCATGGAGGTGGTGGTTGAAGTTATGTGTCAGATTGAAAGAGAAAGTAAATAGAGAAAAAAAGAAGCCTAGTCCTAGGTACGTGGCATGTAGATGATGGGAGGAAAACAGAACAGAACCCTGATGGGCCGGAGCCGATGAGACTGGGAGAAAATGAGCAGTGTGGAGTCACAGGCTTAAGACAAGAGAATGTTTTGAAGAGAAAACACTCCACGGTATTGAATGACTCAAAGTAAGATAGATGGGTGCACGTTACTGTCTGTCGGGCTGGGCACATGGTAGCACTAACCAAAGAGCTTTAGGTGAAGAGGCCATAAACTGAAGAGGAGAGGATGTTAGCTCACGTAGAGAGCCAGGCCATTTCCCCTCAGACTTTCATTACTCCATTATGTCCAGTAAGTCATGTGGTGTGAGGAAAATACCAAAGTTTTAAGATTATTTCCTTCTTTTATTTTTAAAAATTATTTCCTTTTTTATTATAAGCTAGATAACAAAAGAACAATGAGTGCGCCTGGAATGAGGGGAGAAGAAAAACAGTCAATATGAGACAACTCTTAGAAGACATGTTGTCATGTCAGAGCAGAAAGGAAGTTTATGGTGTCAAGTAAAGAGTTGTATTTTTAACTGTTTCTTCTTTGCTTGTTCATCTTTATTATGGGGATGAGAGACAATTATACCATGTTGATTTCTGAACGGAATGGTTACATAGGGGAGGGATGAGCAATGCAGGTACAGAAGGGGAGTAATGGGAAGATTACTGCAAGAGGGTAAGGGATTTGAAGCAGAAGTACGGAATGGGACTGAAAAGTAGCACCCCCCCTTTTTTTTTTACTGTATCCACAGGGAAAAGAAAACAATTGTGAATATGTGTACTGGCAAATTTGTAAATTCGGTTGTGGAGAGGTGAGGGTGGTTGTCTCTTGCAGTGTTGTTTTCACAGAAATGTCAGAAGCAGTCAACCAAGAGATTGGGAACTTCCACTCTACCAGGAAGAGGTAGCAACACTGCCATGTTGCGTGTCATTTTGGGGGTACATGCTCATGATTTTAAAGTTAATCCAGTCTCCAGGCTGTGTGACTTCTTCAGTAAAATTCATCAATTTAGGTGAAGGCAAAATGAAGGTGAAGAGCTGGGTTAAGTCTATGGGGGTTTCTCCAGGCAGGTTCAGTGGTGGAGGGAGGGGGAATGAAGGGATGATATGTGTGAGAGGGAGTAAGAGAGGAGCATATATGAATCTCACCAAGGGACCTTAATGGGAGTCTTGCATTGGGTGCACAATAAAATAAAATAAAATAAAATAAAATAAAATAAAATAAAATCTAGATCTACACACTCAAATAAATTTAAATGAACTGACCTATGTGGGAAAAGATACTTATTGTTTGGTTTTATTTCTAAGAGCAATCAGAGTTCCTCATGAAGACATGCCAAAAACCTGAGAAAAATCTCTCAGGAGAAAATATAAACTGTAGTAATAAGTGATTAAAGTTTGGAGGATAGGAACTGTTGGTGGTTTTGTGCAAACAGCTTTTCTATTGCCCCCCATCTGCGAACTGTGAGACTGATTCCATGCAGACTCCCATTACAGGAACATGATTCATACCACACACAGCAGAGGGCACACGCTAATCCCTGCTCCGAACAGGCTGAGCCTGGCACCCAGTGTGCGGTCTGGCTTGGAAGAAGATTATCCGCGACTGCATGCATGAGACTGCTCTGGTCTCTCAGGTCTCTGCAAATGTCACAAGGGTTTATTCCGGTTGGATTCCACACCCCTAAACATGAGCGCTGATGCCGCAGAGAAAAAGCCAAAGGATTTCCCTTGAATGGGAGAAGTAAACCAATGGCTGAGATAATTCTCACAAGACAGTCTGGTAATAGAGAACCAATGGACTAATACACATTACTTTAAAAAGTAAAATAAGGAAGGAAATCTTGCCATTTGCAACGACGTGGATGGAACTGGAGGGTATTATGCTGAACGAAATAAGTCAATCAGAGAAAGACATGTATCATATGACCTCACTGATATGAGGAATTCTTAATCTCAGGAAACAAACTGAGGGTTGCTGGAGGGATGGGGTGGCTGGGTGATAGACACTGGGGAGGGTATGTGCTATGGTGAGTGCTGTGAATTGTGCAAGACTGTTGAATCACAGATCTGTACCTCTGAAACAAATAATACACTATATGTTTAAAAAAAAAAGAAGAAGAAGATAGCAGGAGGTGAAGAATGAAGAGGGGGAAATTGGAGGGGGAGACGAACCATGAGAGACGATGTACTCTGAGAAACAAACTGAAAGTTCTAGAGGGGAGGGGGGTGGGAGGATGGGTTAGCCTGATGATGGGTATTAAAGAGGGCACGTTCTGCATGGAGCACTGGGTGTTATACGCAAACAGTGAATCATGGAACACTACATCAAAAACTAATGATGTAATGTATGGTGATTAACGTAACATAATTAAAAAAATACTTTTTTTATGAAAAAAAGTAAAATGAGGGAAATGAAATTGCTATAGGAAGTTTTCTGGTTCTGTTAAGTGTATTTTTAAAAGGCAATATGAACAAATACAATGTGTGTCTCTTTTTTGGGTTCTATCAGTAGAACTGATAATAATA
Organism: Phoca vitulina; assembly: GCF_004348235.1. NCBI lineage: Eukaryota > Metazoa > Chordata > Mammalia > Carnivora > Phocidae > Phoca > Phoca vitulina. The sequence goes on from NW_022589707.1 coordinate 2,779,548, forward strand.
TACAAAACGACTTTTGACATATGTTCCCTGGAGCTAGGCACTTTCAAGCTAGCAGATCAGCACAAATATCTGATAATAAGTGTTTGTAAGATGTAAAATAATTTCTGGAGTTGAACATTCACACTCAATTGTATATTCCATTTACAATGTCATAATATTGTTGAAAAGACCCTTAAACCCAAACCACAAATATTAAAGTCTTAGCTGCTTTACTACATATGGATGGAATGGCTCACAAACAGATTTCAAAATATGATAGTTTGATAGTTTTTATATGCTTTAGGAAAAAGTAAAGCACATTATTTAATTTCCCACAACCCTAATGAGGAGCCCAGCATATTTGCTTTTATTGTAAAGCATCAGTTAAAAAGGTTCAGGTCACATCAGCTACACATTTATTCAACTACATCAAAGGCCTCATACTAAGGACGTGTTTTTCCCTTATATCCTTCCTTGCAACTAAAGTGAATTTTTAATGATAATGCATCTTCTTTTGACTATCTTTCTTGTCATCCCATTCTCAACTATTTTAGTGTATTTGTGTATGTATAAGGATAATCTTTTAGCAACAAGCAGATACAACAGATTTAGTGAAGAGACATTACATACTTCTCTGGCTATTGAGATTGCTAATATTTATGAATTGAGTTCTGGTAAAATCTATGCATTGCAGATATACTTTAAATTTGGAGGCTATTTACCATTTGTGGTTGTAGACATTTCTAGTTAACTCCTTGTTTAAAATTTAAACTCTTAAAGTAAATTTTATTTTTTTCATAGTTGTGCACAAAGCTTTAGATGTCAAATTTGATTGAAAGCATAAACAAAAGCAAACCCTAGTTCTTTACTTCTCCTTGATTTTTCCATTCTGCTACCCAGAAGAAACCACACCAGATCTTTTGTTTTTCTCTTTCTGGTTTACATTACCTTTTTGATGAAGTACATCCTCAGACAAGCAAAAGTGTGTGATTAAAAAATCATACAAATTTCAATGTGTGCCATTGAAAACATATTTAATATATTCTCATATCTATTTGATAAGGATACTGAAAATGATTTTCCTTCTAAATTTTAAAAACTTTACTCGCATCCAATTTTCAGGATGGTGATTCTGATGCAATCCCGGATCATTTACATGGGACTTTATTTTATTTCAGTAAGCTTTTTTTTTTTTTTTTTAATGTAAGTAGGCTCCACCCCAGTATGGAGCCCAACACAGGGCTTAAACTCAGGATCCTGAGATCAAGACCTGAGCTGAGATCAAGAGCCAGACACTTAACCAACTGAGCCACCCAGGCGCCCCTCTGAAAGCTTTTTTGGGTCTTCTCTTTATTCTCTAATCATATGAAACTTCTCAATGATGTTTTAGAACTGGAGACTCATGTCTTTCAGTTCTGGGTATTTTCTTTATTATATTTTTTATAATTTCTCACCACCATTATTTCCTTTTTCTTAAATTATTGCTTAGATTTTAGACTTTGTGTACCTCCAAGTCTTCTCTTTTCTTCATGCAGTCCATCTCTATATTTTTGATTGATTTTATGGGAGATTGCTACAACTGTTCTTTCTAACCTATCTTTGATGTTTGAATTTATGAACTTTGCATATAGCACAATCAATATCACATATCATCATAATACAGCACCCATTACCTCCTGAAGAATAAATTTGGTTTCTTTGATGCCTGATCTTCCTGCCTAAATTGTGTGTGTGTGTGTGTGTTTAAGTTCCTTTTTCTTAGTGTTTATAGATTCTGTGTCTCCTTTTATGTCCAAGGGCTTCTTCAAATGCCTAAGAATAGTGGGGATCTGTTTCTGGTTTAGGGCGAGGCAATAAATAGCTAAATAGAAATTCTGTGATACACAAGAGGGTCCTGCTGACTTCATGGTTTCACTGTTGTGCATTCAGTTCACTATTTATATTTTTGTGGAAGATCCCCAAATGTCTGTAGTGAAATGTCTTTTCTCTAGGGTAGATCTAATTACCCTGTGAATGTAATCCATGTTTCTGAGGTAAGTGGAGTGAGCAGTCTTGACACTCAACATGCTAGTTCCCTTTATATTTTTATTTTCTTCTGCATGTCTTACCTTCCTCTTTATCTTATGCCCCCTCTTCCAGAGCCCATCACTTGGTTTCCTCAGATCATATGTGCCCTGCCTCAGAGACAGCTGGAAGAAGGGTGGCCACCTACTCAACCAGGTTAGTAATGAGAACCTAGGAGTCTATTGCCTCCTATACAAATGTGGAAAACAAAACAAAACAAAAAACAAAAACCTTTATGCTTCACTGCTACCAACAAATCACCTTCTTTTTGGTGCCTCCTATCCCTTGGTCTTTTTTCAAATGATCTCTTACACTTGTCTTTATGTGGAAAATCCTAAAATTGGGATTCCACTTTCAGCCATTCTGAGTCTTCATTTCAAATTTAGAGTTATAGCTTTCTTCCAGGTTTATCTCGGCTGCAGTCTGTATTTCTGTTTTTTATTCTTATTCTCTTAATTTGGGGTGATTGTTGGGGAAAATAAAAATGACCTTACTCTGCTGAAACTAAAAATTGGATTCAGATACTTTTAAAATGTGCGATGAATTTTTATTTGCTCATGTAAATAAAGAAATGGTAATGAAGGTAACCGAATAAATAAAAAGTAGGTAAATCCTTAGAACATTTTTATCCAAAACTTTCAAGTGTTTTGCTTATCTGGTTTTGATTTGTTTCCTTTTTGTTTGTTTCCATATAAGTGTTCGACAATCTGCTATTCTGTAACCATTTACAATATGTAGTAAAACCATTCCATGACACTGGCTGAGAAGGAAGGAGGAATCTATGAAGTTTCTTTTATATATATATATGGTTTTCTACTCATTACTTACTCAGGATAAAGATATGGTCAATGTAAAAATGGGTATTGAGACCATTAGAAATGGACCTTTACCAGTGCTTCTTAATAGAGATGGTTTTCAAAATTGGTTCTTTGCACTCATTCTGTCCTCAATCACCCTCTCCATTGGTCCTGTAAATACAGCTTCTTTTCAATTACTTTTACTTCTCTCTGGCTTCTCTAATTAGGGTAATATTAAAATTTTTATGTATGCAAAATTTCGTTTCAAAAAAGTAAAAGAATTAGACATATACAACATTGCAAAATAACTTAATACAAGTTAAAAAAAGGATATTTGGGTTCATCTATGTATATAAAAAGTTATATTTTAACATTGTTTTTAGACAAAGTAGCAAAAGCATTCCTATGAAAAGTCCACCATCACTACTATTATTACATATTTTGCGATAGGTGGTAAATGGTGCATACAAGCAAAGCAAAAGGATAAAACAGCAGATGCACACAGAAAATGGAAGAAGCAGAATTATACAATTATAATAATTATAGTATGATCACCTACTCAGGAAATTCAAGAGAAGTAGACATCATCATTACATCTTATGAGAGAGTTCAGTACAATGCTCAGTATAAAATTAAAATTTCAGAAATTGTTAGCTATCATATACAAATTATATTCAGTACTGCAATATAGTTAAGGAAAAATACTGTTTACAAGATAGCTATCAAGTTTTAAAAATCTATAAGAAATGTACGAAATATGTGTAAAAATACTTTAAAACTTTACTGAGGTACACATAAAAAAGTCTTGAAAAATGTGCAAAAGTCAACTTTGGATTCAATATGATAGAGTAACATTTATCACCAAATTATTCTATGAACTTACACTTTCCCATACAAACTTCGGACAGTTTTATTGTTTATTTTTTTAATTTTATTTTGGAACCAGGCAAACTGACATTAAAATTCACATGGAGGGGCACCTGGGTGGTTCAGTCACTTACGCGTCTGCCTTCGGTTCAGGTCATGATCCAGGGGTCCTGGGATCGAGCCCTGAGTCAGGCTCTCTGCTCAGCGGGGAGCCAGGTAGGATGCTTCTCCCTCTCCTTCTGCTCCTCACCCCTGCTCATGCTCTCTCTACCTCTCTCTTTCAAATAAATAAATAAATCTTTAAAAATAAAAAAAATAAAATTCACATGGATAATTTAACATTTAAAAAAAAGGAAAAAGACTTAAAATTGGTAATTGCCCCTACTTAATATTTAAGCACGTGTTAAGACTGTACTAATTCACAGTGTCTGAACTAGACAAATAGAGATGATATAAAATACAAAGTTCTAAAATATGGTAAATGCATAAATATTTACTTAATGAATAATAATGATGACACTTAAAATCATCAAGAGAAAATGAGTTTCTCAATACATGGTTTTATGCAACTGGAAGGCATCTAGATGAAAAATAACAAGAACAAAACAAAATAAAAGCAAAGTTAGAGCTATCACTTCTTACTCCAGAATAAATCCCAGATCTAACAAAGATTTAGACATGACAATGAATAAAAATACACAACAGTCTTCATTTAGGAAATATTTTCTAAGCCTCGCCACAAATCCAGAGTTAGTCTGATAAAGAGAATAAATATTAGCAATCTGTGGATGTCAAAACGTTGCAAACAAAAGTCAAAGATAAACAGCAACTTGTGATGGATGTGATGTATTAAAAAAAATTTTTTTTACAAGGAAAGGACTTCAAAATCAGTAAAACGAACAAACAAAATAACCATCAATAAAGAGAATGAGTAAATAATGGACTATAGATAAAGAAACGGCAGTGGCTTTTAGACCTATGCCCTATGTTTCACTATGCTCCTAGGAAGATAAGTAGTAATTTAAAACATAACATTGTTTTTCAGCATTCAGAAGCGTAAACATCAGAAAGTTCCTTTCCGTTAGAATGTGTAGAAACACAATCTCGATTGATTTTGTACATTCATTTGCAAGATGTGTCCTAAGGTATCACAAAAGCCTAAGAGAGATTATTTTTGGGGTCTGGGGTTGCTCAAAAACTTTTCCATATAAATTAATGGCAATTGCTTCTTACAAAAAGTTTCATAGGAATGCTCTGATTTCAGATAGCGGGGGGAACCTTATTCCTCTTTCTGGCTGTTTGATGTTTGACCAAGTGCCTATATGACCCATTAAAATACACACACACACAGTCACACATATACTCTCTCTCTCTCTCTCACGCACGCACGCACGCACACACACACACACAACACATATACATGCACACTAAATATAATGCTGGTAAAGGAAAATGATCCAAAGGGAAAGTACAGTATGGAAAGTATGCTAAGATTAAGAATGAGACTGATTCAGAAAATGGATGAAAATTTATTCTATGAAGTCGGTACATTTGCAAGAGGTGGGACACAAATATGCCTTTTCCATGATAAGGACATGGCCATTTACACAAATCAGTGATGATTAGATTTAAAAACAATTTCTGAAAGAAGCACAACTATTTGTGATGCTGAGACCTTCCTGTTGAAGTGGATGGTGTGTAATAGACTTAACGTGACCCTTACATTACAAAGTGAAACAATTTACAGAAAGCTCCATTTTTATATAATCTAACTTTACATATTATATAACTTAGTCATTCCAAATTTTATCTAAGAGAATTTTTAAAAATGTATTTTATTGGGGACTAGTATGATGGGTTTCAGGCTTCCTGACTGGATGGCCTAATTCAGTAATACAAATTAGGAATTTTAGAAGTTTGACAGAATGGCTTATCATTCAGATAAACATGCATGGGTATTATTTTTCACTACTGATGAGCTGAGCAGCAGTGAATTGGATATTATACCCCTGACAATTACTTGGAATTTAGCAATTCTGTGTTCTAGGTAAATGGGGAGTGCACAAATCAGCAAAACTAAGGATAAGAAAATGATCTGTTTGTGAAAACAAGCATCACCAGGACATTTATCTCAATGAAAGGCAATGCCATCTCATATTTGTATCAGGCAAGGTCTATGCAGTTTGTAAAGCTTCTAGCAGAAATGGGCTTTTTTTTTTTTTTTTTTTGATTGGAGCAGCAACTTCACGTAGCAGAGGAAGCTATTATTATGGATGAAGAAACCGATGTTGTGTGATTTGGTCAATATTAAATTAAACGCACAGCCAGCTCTAAATGCTAGACTTTGACACCACATGTGGGCTCTTTCCTCATATCTAATTCATTGACCTTATAATATATATTTATTCTCTGCCCCCCTATATCCCTGGGATATATTATTTTGCTGTGTATTTTTTCCTACTTTAAATCTGACTAATTCATAACTTATGCTTTCTAGGAATTTTTTTTCCTTTGATACAAAGAAAGCTATGGCAGGAAAGGAACACGGGGCCAAGAGAGAATATACACACACGCACGCACGCACACACATGAGCCCAACCACGTGTAAACACAGAGCCTATATGACTACAGATGAGGGAAAGGAAGTGATTGGAGATTAAGAAGAGACAACCGGGGCGCCTGGGTGGCTCATTCGGTTAAGTGTCCCACTCTTGATTTTGGCTCAGGTCATGATCTCAGGGTCATCGGATCAAGCCCCACATCAGGCTCCTCGCTCAGTGGGGAGTCTGCTTGAGATTCTCTCTCTCCCTCTGCCCCTTCCCCCCACTCACTTTCTCTCTCTCTCTCCCAAATAAATAAATATTTTAAAAAAGAAGAGAAAATGGTATCTAATATATAGACATACCTGAGAACACAAAGCAAGAGAGAATTCAGAGAAGAAATGGGAGGTATAGCCTTTAAGGAAGAAGAGACCTTTCTTACTCATCATATGACAGAAAAGAAGGTGGGAGAGAGTGGAGGTAGGGGACTTTGGCCAGGAGGTCCCTACTCTGCTCTCTTTAAAGGCCAGCGCTAAGCCAATGTTTAGATAATACTGAATTGTAAGCTTATGGAAAATGTATTTTATTCATCATATGATGAATGTTGAAATAATCATTTTTATATATTCATATGTATTATATATAAACTTGCATTAGTACTAAGAAGGAACATGTAATCAAAATGTCTTAGTCTTAAAGTTTTAATGGATTTCTGAGAGGGCTGAGAAGGCAATGGAGCCACATACAGAAGAGACTGAGGCATATAGATAGCTTAGTGATGAAAACGTTTGATAGAATGAAATAAAATTAAAAGGCTTGAAAGAACTGTGCAAACTGTTTAGCCTCTACAGATATGAATAGTTTTATTATGGACACGTGTGTGCTTGCTTTATCCCCACTAGTAAATTGCAAGCTTCCTAAGACTGAAGACCTTCTTATCCATCTCTCTATCTTCCACCATACATTGCTTCATCTACGATCCGTGTCATGTACAGCCTTTTAAGTTCTTACATTAAAGAGTTTTTTAGTATATAAATATACCAAAGGCTTACATGTTTGTTCGTTTTCTACATCATACAGGCATGGAATGAAATGTTTAACCACACTGGCTCTGCCACTTCCAAATTAAGTGAGTAGGTTACTTAACCTAAAATAGGTTTAATAATAATCACCCATGGCATTTTCCCAAAGACTAAGTTAGATAATTCATGTAGCACCATGTCTGACATACAGCAAACACCATAAATGTGAACAACTGCTACTAGTCGTCATTGCCAATTGCTCTACTCGGCTGAAGGAAGAAATCATGCACTCTCCTTCAAAATACTGGCAGATGTGGGAACATCCTGGCGGTTGTTATTTGGGTCTCGTACAATGTTACAGTTTAATTGATAGTTTTTAAAGCGTCTCTTTCTAAACACTTGATATGTTTTAAATAACTATAGTCTTACAAGGAATGATAAAATTGAGAAAGCTTATGTCAGGTTTAGTTTCATGATTAGACCTGACAAAATGTCCACATCGGTCTAAAAATGGAGTAGGGGGTTTCCCATGAATTTTATGTTATTCTCCAAAAGTAGATCTGAGCTTCAAGGCTCCAGATCCCTGTGAAGTACAACTTCTCTCTTAGAAAAAGGATGTGTAATGACTCCAAGTTGCTTTTCACAATTCTTACATTCAGTACATGACTGAAATAAAGATCAATTCAGATTCTAGTCTCTCTGCAGATAAATAAATGATGGGCGATAGCTCCAAGACAGGTGGAGCTTTTGATGGATGGACAAGCTGAATACATAAACACACATGAAAGGCCAATTTTGAGCACACATCCCAAATCCCTTTGGTCTTCTTGGGCCCATCATCTGATGTCAAAAATTCCTTTTGTAGAGGAATTTTCTTTGAGGTTTTAATGGCACCTGTATGTTTGCTTCCCAAATTGTTGTCTAAATGGTAATGTGATGTAAGCTTCCTTTCCTGAGCAATTGACTTATCTTGTCCAGATATATGGTTTTTCTGGTTATTAATAACTTAACCTTTCAGAAAAAAAAATCAGAAATACATTACAAAAATCTAAATGAATTCATTATTCTGGTATTTATAAAAAAATATATTGATATTATGGATAAGTACTATTTTAAGAAAAATTCTCAGCTCTTGGGGCTCCTGGGTGGCTCAGTCAGTTAAGAACCTGACTCTTGATTTCAGCTCAGGTCATGATCTTGGGGTTGTGAGATCGAGTCTCACATTGGGCTCTGCAGTCAGCATGAAATCTGCTTGAGATTTTCTCTCTCCCTCCGCCTCTCCCCCCCGGCACACACACACACAAACACACACTCTCTCTCTCTGCCAAAAAAAAGAAAATAGAAAAAAGAAAATTTTCAGCTCTAAATCTTATTGTGTCACAGAGTATGAGAAAATGATTAAATCTAGGAGAATATGCAAATCTCTATATATCCATATCTGTATCTATGTTTCTCTATCCATCCTCTGGGTCATATTTCATCAATTTTATGATGAAAAGAAAATTGAAGCAAAAAAAAAAAAAAACTACATTATTATAGACAGCATCCGTGTTAATTCTCCCATTAAAGTACAGCATAACGTAGACCATGAGAATTCTTTCACTTAGTATAATCAGGAATTTACTTCCTGGGTACTCAGCACCGGGAGAAGCACATGCAGATATCTAGCAGGTAGTATGGGGTGATGCCTAATTCATTCCCAGGATTATGTTTATTCTTAGCCCAACAAAACAATTACTTTGCAAGCTTTCTTTCATTTCTACTTCTGATGAGAACAGCCCACTTGATTTAATGTTGGATTATTAAATTGACATTTTTTCATGTCAAATGTCAGGCATCAAAAAAAGGCTCATAAAAAGGGATTGTGATTGGGCATGTGACTGATTGATTTTTATGTTTATCTTTAAAAAATTTTTATTGAGGTATAATTCACATACAGTGTTATATTAGTTTCAGGTCTACAATATAGTGATTCAACAATTCTATACATTACTCAGTGCTCATCATGATAAATATACTCATAATCCCCTTTATCTATTTCACCCACTCCCCCACCCACCTTCCCTCTCAACCACCAGTTCATTCTCTGTATTTAAGAGTCTGCTTTTTCAACAATAGCCAAATTATGGAAAGAGCCCAAATGTCCATCAACTGATGAATGGTTAAAGAAGATGTGGTACACACACACACACACACACGCACACACACACACACACACTGGAGTATTACTCAGCCATCAAAAAGAATGAAATCTTGTCATTTGCAACAACATAGATGGAGCTAGTGGGTATTATACTAAGCAAAACAAGTTGGTCAGAGGAAGACAAATACCATATGATTTCACTCATATGTGGAATTTAAGAAACAAAACAGATGAACACAAGGGGAAGGGGAGAAAAAGACAGGGAGGCAAACCGTAAGAGTCTTTTAACTATAGAGAACAAACTGAGGGTTGCTAGAGGGGAGGTGGGTAGGGGACGGGCTAAATGGGTGATGGGGATTAAGGAGGGCATTTGTTGTGATGAGCACTGGGTGTTATAAGTAAGTGATGAATCACTAAATTCTACTACTGAAACCAATATTACACTACATGTTAATTAACTAGAACTTAAATAAAAACTTGAAACAACAAAAAAAGAGTCTGCTTTTTTGTCTCTTTGTTTTGTTTTATAAATTCTACTTATGAGTGAAATCATATGGTATTTGTCTTTCTCTGCTCATTTATTTCACTTTGCACTACGCTCTCTAGGTCCCTCTATGTTGTTGCAAATGGCAAGATTTCATTATTTTTTAGGTCATGTGATCACTTTATTTTTTTTTAAGATTTTATTTATTTATTTGACAGGGAGAGAGACAGCGAGAGAGGGAACACAAGCAGGGGGAGTGGGAGAGGGAGAAGCAGGCCTCCCGCGGAGCAGGGAGCCCGATGTGGGGCTCGATCCCAGGACCCTGGGACCATGACCCGAGCCAAAGGCAGACGCTTAACGACTGAGCCACCCAGGTGCCCCAGTTATGTGATCACTTTAAACAATAAAACATAACTGACTCATGTTACCATATTATATATAGTTCATATTGTAGTTCATCTTGAAGAATGAGGTAAATTCCTAGATCTTCAACAGCCTAAAACATTTATCTTATAGAAACACAAACCCAGACCAGTAGCTGAAAAACACTCAAACAAAATTGTGTGTGAATGTTTTAACAAAGTAAGATCTATTTTGGCATATGGATGTGAAACATAAAGACATGTGTACCTTCTGTTTATGCTTTTGCAGATAGAAATTTAATTCTTGCCAGTGTCTTAGCCTGGGCCATGCACTTAGCTTATTTGGGAAAGCCATCCCGGGGAGCCTGTGTGAGGAATGAGGGAATGAAAGGAAGAAGGAAGACCAAGACAAGCTGTATTAACAAGTTGGCCGCCATTTTGAGGGACAGGAGGGTGATCCCATGCGACATTCAGAGTCTCTTTAGAGAGATGCAGTCTGCGGGATCTGTATTGAGATGCTGTTAGGTTGAACCTGTGAGGTCTGTCTGCTGTCCATGTAGACATCATGGACTAGCGTAAAAGATGTACATATTAACTGGTGCATAAGAGAGTTGGGAAAAATAAACAAGCAAAAAATCTTTAGGATGCTGTATTTATAAAAGTAGACTGAAACTATACAATGAATAATAAGATTGAATGGAAAACATATAGTTTCCTTGAAATACAGAATTTAAAAATCCTCTTAGCATTGTATAATAAGAGCTTATAAGTGTGATAGCCATTCGAATTATTAGAAAAAATATAAAAATTGGAAACGTCTCTCTGTGATACAGGAAAAAAAAATATTACCAAATACACATACAACCTTTGAAAAATTGCCACTGCTAATTTTGATGAGATTTGTTAAATGAAGAATTGTTGAACCTCCTCTTAAATTGTTTCTGTAGTACACGTGTACAATAGAGCAGAACATTGTCTTTCACTGCATTTTTTCTTACATAATCAGACTGTGGCTAATCATCTTAGCATCCTGATTCAAAGTTAATCAGGCACTTGGAAAATTCTTTTCTAAAACTAATTGTATATACATGGAGTTCTCATTAGGAAATTTTATACCAGTGATATGAAGAGTCCTTTGACTTATTTTTTTTCCTGTCTTGAAAAACAATTATATCTGATTCTTAGGATTTTAATTCTTACAGTCTCCAGCCCAAATTCCACTACATTTTCAGTGAATGAAGTTCATGATAAACAGTCACATATTTTTACTTTAAAATGCCTCCTTCCTCTAAAACCAGAGAATTTGGTGGAGTGGAAGAACACAGAGCCCTCTCAGCAAGCAGGTGCATATACTTGGGAAGGCTAGTTTGGCTCTACGAGTCTCATCACTCACTTACTAGTGATTAACTAAGTAAATTTCTAGCTCTAGAATCAGATTTTGGAGACAGGCTGTTTGCCTTCAAATTTTTAGCTCTAGTAATTAGTGGATATGTGACTTGGGGCAAGTCACTTAATTCCTGTGAGTCTCAGTTCCATCAGCTGTTAATTAAAAGTTAAAAATATTTTTCTGATAATTTTCTGAGAAGAGTTTTCTGAGAATTAACTGAAATAACATACGTAAAGCATTTAGCATGGGGGGGCAATATAAGCAGTATTAAATATTTCTCATTATTTGCCTTTTTCCAAATACAGAGCAAGAAGTCCACATCTTTTCTCACATACGCTCAATAAGTAAAGTCCTTCCTCCAGCAAATGCCGAACCTCCCGTTTCTACCCTGAATCCTCTCTTGCTTTGGCTCTTCAAAGAAACTTATGTATCAATATTGTTTCCTCTTCTGCATGCTCAAAGGCTCCCTTTTCTCTTATCAGCAGATGCATATGCTCCGTTGCTCTTTCCTTACCCATGTGTGTGTGTATGTGCGTGTGTGTTCTCCCTGACCCAGTCTCTCTCTCCAGCTATTTCTCTTCTATCACCACAGAATTCTAAGCAGCTGTCCATACATTCTATCTTGACTCTATCTCTTTCACTCTTACTCTCATCTATCAGCCTTTTTTTTTTAGAATTCTTCATGAAAACCTGTCTTATATGGTCATCAACGATTTCATGACATAATCCAGCACAGATGTCTAACTCAGTTCTCTGCAGCATGAAGCAGAACTGACCGCCATTTCATCTTAGGACACCCCCCTTGGTTCCCTATCACTTCTCCATCAGCAGTGTCCCCCTATTACTGGCTCATTGATTTTCAGTGTCCTTTGCTAGTTTCGTGTTTCTACTCAGCGTGCACTGCCGGGGTCACACACGGCTCAGTCCTGGGTCTTCTCCCAAAACTCAGTCCCTAAAACATCTCATCTATTCTCATGCATTGAAGCATGGTTTAATGCTGCTTATGTACAACTTACAAAAGTTGATAGATGTAGCTAGCTAGCTAGAAAAACATAGGTAGTTACTAGTTGGGGCATATGCTGCTCAGGTTAAACTCTAGTTCTGCAATTTTACTAGCTACGCAACTCTGGACATCATGAAAAGACTCTGTGCCTCAATTTAATTCTATTTCATAGCATTATTAGAAATATTAAAAAGTGTTGAGTCATTAAAATGTATCTGGCACACAGTAAGTGCTATGTAAACTTAGTATCATTGCTATTTTTACACTAATTTAGATGATTCACTCACCTACCTAAAATTATTCTTCCATTGAACTTAGCATTACATTCAGCTCCCTTATGTTGCTCCTAAGGCTGTGGGCAGTGTGACACCAACTCTTCCCTGCATCTCAATTCATACTCCCCCTGCCCCACTCCTAGCGTTACATGGAAGCATGGCTTCTTATTCTACAATGTTCCACGGTTACATATCTTGGTTGCCCCCGCCCTTTCCCTACCCTAATGATTTTCTACCTTGGACTTTTTATTCATTTTCTTCATATCACCTATTGCAATTGAATGTCCACGGTTTTGGTTTTGTTCTTCTCTGTTAGAGCGTACGGTTCGAGAACGCAGAATTCTGCCTTTCCCTTCACTGTGCAGTGTCTCAGACTTACTAAGCACTCACAGCTACCTGCGCAATAATGAACAAATGGAGAGGAAGGTTGTTTTTACCTCAGTACAAAGGAAAACTTTCTAATAGACTTATTGAAAAATCATCTTCTAAAGCATTGCGAGTATTCAAACAACATTAAAAATCCATGGGCAGAGGATGCGAGAGTGAAAAATATTCTGCATTTCTGCATCTCTATTTCTATATTTTTAACAGGGAAGAAAAGGAGGAACACCATTTAGTTACATGTTTCTGTAATACCACATTACACAATGCTTCTAAATAATAACAGAAGGTTCCACTTAATAATAACAATCAAATATCTCGTTCTCACTATGCTTACAAAACTTTAAACATTTTAAATATGCCAAATATTCTGTTCCATGTCCTTATATTTACTCATTGACTTGTCAAGCTTTCATTACTGGCATTTATAGCTTCCGGTAATCTAATCATGACTATCATATGACACATTTGGGAAGATCTAGCCTGCCGATCAGATGGAATCTAATTTTCCATATAAAGATGGATCCTGTCCTATAGAGAGAACCACTGGGAGTAATCTACTCTTTAACAGAGAGCAAGCAAACCATTTGAGGCAAATTCAGTCTTTTCAGAGCAGCAGGGTACCAGTTAGTAATTTACCTCCTCTGTGGTATTAATTGGTACCCTAGAGCCCTGGAAGAGTTAATTTACCTCATATAGTGAACACTTGAATCCTAGAGAAGTATGCTTAGTTTTAGCTCACAACAAAGCAGGATTAAGACAGAAATGAAAAGTAGCTTAAATCACATGCTAAAACACATATTCAGGTAAAAAAAAAAAAAAAAACGACTGTAGTGAAGATGTCATTTTGCTTTTACAGGTATTTTGGGAGTTTGTAGTTCTTAAGCTCAGCACCTTTCTCCTCTGCTTCAAAAAACAGAATTCCTGCTGTCATATTGACACATTTGCAATTAACATAGGACACTGACTCATTCTCAAAGATCACAGTGCTGTACAGTAATTTCCAATAAATACTCTTTTGGTGAAATTCTATTAAAAGCAAAGAAGGAAGAATAATGAATGCACCTGGCAAGTGTGAGGTGTCCTGAGGTGCCTCGATATCACACATGGCTATGAACTGATGAAGCACTATTTTGCTTCAGTGACTTGGGCAACAAGTTCTGCTATAGAGATTGTGGATTTGTTATCCACCAATGTTCTTGAAAGGGAAAATCAACTTGAGGATATCTATTAATGTCATAATATAACTATTATTCCAGTAGAAAACTCCTGTGGCTTTCAACGTTCTAAAAGCCACAGAAAACCAATGGAAAGGTTCTGATTGGAATTTGGGGGTCTAAGACCCACTCACTTGAACCTTAGGCAATCACCCAAGATTAGACGGAGGGACCTTTCAGAGCTGAAGGTCCTTTGGGCCAATGGAGTTTTTAAACTCTTAAAATAACATCAGATTAAGTTGTTTTCCAAATTCAACAAAGTGTGGTCACCCTGTTTTCTACATCACCAAAGTACTTGGATTTCCCACGTAGCATTCTGCATTTGTCCTATTATGTGTATATATTCCACACATCACCTCTCAACAGGGGTCTGTATTTTGTTCATATTTATGTCACCTGTGGCATTTTTACACAGTAGTAGCAGGTGTTCAATAAATATGAAGTAATTACTTAAAGTCTTAGGCTCTTTCCCCATTGTCAGAGGCAGAACTGATATTATGAAATGGTTATAATCTCCTTCAGGGAAAGTCAAATTTATCCAGCTGAAACCTGAAGCAAGAGAAGGAGCTGGCTGTCAAGGAAGCAGAGGAAGGGTATTTCTGTCAAGGGAGATGGGCCCTACAAAGGCTAACACTGGAAAGGAAATAGAGAATTCAGGCATTTTAAAGTAGGTCAGAATGGCTGGAGCTGAGATTGTATTAGGGAGAGAAATGTGGACATGCAGCCTACAGGAGTTAATGTGACTCTACAACTGAGTGGCCTTTTGTTTCATGTTAAGAGTTTGGCATTTTATCCTAAGATAATTTGGAACCTTTAAGCAGGGAGAGATCTTTTCAGATGTGTCAATCAAAGAGATCATCTGGACTGTAGTCCTTTATTCCGGATGAGAGGGGAAGAGTCCTGAAGTCAGTGAGTTTGTTTCTGATGTCATCACGATTTATACCATTGCTGTATTACTTCAAATGCTCACACGTGTGCGTGTGAACAGGCACAAACATTTATATAGAATATCTCTTGCCAAATCCCTGGGAATACTTATATGCTATTACTTTATAACAAAATTGATGTTATTATTTGTCAGACCCCATAATTTCAAAATATTTTAATGAAAGAAATATGGGGCTGTTCATGGAGACATTATGTTTTTTTGTAATTCTACAAGACATATATAAAACTCTGTAGCTGTGTTAACATTCAATTTTGTGGCAACTGTGATGAGCCAGGGCAACCCACCAGTGAACAAGAATTTGCTCTAAGGTGATAAAGGATAAGACTATGTTTATTCATTAGAATGCTCTGGGGTTACAAAATAATTCCAGAGTTGGAATTAGAGCACATTTAATTTGGAAAGACCTTAGGCATCATGGAAACCCAACTCACTTCCACAGATGAGATGACGGAGGTCTCAGAAATGGAAGTAACTTGGTCACAGTCTTCATGTTTTTCCTTGAGTACAGATGAGAACGCTTTAAAAACCTTGAGAGATTTCCCTCAACTACCCATAATCACCACCTGAAACCATCCACCTACCATTAGTGGTGTCTCTGTGCCTTGCGCTGAATTCACTAGCCCTGTGCCCAGCCTCACACATTCACTTCTGCAAATTCCTGTTTGTTCTAAATTATGGGGTCCTTCTTCTGATCCTAGAATTCTGCATGTAATATAATCAGAATAAATGGGACCACAGCTTTCTTCTACCATAAAGTAGTCTTTTTAATTGAAATCAACCACAACAAAAGATAAATAACAGCAGCTGCTTCCCAGATAAGATTCAGTAATTCACAGCCCCAGTTGGAACCATCTCACTGAGGTGATGTATAAAGCACCTGATCTTCCTCACCTGAGGAAACATCACCAACTACCACACTGGCCCCATCACCCAAGGAGAGAGGAGGATAAACCACTGTCTTCCTTTCACACACTTGTAGGGTCTGTTTTTTAACGTACAATCACTTGCAGTTCAGTGCACGTTTAGAGTTCAGTTGAAGCATCATTATCTAAGGTTGTCTCTTTTTGGGGGGGGGGGATGAAAAAAGGCCATTCTTTTAAGGTTGGTAATACTCTATAAAAAATGAACTCTAATCAACAAATCTTTAGCTTGCTGTTATTAAAACTCTGTACACATTAATACTATCTTTTCTCAACATTCATAATCCAGCTGTAATGATTTCTTTTGATCTTTCTTTCATTAGACTCCACAGGTCTGTAACCCGTCAATATTATTCTTTTTCCCAGACTGAGCCCAAGCGTCTGATCTTTAGTCAAATGGTGTTCTAAGAAACTCAGTTTTGCTTACATTGAACAAGCTGTTATAATGACCTCCATCATTGCATTTGTTTTTGCAAGACAGGAAGCTGTGCTTGATAAGCTGAGGGAAAACATGGCAGAACAATTTTCTGTGCAGAAGCTGTAACCATAAGCAGTGACCTGGAGAAATGTCACTTACAGTGGGCTCCCAAGTTGTCATGCTTAGGAGTTTAAGGTAAAACTGAAAGTAATTTTATTTTTAAGAAGTGTGTGTGTGTGTGTGTGTGTGTGTGTGTGCATGCATGTGTTCGAAGGGAGAAGGAGACCCTTGACAAGACCTAGTAAAGTTGAAAACCCATAGGAATCGATGTTGTGTATGAAACATTGATTTCAGGGTGCCTGGGTGGCTCAGTTGGTTAAGCGGCTGCCTTCAGCTCAGGTCATGATCCCAGGGTCCTGGGATCGAGTCCTGCATCGGGCTCCCTGCTCAGCGGAGAGCCTGCTTCTCCCTCTCCCTCTGCCTGCCTCTCTGCCTACTTGTGCTCTCTCTCTCTCTATCTCTGTCAAATAAATAAATAAAATCTTTAAAAAAAAAAAAAAAAGAAAGAAACACTGATTTCAGTCCCACATACAAACTCTATAGAGAATCTCTAATTATGCAGTTTGGATAAAATAAATGAAATAATAAAAAGAAACTGGCATATTTACCCATTTTGCATATTTTCCTATCTTAATAATTATTTCATCCTTTTTTTTTTTTGGCAAATTAGAGGTCAAAGAATACACTTTGTATCAACTGTCATTAGTTCATTGCTTTAAAGGTAGCTACTATTGAAGTTATCCAAATACCTAAAAATAAAACGATATGTCTTTCAACTCCTTAACTCATAGTTTCTAAATACACAGTTATAATTATTTTTGGAATAATCTGGCATTAGATATATTTAATTTATTGTTTTATGACCTGGTTCATTCGGGCCTCCCATTCATTCCCCCCTCTCTTAATCCTTTCTTTTTTTTCATGTGAATGTTTCTGAGACAGAATGTTCCTCTTGTCAGAGCTGGGATCAGGAAGTGAGCACCTCTTCACACCTCAAAGGAAGAGGGAGGTATCCGGAGGCCAGTTATGTCTGGTGAAACCTTGCAGCTATTAATTAGTAAGCAACAGGGAGATGAGATAGGGAGATAGAGTTTCAAGGCTCTGTCAGCTCCAGGCTAAAGGCTGGTAACCAGTATCTTAGCAGTTAGATGTCAGGAACTTGCATTCTACATGCATAGACTGTTAGAATTATAAACTCAGGGTATAATCCCAGAATCTCCTGTGGAAGGTTTTCAAACAAGAATGTAGACTTTGAGACATAATCCATCTGATGTCAATGGATAGAGCTGCCCAGAAAATAAAATACCATTTAATTTTACAAAACTCTGTAATGTGTGTGTGTATGTTCCTATGTTTGTGTTTACATGCATATGTCTCCTCGATTGAGACTTTCAGCTAGAAAGGGTCATTTCTCTTGTTTGAAATATACAGTTAAGAGACTAATTATTGACTTGCTGTAAGAGCAAGGACATTGATATCCCCTTGTCACTGCATTGTACAAAGACAAAAGCAACGCTCATAAAAAATAGAGAACTCAAGAAACCCAAAGGGAGAATGAAAAAAAGTGGAAAGAGTTCTAGTTTGATGAACATGTATTTCTGTTTGCCCCTCCACCAACAACATGCCCAAGAGTTAAAACCAACTAACTGCATCCAAGAGAGAAGTGGCTAGCACGGCCAGAGGGCTAGCGGCGTAGCGCAGGGCAGTGGCAGAGGTTTTGGTATGAACAGGATTCTGATTCCACGTCTTGCCAACCAATCGGGGGAGGATCACCCCAGTGCCCAAGGTCCCAGGAGACCCTGTCTTGTTCATTCACTCATCACCCGTGCTTGCAACCTCGTCTCAAGCATATCCTCGAGACAAGAATGCACCCTTCAGGCAGTGTACTTATATATTGATGAAGAATGGAAAAAGATCTCCCAGTGCTGCTCCAAAACTTGAGAAGAATGATGGGGTGTCTTTCGGTGCTGAACATGTCCATAGGAATGCCCTGGCATTTCATGCTCAAATGAAGAAGACCAGTTCAGGGCCTATGGGTGACACATTCTTGGGCCAGATGAGCTCTTATGCTAAGACAGAACTGGGGTCTCAGTCTCCAGAAAGTAGCCACAGTGAAGCCGGATGAATTCTGGACATGCTGGTGCCTACACACCAGCAAAAGTTGCCCCGATTATGTGTGAGAAGCTAATTCGTTTGCAATCTTTGTACATCGATTTAATTGACTTCAGCATGTTTTTTTACATAATCACAAAGTGGAACATGAGGCTCTAGGTAGTAGTCCTTTCATTGGTCCAGAGGGACTTTTGGCCAAAGAAGGAGAAAACTTAAAGCATCTAAAATGTCGTCCACAGTATGATCAGCACTATGGAGGGGAAGCCTTATTACATAGGCAGCTGAAGGAACGCCGAATACTGGCCACAGATGGTGCTGCCCAATGGGCTCATACAATTTGTTTCAGTCAGAGGCGCTCGGCCTTTGTGGATGATGTCTGTCATTCCAATCAGTCTCTTCCAATGACCAGACACTACCTTACCCGTATTTGTCAGGACACGAATCAAGTTCTTTTCAAATGCTGCCAAGGGTCTGAAGAGGTACCCCACAACAAACCAGTTCCTATAAGCCTCTCTGAGGATCCCTGCTGCCCACTGCCAACTGGAAGTTGCCTCCTCAGATGCCTAAGCCCGAGTAGGACTTAGATGTTGTGGGTGACGGTACGCAGTACCCTCCTTCACCCTTGCCTTTTGATCCTTCACTAATCCTTGAAGATCATTCAGTCAAAGAAATTGCTGAAGGTCCAATGGATATTCCGGGCCAGAGACAGATGGCTGGAGATGGGTGCAGATCACAGAGGTCCCAAATTCTGAAAAAGCCTCCTAACCACTGCCTCAAAGTAGAGTGTCTACTGCAAATGGGAAGCCATTTCTTCTGTCAGTTGATAGCTTGTTTTGGGAACCATATGACTTTGGAGGATTTGAATTTTCCATTCTTTCAACAAGTATTTATGACTATCTCTCACTGAAGGATAACTCAGACTACGTTGTTTGGATTATTGATTGATATAGTCAATCATAAACCAAATTTTGGGGGAAGGGATCAATACTGTCTACATGTCACAAATGTCTTCCCACTCTATACAAGGAAGAGAAAGACAGGTTATTCCTGCCAGAGCTGCTGGGACTGAGAAAGTATTTGGGACTCTGCCTCAGGGGAGAGACATCTTTGTAATGGGAATTCCCAAGTCTTGGAACAAATCCACATAGGTGTTTATGTGGGAGATGTGTATCCTTGGGACATTGATGGAACCCTGTGCCTGTGTTTTAGCCTGTCTTTACCTCTCACCTAATTGGGTAGTCTGAACCCCTCCTCCCAGTGAACTCTGACTCTGAGAACAGCCCATGGGACTGGGCCTTCTTTAACCATCCATTGTGCTTCTAACCTATGTAAATTTCTGTAGGGGCTATCTTATGTAAGATACAATAAAAAATTAATGTATATAGTTTCTATTAAATGTTAAAATGTTACGAAAATGTCAAAAAACCCTGCTTGAATAAGACAACAAGAAATACACTGTAAAATGAAAAGATATTTGATAAAGGTATTGTGGACACTGTAAATTTATGTAATTATACAATCTAATTTTATTTAATTAGGGATTAAACAGGGAGCAGAATTCTTCTGCATTCTTTTCTAATAGAATCTCCGGACACCATCTGCATGAGTTTTAGAGATTACAGGAGAGATTTATTATCACAAAGCAGGCACAAATAGCTCATGACCAGAGAGGGTTTTGAAAGGTGGCCAATCCTCATGAGGAACATGATGAACTGATTTTAAATAATGCAGGGCTGCCACCATGGGGGAGCTTCCTGGGCTTGGATGATATAATGCCTAGAAGGTTGCTCCTGTGTTATTGGAACCCCATGCTGTTAAATAACATTTACTTCAGTTATCTGGCACTATTAACATTACCCCCCATTGGTCAGCTAATTAGACATAAATCTATTAAACAAAAATAAATTTCTATGTGCTTGGCTATTGCTTAAATCAAGCTTTTGCATATTTAAATTATCATCTTGTTTAAGTTTGCAATGTAAACTACATTCTGATTTCCTTATAAGTAAAGAAGAATTGAAGAGTGGATAAAGAAAACACAGGGTTGACAAGGCTTATTTGTTTTGATGTATATGGAATTTGAACAAAGCAGGAAAACATTTTAAAACTACAAGTGCATTCTGACTGTACTTATTTTTAGAAATCACACATGTCCTCTGAGACCCAGTTAATACTGTACAGTTGAATATGCAATAAAATTACCACACACAGTCAACTCCGTAGACCGTGACTATTGCCAGTCCTGCTTGCTACACCATTCCATGGATCCTTTTTTTCCAAATATAAATTTATGCCACTGATGTGTCTCATATTTTCCTCCTTACCCCACTGAAATCATGCCACTTTTTACTTGGCCAGAATATGCCCAAAGGCACAGCTCAATTTCTTTCTCCTCCTTAATGATCTGAAATTGAATCTGTTAAGAAAGAGACCAGGTTGCCCACTCAATATAAGAACATCATGTGATTCCTTAAAAGACTAATAAAATATGAACTGAAGAATGAAATATACCTGTAGCTACAATGATATTAACAATTAGAATGCCTTATATTTAGATATTATAAAGTACATTTTCACTTAAATCTAGAAAGCCCTGAGAAGTAGATCAAGCTAGGAACATTATACTTATTTCTATACGTATAATCTAAATCTTACAGCCATATGTCTCTGGTCCAAGGTCACATAACTGGTGGGTGACAAAAACCAGACAAGAACAGGTTTTTCTGACCTCTAGCATCAATCTTTCCTCTGCGAGAACAGCCATCTAAATGTGCAGACAAACGGTGGAGGGTTATTGTACTATGTGTAATTATGCCTCAACCAGCACCAGAACTTACCTTAAGAAAGAGTATTTTTTTTAAAGATTTTATTTATTTGTCAGAGAGCTAGCAAGTGAGAGAGCAGAAGCAGGGGGAGCGGCAGAGGGAGAGGAGAAGCAGACTCCCCGCGGAGCAGGGAGCCCGATTCGGGGCTCGATCCCAGGACCTTGAGATCATGACCTGAGCTGAAGGCAGACACTTAACCAACTGAGCCACCCAGACGCCCCAAGAATGAGTATTTTTCACAAATATTCTCACCTGATCTAAAGGGTCATAGCACCGGGGCTACAAGGTGGTAGCCAATCTTCCCTCCCCTTGACTTTCTCTCTCCAGGATGGTTAGAAGTCAGGACTTTGGAGACATATGTGAGTCCATATTCTGGTTCACCATTAATAGCTGCATTATCCCGGGCTAGTTACTGAACTTCTAGGCCAAAGTCAATTTCCTCAACTGAAAGTAGCAGTATATGTAAAGGGTTTAGCACAAGATAGCTAATGTGAATAAATATTACCAATTATGATAGCCATGTCTTTAAACACATGCAGTTGGCTTTGCAATTAATAAAGTATAATTTAAACTGTAAATCAATTTAAATAAACTTTCTGTTGGTATATATTTTCTCATTCATAGACACCAATAATTATAACTATCCTATAGAAGAGCCTATCATTTTATTATTATAATTATTTAAAATAAGTAATAATAACCTAACAGGTTGCAATACATTCTTCTACCCCAATGCAGCTAAGAATTTTTTTAGGTGTATGAGCATATACTCTACTGTTGACATGCAGATTGCTGATCAGTTAGACTGCCATGCTTAGTTGTAATGTAAGGAAATTTTCAAAATGCCTCAGTGGGAAGACACAATCAGAAAATGTTGATAAAAACTTATAAGACAGCAAAAAATCTGCCAGAATTACCACAGCAAAGTAGTGTGCTAAGTAACTGTAGAATGAATACCTGAAACCCAGCCCACATGTTTTGTGAAAATATGCAAAAATGGTTAAACTGATTAATGAATTTTCATCCTTGCACACACCAATTCATAAGAATATCCTAGAGGAAAGTGGATACTAAGTTTCTGTGTGGCTTGTAACTATGAAAAGAAACATATTTTTGCAGAAAGACTTTTTAGGGTTGCCAGCTAGTTGGGATGTCAGCAGTTTGGTAAATAAACCTCTGTATATTCTTCACATAGGCACTAAAACAAATGATCAATATAAACTCACTCAACACATATTTATTTAGAATTTAATATATGAGACTTAATGTCTTAAGCAATAGATATGTACTAGTAGATAAAATATAAAAGTTCCTGCCTAATGGATCTCATAAACTAATGGGGGCTAGATAGATAATACATACATAATTAAAACATACACACCTTAGAGGTGGGGAAAAGCTAAATAAACCTAGAGTAGAGAATGGGTAAAGTCATGGTGGCAGAGGCAGGGCAGGGGGCTAGCAATTTTACTTATATATTTATTTATTTATTAAGATTTATTTATTTATTCGAGAGAGAGAGAGAGGGAGAGAGAAAGTGCCGGGGGAGGGGCAGAGACAGTGGAGGAGAGAGAGAGAATCTCAAGCAGATTGTCCACTGAGCGTGCTGCTGGACATGGGGCTCGATCCCATAACCCTGAAATCGTGACCTGAGGGGAAACCAAGAGCAGACGTTTAACCGACTGCACCACCCAGGCGCCCCACGGAGGGCTAGCAATTTTAAATATCCGTCTGGGAATACACCACTGAAGTGATGATATTTGAGCAAGGTCGTGAAGGGGTTGAGGGAGGTCCTCATGCAGAAAGCAGTGGAAAAGGTAATCTAGGCAGAGGAAACAGCAAATGGAGCAGAAATATGTTTGAGGAATAGTTAGAAATCCCTTCTGGGCAGAGTTGAGTGACTGTGTCAGAGTACTGCAAGATGTCATCAGAGGAGTAGAGGGCCCAGGACGGTAGAACCTGTAGGTCACTGTGAGGGCTTTGGATTTTACTCTTTTCTTTTTTAAGATTTTATTTATCTTACTCGGAGAGGGAGTGGGGGTGGGGCGGAGGAACACAAGCAGGGGGAGCAGCAGAGGGAGAGGGAGAAGCAGGCTCCCCACTGAGTAGGGAGCCCAATGGGGGACTCGATCCGAGGACCCTGAGATCATGACCTGAGCCGAAGGCAAATGCTTAACCATCTGAGCCACCCAGGCACCCTTGGCTTTTATTCTTAAATGAGCTTTCTCATCCATACACAAAGTCCATCTCAGCCAGGCACAACTCCACACAGCCGCCCAGAAAGAAAGCTCGTCTGCCTCCCTTAACAATCTACACTTAGGAGTTCAGATAGAGTCTTTGCTAAATTTTAAATCCATTCCAATTAGTAGTGTTCACCATAAAAATGGAGAACCAGCTCTTCACTGACCCTGCATTACAATGTTCACATATATTATTCTCCAGGTATTCTAGCATCTCTTTTCACATTAATTGATGCCAGACTTTCACATTTCTAACATGGGAACTATTTTTACTCAAATCTTGAGTAACTTTATTGTGTTTTCACTGAGAGGGCTTTGGCTTTTACTTTGAGTGTAACAGAAAGCCATTGGTAAGTTTTCAGAAAAGGAGGACATGATCTAACACTTAGCGTATGAAGAATCACTGTCGCTGCTGTTTTGAACATAGAGTGAAATTAGAAATGTCAGGATTACCGTGGAGAGGATGGAAATATCATGGGCAAGAGATGGTCATGTGTCGGTCCAGGGTGGTAGCAGCGGAGGGGCTAAGTGGTAGCTACCTACTCAGGGTAGAGAAAGGATGGTTTGAATGTGGATATTTAGAACCTGAAGAACAGAAGGGATGGAGCTGCTATGAATCAATATGGCAAACACTGTGAATGGGGCAGATTTTTAAAGAACAAAAATCTTGGACTTGAACATTTTAATAATAAAGTGCCTATTAGATATCTCTGTAAGTGGCGATATCACATAAGTAGCTGGGATATAAGTCTGGACTTTTCAAGAGAGGTCAGGAGCAGAGATATAAATTTGGGAAATCATCAACCTATGCATGATTTTAAAAACAAAACTGTATGGAGTCCATGAATGTAGATAGAGGAGAGACCCAAAGATTGAGAAGTATGGCATTTCAACTATTTGAGGCTAAGGGCGCCAGGAAAAGGATAAGGAGTGATCCATTCCGAAGCAGGGAAATCGAGATCAAGCACTATCTGAAGCCACATGCAGAAGTTGTTTCAGGGGTGAAGAAATGTCCAACCATGCCAAGACCTGCTGATGGGTCAAGAAAGATGAAAACGGAGAATTCAGTATTGAACTTACCAATGAGGCGGATGTGTTAATACCTGTGGCATTGACAAGAACAGTTTTGTAGAAAGCTGAGGATAAAAGCCTAATAAAGGTGATTTTTTTTTTCAAATGAAAGAGGAAGAATTAAAAAGCTAAGTACCAAGGAGTCTTTTGAAGGATTTTGCTGTAGATGTTCAGGAGAAATAAGAAAATATCTGCCCTAAGATTGGAGTCAAGCACGTTTTGGTTGTTATTATTTTGAAGATGAGGTGATTTCATGGTTATGTGTGCCTATTGAAAAAAAAAACAAAAAACGTGTGTATGCTGACAGAATTTTCCACTAGAGAGACTGAGAGGGAGGACTTGAGCTATAATGCCTTATAAGGGAGCAAAGAAGGGACTGAGCATTCACTGAGCACAGGGACATTCTTCAATAGTAAGCAGAAAAATATCAAAGCGTGAAGACAAAGATGCAAGTGATAAATGGAAGATGTGATAATTTGTGGAGGTTCTCTACTGATTCTGGGATAGAAGAACTTTAGATGAAAAAATAATACTAGATTGGTGTAAAGTTTAATTTCTTTTAATGGAATATACACATAGACCTGCACAAAGCTTACAGAGAACAAAATTAAGTAAAAAGTATCTGATTGGCAAAGAAAAAGAAAAACTTCTCAGAAGATAAGAGAAAATTCCTCACTTATATATGAAGTGATAATTATTCCTAAAACCAATGAAATTTTTGAAGGGGTCAGCTATTTGATGCATTCCAATGAATTGTTAGTTTGAGAAAAGTCTGCCTTTGGCTCAGGTCATGATCCCGGTGTCCTGGGCTCAAGCCCTGCACAGGGCTCCCTGCTCAGCCGGGAGTCTGCTTCTCCCTCTCCCTTTGCCCCTCCCCTCGCTCCTGCTCTCTCTTGCTCACTCTCTCTCAAACAAATAAATAATATCTTTAAAAAAATAAATTTAAGGGGCGCCTGGGTGGCTCAGTTGGTTAAGCGACTGCCTTCGGCTCAAGTCATGATCCTGGAGTCCCTGGATCGAGTCCCGCATCGGGCTCCCTGCTCGGCAGGGAGCCTGCTTCTCCCTCTGACCCTCCCCCATCTCATGTGCTCTCTCTCTCTCTCTCATTCTCTCTGTCTCAAATAAATAAATAAAATCTTTAAAAAAAAAATAAAAATAAAAAATAAAAAATAAAAAAATAAATTTAAATAAAAACACTGAGTTCAAAGAAAAAATTAACATGAAGAGTATTTACTGGATGAATTTGTCACAAAATTTGAGAATTAGTAGAGATTAGACATTTGTCTTGATCTTTCAAGGATTTGGAGAAAAAAACTGAATTCGGGAAAAACGTTAAATTATGCACAGTGTAATTCAAGTAAGATTTGAAAATAAAATGCAAACATCATAAATTATTAAAATACTTCTCATATGGGAGAATTACATTTATCAAAAGTCTGAGATTATGTAGATTTTTTTCTTTGATATCAGTTGTCATTATTTATAATTAGCCCCTCAAATATGAGGATAGTTTTATAGACATTTTACAGATTATACATACTCTTTATGGCACTACAGGAGTTAACCATGTTCTAATGATGATGAAGTAGTTTTGAAGAAAAAAACCAATTTATTATTCATCTTGATTATAGATTTCATCTACCATATCTGTTCTTAATGAGTTCTACATTCATTTGTAAAAATCAAACCTCCTTTGAAAGATTGGAGATTTTACATATTTAAGACAACAAAAGGCATAAGGACACAGACTAAAAAGTTAATTATTTAAGAATTGGCTTCAATTTTTTTAAATCAATTACAGCTTTGTGGGAAAAAGTATGCAAAATCTATAGGAGACTATTCTGAAAGGAACAGTTTTACAACTATTAAAAAATTATGATTTTGTTCAGTCTTTCTAATTCTAGCTACATTTATACAAAAACTAAAAATAAAATATTTCAATTGAAAAATTGTGATACTGTTACATAATGAATACCACACAACATATATGGAAAAACAAAGAACACACCATTAATGTGATGTGAAACAAAACAAAACCCTAAAAACTGGTTCAAAATATGGACTTTGGAATTCTTTATTGGAGCCCCAAGTCTGCCAGTTCCTGGTTCTGTGACCTTGAAAGTGTACTTAATCTTGTAAAGTCTCACTTTCCTCTGCATATACTGGCTCTTTTTTACACTCATCAAGAAAGACCGATGTTTGGCAAGTTCCTTTAACTCCTTTCAAGTAAATTAACTTGTTTTAAGCCTAAGAAAGTGATACAGATTTTATTATAGCTTTCATGGAGGGGAATAGAGATGATGATTAACATCAGATGCCCCATAACAAACACAATAAAATGCCACTTCAGAAAACAATATTCCTTACTCATTGACACCACAGTAACTAAGTTCAGAAAAACTTAGATAATGCTGACAGCCAAGACAAATAATTTGGGAGCCTTTCAACTGACAAAGAATATAAAGTAAGCTAAAACAATAAACAGGAATCACATTTTGTGTTATAATAAAAATTATGATTTATTCAACAGTCTATACCTGAGGTACAAGGAAAAAAAAACAAATTTAAAAAAAGAGAGGTTCAGTGAAGTTTTTTTAATGAAGCAAGTGATTTTTCTAAGACATTGATAAGCTAAGAATTTCTATTTTACTTAGAGCTCTAAAAAATCAATAGGCATCATTTAGTTAATGGCAATTTAATGCAAATCATGTACAAAACATTTGTTCCATCTTAAATTTCTTACACGTTGATAAAAATTAAAAAAAAAAACAACGTAAATATAAAACCCACATAAAAAACTTTTAAAGTAATGCTAATTTGGTAATCTTAATAATTTTGCATTATTTCCTTTAAATACACATTTTGTATTTTATTTGATGGGCCAATTCTTCTGAAATCAAGTGTTGTTACAACTCCTTTTCGAGTAAACTTATTTTATTTTCTCAATTCTTTTAATCCCAAGTCTTCCTTTCATATACTTGAAATTTTTCATACCTGTACAAGTTTGCAGTTAGTTTTTCTTTCCTTCTTCATTACCCCACATGTATTTCAAGAAATAATAAAAAAAAAAAACCCACAGAAATGAGAAATACTATTTGGGGTAAAAGGCTGTTGCTGAGTTAGGCCATGTGTGGTCTACAAAATTCTAAGATGAGCTCAATGATCCCTACCCCTGAGATTCCTGTTTGTAATCCCTGTTTCTAGCACCTTACCTAGAATGCTGAAAGAAACTGCAACTCAATTCTAGCAAATAGAATCTGGCAAAGGTGAAGAGATTTTTTAGATGTAATATGGAACCCTTGGTAGTTGACTCTGAATTTATCAAGAGGGAAATTATCTTGGATGGGCCTGACCTAATCAGGCAAACCCTTTGACTAAAGGTCCAGGCTTTGTGGCATTTTGTTATGCAGCAATAGAAAAATAATATACTATGATTTCAATCTCAGCCATATTTGAAAATTCTCTATCAAAGCAACAACAAAATTAAGGTAGGGGGAATGAGTTCAAGATTATTTTGAAACTAATTAATGGATACACAGGAATTCATTCCATCACTCAACTTTTTTATATTGAAAATCCATAATGTATTTTTTAAAAGACTTTATTTATTTATTTATTTAGAGAAAGCGCAAGTGGGGGGGAGGGGCAGAGGAAGAGGGAGAATCTCAAGCAGACTCCATGCTGAGCATGGAAGCAGGTGTGGGGCTTGATCTCAGGCTGAGATCATGACCTGTGCTGAAATCCAGAGTTGGATACTCAAGCGACTGAGCCACCCAGGCACCCCCATTATGTAATATTTTAATTATGAAAAGAAGAAATTAAAAAGAACTTATTATCTTGGTTAATATCTATTTTGCGTGGTGCTAATGAGACAAGAAGATATAAAGACCAATCTGTTAATATTCCTACTGAGAGCAGATAAAAGGCAGATAATCTTAATATATTGAAAGGAAAGTGGGAACAAACATGTGATTCCAAAGATGCATGACTTTAATGTATACAGTGACAATTAACAGCATGAACAAGAAAAGAGCTACACATGCCAGAAAAAGTTTTCAAAAGAGATCTTCTGAACCAATTAATTAACATTTGAGGGAACACCAAAGGATTGGTTAGAAGAGACGTTCAGAATCCTAGCTGGGTTTGATTTTAACTAAGATTGTGTTGGTTTTGCTGTAATCAAGGTTTCTGTTGCTTCATGACTATTGAGAGCC
The DNA here is from genome assembly GCF_004348235.1 of Phoca vitulina. NCBI lineage: Eukaryota > Metazoa > Chordata > Mammalia > Carnivora > Phocidae > Phoca > Phoca vitulina. Next base: position 2,808,878 of record NW_022589707.1, read on the forward strand.
AGTGTGGAAAAGAGACTATATATTGCTAATAAATCTATGGCTTTAGTAGCCACAGTTCATCTCATCTCCAGATCCCTGAGCCACCTCTGAAAGGCCACAGAATTGTGTTATTCTCCCAAAGTCATGAATAAAAGTCTGCCATCTTGCGATAAGTGCTTCAGGGGCAGACTTGCAGTACCTCTGATGCTCAAGGTAAAAGAATTTCCTATCGTAGGCCTACAGTATTTTACCACAAAACAAAGAAGAAAAGCTGATGCTGACGGGCAACTTAGTAGAGATAAATAATTTTGTGTGTTTTGGAAAACTAGGAATTGCCAATCCGGGAAAAATATTCCAGAGCATTACCAATGGGACCCATTATCAATTAGACCCATAAGATTAATGACAGAATAAAGATTCAGAAGCTTGACAAGATGACCTCTACCAGAGCTTTTGATTTCAGGAAGCTCTGATTCTTTATTTGGTTCAAGCTCTCGACCAGCTGAGAGTTTAGGACTGGGACGGTGGTGAGTCTAATTTATATTAGTAATATCTGCCCAGTGTTCTCTACTTTCTCCTTGCATCTGTCTCTGCCTGGGCTTTTATCCTATTTCATTTCTAGCTCTGAAATCTTCTTTTCTCTCCCACCCATCTTTTGTTATTATAACATTCAGAAAGTTTGAAATAAGCATGTCAAATGACCAAGGCAGGTTTTAGTCACAGAATCTGGATTCCTAACCATGCTCTACTAGCTTTCTTTTTGATGGTCCAAAGAGCTCCAAAATATAGCCTCTTGCCTCCTGAAAGAACATCAGACCCCCTGCCCCCGACCATTCTAATCATGGTTCTTTGTGCTAAGTCATCCCCCACCCCCTTCCTCCTTGCTTAGAAGGAGCTCCACAAAAACAAACAAATAAAAACCTTTCAATCTATGATGACAAAAATTAGTGGCTATGCCCTATCAGTTCTCTGGATGAACACATGTTGTCTTTGTAGTCTTTTCCATGAGTACGTCCCTTTTTATCTGCATCTTGCATTAATATTTTTGCCCAGCTACCTAAACACTCCCCCGCCCCCCATGAGAACAGTGCTTTTATCTTATTGTTAACAGAAGCAGGGCATCCCAGAGCTCTTAGTAGGGACTCAGTACATACGCATCCATTCATTATTCATGGATGCTACGTGGCATCATCAACTAGATAAGGCTCACTTTTAAGTCGCGGCTGGTATGTGTTTGACATCTGTTCCTCCTTGTTCTCAGCCGCACCACTAGGGAAGAGTTTCATTTCCTCTTGGAATGTATTTAGTATCTAAAGCAAAATGCCATTTTCTTTCAATTTCCTTTTTGTTCACATTTAATTAGAGGACATTCTGTGAAACTCTGGTGCAAAAAACTGCGATGACTAAAATTGCTGATTGAAAGTGTAGTGAAGTAGGAAAAACAAATGAGTGGTTCTAAGGCATCATGTTGGCCCTGTCATTAACAAACTGTGTGACTTCTGGCATTTCAGACTTCTCAGGTTGTGTGTGGGTGTAGGCATGCGTGCATCTGGGTCTGTGTGTGTGTGTCTGTGTGTTCTCTCTTTGGCATAGCATCTTGTGCTGTAAAGACAGTGGGGAAGGTCTATCTGTCTTGGCCTTTGCTTACTGGAGTATTGAAATGGGAAAGAAATGTCAACATCATGATGACCCCTAACAGTTTTATCAGGTGCTTGCAGCCAACCTCTTATAATTAATCCAAAAGGACACTAACATACCTTAAGAACAACCCCGTTTGGCCAGATCCCACCCTTTCATTTAACCTGTTGAATCATACAAAGGACAGGAGAAAAAACTGCACACTGATTAGAACACGTAGGCATCTGCCATCAAAAAAAGGACAGCATCATTACTGGAACATTTATAGCTTGACGGAACATTTATCAATTCCTTCATTTACCGTCTCGTCCATATACCAAGTCCATCTCAGTCAGGCACAATTCCACGAAGCCACTTAGAAAGAATGTTTGCCTGCCTCCCTTAACAATATATACTTAAAGAGCTTTTTGCTGGAAAAAAAAAAGTCTCTGCTTAATTTTCAGTCCACTCCACTTAGTAGTGTTCATAAAAATGGAGAACCAGCTGTTCACTGACCTTGCATTACAATGTTCATACATATTATTCTCCAGACTGTTCTAGCATCTCTTTTTCAAATTAATGCCAGTCTCTCACATTTCTAATAGGGGTATTATTTTTACTCAGATCTTTAGTAACTTTATTGTGTTTTCTCTAAATGCTCTTAAGGTACCTAACTATTGGATTCAATTGTTTAACTGAGGGGCCAAAAGTAATGCTCTAGTAAACGCTAGTGCAAAGGAAAACGTGGTAGGTTAACAGACACCAGCCTTGCATAAGCAGGTGTGTTTGATATATCAGTTCAAGACACATATAACGAACTAATTTTATTTCAATATATTTTTCCTAAGTAAATGACTTCTACTTTTCTAAATGATCAGGTAGGATGTCAGATATTTGCCATTGTAGGGACAATTTACTTTGGTGAAGACAACGTACTGGAATTTGCAATCCAGTTAAGACAAGTTAGAACCCGGTGTCTGATTGATCCATGGCTATGCTGAGGGACGCATCACAGCTCAGAAACATTTTCTTCAAAACTTGGGTAATACATAGTGAAGAATTATTGTAAAGGAAATAGTTCTTAGAGTTTGACCGTTAAATGTCAGAAAAACACTGCTCTTCGGGCGCCTGGGTGGCTCAGTTGGTTAAGCGACTGCCTTCGGCTCAGGTCATGATCCTGGAGTCCCTGGATCGAGTCCCGCATCGGGCTCCCTGCTCAGCAAGGAGTCTGCTTCTCCCTCTGACCCTCCCCCCTCTCATGTGCTCTCTCTCTCTCTCTCATTCTCTCTGTCTCAAATAAATAAATAAAAAATCTTTAAAAAAAAAAAAAAAGAAAAACACTGCTCTTCAAATATTGTAAAATAGCATCTTCTCCAAACCCTCCCTTCCTGTATTTTTAGTCATTATGGCTTTTTTTATCATTAGGTATCCACAGAAGTGATGTTTTGAAAATTACAAAAATATAAGAATTCTCATTTATATTGTCCATAATTTCAACAGAAGAATTACTTGCACAATTTATAAGAACATCATAATTTCTGGATCACCTGGGTGGCTCTTGATTTTGGCTCAGGTCCTGAACTCAGGGTTGTGAGATCGAACCCTGCATTGGGCTCCGTGCTCAGCGGGGAGTCTGCTTGAGATTCTCTCTCCCTCTCCCTCTGCCCCTCCACCTCCTTGCGCTCCCTCTCTCCAAATAAATAAATAAAATCTTTTTAAAAAATCATAATTTCTTTTGCTTTTAGATTTCTCACTTTTTGAAGAGCCTGCAGAATCTCAATAAATATTTTAAGGCATTTACTCCTATTTACCAATTATGTATAGGTATGAACAAGAACTGTCATTGGTCTGAAATACAGACTTTCTTTCTCCTAAACTTTCAAAGATAGTTCTGGGGTGAAACGAATGAAATCCAATTTCCTATTTAATTGATAATTTAAAAATTCTAAATTGCATTTCTGATAATTCACTTACCTCAGATGTTTCAATTAGATACATATTTCTTCTTTTAACAACATGTTTTACTAAATCATCAGTTTCCATGTTTCAGATATTAAAGCAAATTCCTTGTCTTTCTTTTAAAAAAATTGATCACAGGGGCACCTGGGTTGCTCAGTCATTAAGCATCTGCCTTCAGCTCAGGTCATGATCCCAGGGTCCTGGGATCGAGCCCCGCATCGGGCTCCCTGCTCAGCGGGAAGCCTGCTTCTCCCTCTCCCACTCCCCCTGCTTGTGTTCCCTCTCTCACTGTGTCTCTCTCTGTCAAATAAATAAAAAGTCTTAAAAAAAATAAAAATAAATTAAAAAAACAAAAAATCGATTACAGTTGGTGATTTCTTTAACATTTTAAAAGACATTTCAAAAGAGTTTGCATGAACAACTCTAATATATGAGGGTAGTTAATTCTGCCTTGCTGAACATTATTGTAGCAAAGGATAAATATACTGGATGAGTCAAGCATATTGCACATTTAAGATTTTAAATGTGACAGGCATAATATGTAGTATGTGGAGGATTATTTTCTTTACAAAAAAAAAGAAGACAGTGTGAAATTAGATCATCCATAACTTCACGTCTAGCTTCAGATCTGTAGCCTGACCAGAGATGTAGTGTTCTCTACGTCTCCGTTCCACACAACCAAAGACTAGCACCTTGTGTATCACAACCTTAACCCACGTGTTCTTAGGAAAATCTTCATGAAATCTATTGTTCATCATTCAGAAATAAACAGAGGAAATAATATGTTAGAGATTAGAGTGAACAAGAAAGATAGGTCCCCTATATTAAGAAAAAAGAAAAAGAAGCTCTTCACCCAACAACATACAATAAAATTTGAAAAAGCGGAAAATCATCTTGTGTTTCTAGATTCCGAACAGTGAATACTGATTAATCATGACTACGATTCAGCTTCATCCAGGTGGGGGGACTGCTTGAAAGGGGACGGACAGTAAATCAGAAGTTAAATTTGAAATTAACAAGAAGGAATAGCCAAAAGTATTTTTACAAATGAAGAGCAGTAAAGAAGTAATTTCTGACCCTAAAATGTTAGCATGTGCTAGATGCGTAAAATAACTAAAATGTTGTGGTACTAGAGTCGACTGACAGAGAAATGGGACAAAATAGCTGCAAAACAGAACTTAGGATACTAAGTATTTAGCATAGCAGTACTCAAATCTGATATATCACCTTTTGGTAGACCCACCCACTGAGAAGGAAAACATCCAGCCAGTTAAATTATGTGCTTTCTAACATCTAGAATTTCCATATGTATTGGAAGAACTTATTTACCCTTAGAGGTAGATTTCATCATACACATACACAAAATATGTAAGTAAAATAAATTAATTACATCCTATAATTTCTATACATTTGGAACTAAACTTTTTTTTTTAAAGATTTTATTTATTTATTTGACAGAGAGAGAGACAGCGAAAGAGGGAACACAAGCAGGGGGAGTGTGAGAGGGAGAAGCAGGGTCCCCGCTGAGCAGGGAGCCCAATGTGGGGCTCAATCCCAAGACCCTGGGATCATAACCTGAGCCGAAGGCAGCCGCTTAACGACTGAGCCACCCAGGCGCCCTTTTTTTCCTTCTTTTGAGAAAGAGAGAGAGAGAGAGCATGCATGTGGTGGGGGGGGGGGGAGGGAAGGGCAGAGAGAGAATCCTAAGCAGACTTCACACCCAGCATGGGGCCTGCCATGGGCTCAATCTCATGACCCTGAGAGCATGACCCGAGATCATGACCTGAGCTGAAATCAAGAGTCAGAGGCTTAACTGACTGAGCCACCCAGGTGCCCTGGAACTGAACTCTTCTAAGTCACTTTTAGATCTAGAGTTTTTAATTTTTTGCTTTTCCACACAATGACATTCTTTCGGATACTAAGAGCATTGATTATGTGATATTTCTGAAGAACAAGTCACTGATGTTGGCATTTGAATTCTGAATCTGCAATCATATTTTGATATCAGCTTGTAGCGTATTGGTAAATATATCTGATTCATCACCTCCTTCAAATATTACTCTGACCATTTGGTTGGTTCCTAGGGATAAAAGAGTGCTCCACTCTTACCTCTGGAAAATGATCTTCCCCAGGGACACCCACTCTGTAAGCTTTAATGCTGGGGCTTTTGAGGTTTGTACCTGTGCAGGTAATGGAAGCCCAAGCTCATGATTTTTAGATTTCACTGTTTGTAAATGTTTTGGTGCTAAAAAGAATTAATAAAATTTAGAATTAAACTTAGAATTAATAAAATTTAGCATGTTACAGACATCAAGAATTATTGCTAAAAATGAAGAATTATTCCCCCCCAAAAGTACAGAAACAAGTTTTTGAAAAGAATTCAACCTCTTTTCTAAAGTAATGAATACCTGCCATACCTCCCCCAAAAGATCCTTTGAGGATCTAAGTGCAATTAGGCATGTGCATAAAAATTTTAAATTATGAAGCACTCACTATACAGCATATAGTGCCCTTAAAATGAATACTTCTTAGACAATTTGGCAAGTCTGTTTTCTGGGTTTTTTTTAAATGTTTCTTTTATTTTTTCAAAATTAACACCAGAATTAAATACTAAAACTATTTTTTCACAAACTGTTTTTCAGTCTTTTTTTTTTTTTTTTTAAAGATTTTATTTATTTATTTATTAGAGAGCGAGCGAGAGAGAAACAGCATGAGAGGGGGGAGGGTCAGAGGGAGAAGCAGGCTCCCCGCCGAGCCGGGAGCCCGATGTGGGGCTCGATCCCAGGACTCCGGGATCATGACCTGAGCCGAAGGCAGACGCTTAACGACTGAGCCACTCATAATAACAAACATTAAAATAATTTAATTAGAGATATTTTGGGATTTAAGACCTATAGTTTCTGCATGATATATAAACTGTCTTATAAAAATTCTTAACAATATTTTACATTCTGAAATTATTCAAATTAGTGGTATTTCACTTATAATATGATCACTTTGTAAAAAGTGATCAAACTTAAAATAATGTCAGTAAAATAGGTCAGTTAAACATAAAACAGAGGTATGTTAAAATGTTTAAACCGAAGGATAGAGAGGTTGATTTCAGTTACTATTAAGCATTACAACTAAAATCACAGCCCCTTGCAGAAAGGGCAAGGAGAAAATGCAGTGAATTACACTTTGCTTATCAAAGTAAGCTCAAAAAATAATTTTGGAAGAGATATTTTCTTCTTGGCATTAAAGTCTAGGCAGATTTTCTGGGAACACACTAGTCTGCATCTTCAACTGCCTTTTGTAAAAATAAAGAAATAGTCTTTTATTACCACTTTTATGTGATCATCAATACATTAAAGCGCAGAATTGAATCTAGTTGAACAAAACTTTGTCTACCCAGAATTCACAAAATATAATAGAAGGACAGCTCTGATACCAATCCATGAGGTTGATTTTTGTCAGGTAGAATTAATGTTAGTGGACACAGTTCTACTTCCTTGGGACTTGATCATGACAATTGACCTCTAAAATTTGTTAGCTCTAGATTGGTTTTTGTAAGGTTGCTCATTTAGCAAATAAAAATACAGACTGTCCACTTAAATTTGAATTTCAGATAGGTAGCAAATAATATTCTAGTAAAAGACTACCCCATTCAATATTTGGTAACTATTTAAGCTAAATGTTTTTCACTATTTATTTGAAATTCAAACTTGTATTTTATCCATTAACCCTAGTCTTGTTCTCAATTTCTGAAATCTTCTTCATTCTAAAAGTAAGATAATTATGTGAATATTTAGACGAAAATCACCCCTTGCTTTAGTTTAGGTTTCATAAACAACAAACAGGTCAATCTGAAGAAGTCTCAGAGATATGCTAAAAAATTGCTTAACCAAACCCCAAAAATCAAACAAACAAAAAAAATCCCAAAATGTAATTAGGTTCCCTGGTTAGAATTTGTTTTCAATATGATTAGTTCTGTCCGTATAACCCTATGTATTTTATTTTATGCATTTAAAAACATTATTTTGAGAAAGGTATTTTTGGCTTCATTGGACTGACAAAGTGGACCACACACACACACATACACACACACACACATTCTTACTCATGCACACATGCACACACACACACACTCCTACCTGTGACTGAATCTAGGCAATACTTGAGTAAGGGCCTCATGTTATAGAACTAGGGAGTTTCTTGGCCCTGTTCACCTCCACCTTGAATTATTCATAAGTTCCAGATAGTACTAAGATATCTGCCGGTAGCTTTAGTTATTTATCCTCCTATATTTAGGTCCAGCAGGAAGTAAGTGGTGGTTCCTACTGGCAGTTTTATGTAAACCTGGTATTAGTTTTGACTGGCTTACACTGAGCCATGTGCTTGTCCCTTAACCAATCACTAAAGCCAGGGGTATGTTCATACTCTTTGGGCCATAGTATACTCCTATCCCATCAGCTGTTGTGCCATCAACTGAGTTAAAATTTAGCTGAGAGTTCGTGAAGGCAAGGTTCTCCTAAAGCACACTCTAGGAGATTTTCCCACAAGGAACAGCAAAATTTCCCATTCGTATTATACTAACCTTTAATTATCACCTCATTTAAAATGTAGATTCCCTGTGATGCATTTCATTTCTGCACAATCAATACACTCTAAGATTGTCCCGTTTTTCTGTAACAATAAGCATTTTTAGCCATCTGAAATAATTTGTAAGAATTTTAGCATTATATTTGATATATTTTATATACAGGTGGGCTCATTCATGCAATTGGAATTATCCACAAAATATGACTCCTAAGTAATGGAATAAATGTATGCAAAGTAAAACTTGCAGAAAATTTAAATAAATCACTCAGTAAGAGGTTCTTGATAATTACTATTTTAAAGTTTAAAACATACACATATGAAATCCATCAATGTTTTGTCCTTTCTATCATATAAGTTTATACAACAATCAGCACAGTTTTCATATAACCCTTGAACTATGCAAATATATAAAAAAAAAAAACTTGGTATAACACATGACCAGACTTGGTATTGATAAAATATACAAGTTCAATATGAAACACATGGTATTCATGTAACTAGTATCTTATATTCCCCAAACCAACATCTATGGAGGGAATAGAAGTTTCCACCTCTGAGAATATAAATATTATCTTAGGGTTTGTCACTATGGAATAATTGAATATACCATGGAAAGAACGTCGAAGCCAGGGTAAAGCAAATCTTTTGGTTTTGTCAAAGTTGAAGGGAATCTGCAAATATCTTTTTTTTTTTAAACAGGAAGCTTAAAAGCAAGCATTCATTCTTCTAAATAAGCACAATATATACTATGTGTATATATGTATATATATGGAATTTCAATTTATTTGTATTAGTATCCATAGAATATTATATACTGTGGTGTCTACATAAACATATACTTATGTGTATATAAAATATGTTTATATATTTATATCTAATACAAATAATATGTATATCATATAATATATAATATTAAATAACATAAATATAGTAAATATACAACATACAAGTATGTTTGTAAATATATTTATATATACACACATATATGCATATGTGTACTTATATTTGTTTTAGGGCATGAGAGATGAGGCACGCGTTTCTACTCTGACATTTAATATGTTTTCACAGAAACTGACTTTGCTGGGCAGTGAATCTTTACTTATAGTTTAGGTCAATAAAAATTCTTTGAGAATGCAAAAGTTAATCACCACCATCACCCTGATTATCCAACAACACTGAGAGGATAGCTGTATCCCCTTGACTCTAAGAGGTTTCAGGTTGACATAATTTACTCTTTTAAACGAAGGAATTGACCTTGGTTCCCAGACACTTGGGGAGCTGGTCAGTGCATTCTCCCTTTCTCTCTAATGGTATATATGGGCATGCACAAAAATGATACTTCCTGGGTTGGGGATATGTATCACAGCACAAAATCAAACAGGAATCTAGTACCCATAAAGTAAAACTGAATAATTACTTTCACATTAGTAATATTTATTGTTTGCTACACAAACGAAGCATGTTAGTGAATAATTCTCAGGGATGATGAATAGATAATGAAAGCCTATATTCACAAATCACTTTGACTCTTTCATAAATGCAGTTTTCCATTTGGAAATTTCTTTGAGATCTCTTGATAATTCACACTTGGAGATAACTGAATATGTGACATATTTTGACGGGTAACTGCTGATTTCTGATTGAGCAGATAAATAAGTAAGAAATTATTAAATGAGAAGAACAGTTGGTTCAAAGTCACCACAATAAAGGGCACACATTTTCAGGTTCATTACGCCTCACAAAATATTTAAGACATTATAATTAATTTAAACTTTCTTTTAGGCAATTGATCTCCTGATGTTTCCAATTTTGTTTTTCAGGGGATATCAGCAGTATGAATACCTGAGTTTTACGGTTTGTTTTCCCTCCCTATTTACTTTTTGAGTAAATGGTACTAAAATAAATTAAGTAATCCTAAGATAAAAATATGCATTTGATTTTAAGATTTAATAGTTTGAGTCACATTGGGCCCTTAGCAATATAAATATTACTACCTTTTTAGAAATTAAATACCATACCACTTTATTTATTAGTGGGCTATCTATGTATCTCTATGTATAGATGTATATATATATGCATATACATATATAGGAAGCAATAACTGAGAAATAAAATAATTCTAACTTTCTCAATAATTTAAAATGTGTGATAACTTGTTCACTGATATAGTAAATAAAGTTTCAAACATACTTTAACTTTTTTTCATGAAGATTAAAGGCATCCTCATGTACATCATCATCATTCTGCAATACTGTCGTCATTAAATGCTGCATGATTTGTGTCACATGTTAAAGGTGACTACAAATGCTTTGCTACTTCATTGACAGGTGGAATGATGTGGAACATTAGAGACCCGGCAGCTTCTTGGCAGGCCTCTTGGAACACTGATTCTGAGGCAAGTCAGCCACCATGGAGGAAGTATGACCACCCAGAGACCACCATCCCACATGAAAACGGAGTCACAGGGAGGGTCCTTGGAGGATGAGATGCAATATGGAGAGATAAGGAGCCCCAAAAGCAGTGAGATCCCAGGCCTGTGAGTGATTAACCCCTCATCTGGGGAGTGGATCTTTCAGTCCTGACTACCGCAGGAGATGATACATGAATCAGGAGTGGATAGCTCATTGGCACCCTTTCTGAATTTCTGACCCACAAAATTATGTGCAAATTAAAATTGTTATTTGAAGACATTAAGTTGAGAGGATTTTGGTACACCAGAATAGATAATTAGAACACCAAAAATAAATTCAAGGTGACTAGGATAAACTGAGCTTAATTAGCTAGTGATCAGTAGACTCTAAACTGGGAGCTAGGGTGCTTCCTTTCCTCTCCCAAGAGGATGGTGGGGGAGAAACGTGAGTTTGGAATTTACAAATTTTTAAAAAATTTTTCTTTTCCCTCTGATGTTCAAAGACCATTTCTGCTTACTCTAGGCTTGAGTCTATATTCTGAGTGACTGAGGCAGTTAGAAATCCCACTGCTGGATTAATGGAATAAAGCTGATAAATGCCAAAGTGATTTATTTGATACTTGGTTATTGAATAAAACCTTCTGATTATTGCTCAGGTCTTATAGTCAGTTTGATCATGTTTTAGACCTTGGAATCATTAACTCATGATACTACTTTTCTCCAGAACCTGCAGCATGATCATATTTGAGGTAATTTAAAGGAAAGAATGTGGGTCCAGTACTGTACTGGACATAAGATATCCCTAGTACATATTTACTAATTGGTGAATTAGAAAGTTGAAGCAGCATGTAACACTTTCCCTCAAATTTGCTACTACTACCCTGATCTAAACCACCATGTTATCTTTACTTGCTTTTCTTCCAAAGGTCAAGAATGTTCCTTCTTTGGTCTTGCTGTTCTCTTAGAATGGCAAGTTCAGGCACCAGATGCATGCACGGCTTCTTCCTCACTTCACTGAGATTCTTTACCAAATCAGAGAAGCCTTTCTTGAGCACTTCCCATCTTCCTGATTACTCTGTCTTTGCACCATACTTTGTCTTCAGACCCCTTATCCCCATCCAACATATTTTGTTATTTTTTATACTCTCATTTGATTACATGTTCTATGAGAAGAAAGTCTGTCTGACAGCCACCCACTCTACAACTTCCCCCCAACAACAACAAAAAAATGATACAAGAACTTTGCAGTATTTCCAGAATCCTGAACAGTGCTTGGAACACGATGAATTGAAGTTCTTTTAAAAAATGGTTTGATTCTAATTCTGTCAAGCAGAAAACATCTTGACACATTGGATGACACAGCTAAGACGGAGAACGTCACTTTGGTACTCATGCACACCCTGTGGTTACTACAGGCTAGTGTTGAGATCTTGTCATTAATTGTCGCCATATCATTTTGTGTCTCTTTCCAGCAATAGTCAATTCCCACCTCTCTTACCACCCTTTTCATATCCTGGGTATCAATGCAAAAGTCCTAGATCTTAGGTCCTGCCCAATTTATTCCATAGAATAAAGCTCTTAATCTTTTCACTTAAGGCAGGGCAAGCTTAATATTCCTTTTGTTTCTGTATCAAAAGTTCACTTTAGTTAAGAGGCCATTAATTCATTCCTTTTTATTACAATAGCTACTGAGGATTAAGCTAGTTTAAAATTATGCAGCCATAAAAATTGACCTTCAAAATGCATTGAGCATTTATAGCCTTTTCATTTGTTGATAAGCAATCAAAGTATGAATGGATTGTGTGCTAGATGAACTATAAGTCATAGAGGTAGGTTTTTTTTTTAATTTTAATTTCATTTGAAGTATCTCCAGTGTTATAGTTGCAAAAATTTTGCAGAATGAATAGGATCGTATTTTCAAGTATTTTTTAAATCAAAGTTTCATTGTTTTTTTGCAACCAGACACACAATTGTTTGTATTATTTAAAAGGTTGCCTTCTGCTATCTACCTGATGCTGATGTTTTTAAAATTTAGTGTTTAACCAACACAGCTGATCCACTGTGTACAAAAAAGGCACAGAGCATATTGTTTATAGCACTCCCTATTATTTGGCTGGCTCGCATTGCCCTTAAATCAAGATTTTGTGTAGAGGAAAAGCAATGGAACCACTGAGTCCTATATATATTAAATGTCTTATTTTTTCTCCAGATAACCTTGAAGAATTAAGTTTAAGAAATCAGTGAAATTTCTCCCTTGCTCACTCCATCTCAATAAAATTTTACTATCATCTTATCATCAAGTCATATTTTAGGACTTGCAGTCTAAAATATGTTGCTCTATTTTTGTAGTTTTCCCTGGATTGGGGGGGGGGGGATACATCAAACCACTTTTATGCATATGGTGGAAAATAATTTATCCTCCATACTGGACATCTAAATAAGAATAGTATCAATGAAATATGACTTTCTTTCCATAAGAACACTGGACCTCCAGTGGGCAGCATGTTACCCAACAAGCTGAGACTTATTTGTTACATTTGGTTAACACACCTTGTATGAAGCTGGATCAATCACAAGTGGAGAGTAGAACAGTTCTGTGAGTTGGATGTCAGCCGTGCTGTCCACAGCTGTCACAAGTTAAATATAAGAAGTCATCCCTCTGCTAATCTGTGGGGTTTTTACTTTTCTGTGGCAAAGGTCTGATTTGTGCACGTACCTGTCCTGGGCACTTTCACAGTTCCTCGTGGCTATGATGTATCATCAACATATACAAAATTGTAAATGGGATAGTAAGTGCTGAAATCCCTCAATTTATAACACAAAGAAGAGTGCCAAGAGGCACATGAACAGTTTTGTCCTAAATGGATTGAGGGCTGTTTGAATTAATTTGCTATCAGCGAATGACACCCACTGTCAAGCAACTGATTCATAGCAGTTCTGACAAGAATTAGAGACTCGGGAGAATCCAGGCAGGAGATATGCAAGGCTGGCTCTAGGACTTTGAAATGGATTGCGTAATTCTCTTTGAGGACTTTGAGAGCACCAACAGAAATAATCGTTTGTTGATTTTCTGAATCATGTATATGCAGGTGTGTGAAAAATTAATATGTGTCCTTCACTGACCTCAACACAGTTATCTGTTTTTCCTATTCATTATCAGTTGGGTGTGTGTATGTGTGATCCTTAATAGAATTAGGATTTTCAGGAAGAGAACGGTGATAATATTTGTTAAGTATGTCATGTCTGAGCATCATGTTAAGCACCTAATAAGCACATATAATTGTAGGCAGAATCATTAACTTAGATCTTAATACTACTTAGCTAAAATATAATTTCCAGAAGTTAATCAACATCAACAGGAAAGAGTGTCAAGTCTGAGCAATTCTTTCGGAAATTGGTAAAACAGGCTCAGTCTGTGGCCAGTTGAATACCTAGACAAATCTTGATAAGTCTGTCTGATGTCTTCACATGAAGTTGTATTTGAACTGGAAGTTAATTATTGTTACCTGAACCATGTTCACATGATCTGTCTCATTGACTCAATATTATCTTAGGAGATTTTTACTGAAAACATATCTCACAGGGGAAGTAGGAAGGAAGGAAGATGGAAGAAAACAGGAAATGAGGAGCTGAATCATTAAATGCCTATCGTGTGTTAGTAGTCCTGTGTATGTGTGTGTGTGTGTCTCCCCCTTCACTCTCTCAGCTGTAATCTTAAATAGGAATTATAAAGACAGCTCTAAAAATATAGAAAAAACAGGGAAGAGGAAATACAGTATTCAGTAAGCCACAAAAGTCTGACATTCTACGTCTTCTTTGGCCAGGAAAACACCCAATACGCAAAAATTAAATAGGGGCAAATATAAGCTGATACATTTGCCTTAGATTCACAAAAAACAGGAACATGACCTTATTGAAACAGGAGACGCAAGGATAATCTTTTTGGAGGGTAAATGGGAGTCAAAGAACAGAATTATCAGGGAGTGTGTGTGTGTGTTTGTGTGTGTCTGTGGGTCTTTCTCTTGCTCTGAACTGAATGGGTACACAACAGGTTCTAACAGCCCATAATAACTCTACTTACCTATCAGGGTACTAGAAATCTCAGATTAAGCATTATTCTCTTTTATGGGTCTCTTTAAAATGCAAGTAATCTCTGCAGTGGCAAGTGAAAGTCATTTCAACTCTCCTGAGAATTAGTTTACCAATGCATGTCTTATAATGGGAATTTCTTTAGGAAATATGATAATAAATACTTGGAACAAAAGGAGACTAGGGAGAATAGAAATGAATATGCATCATAACAAAGATAAATTTCATTAACATCATAAGGTCAAGTGCTGGAGAGGGAGAAATAATATCAATAAATGAAGCATTTATTAAAAAATAAGGAATTCTGTATTTCCAGGATTCTAGTTCTCCCTCAAAGCTTTCAAATTCAAGAATGAGGAAAAGCTATTCCTTCAGGATTTTTAATAAAAGTGTATTTTAATGCCTTCCTCGGAATACACTTGGACTATAGCTTCTCTTTGAAGGAGTGGGGTCTCTCTCCTCCTGGACAATATTATTTGTGGATCTACCAGGGATTCATATTATGGATAATATTATGAATCTAGTGATGGATCTATTATTTATGGATCCTCCTGTTATTTATGGATACAAGGTTGCTTAGCAGAAAGGCACTCAATGGTTTTATTTTTTGTTTTGACCACATCATTCTCACGCACTCCCTTATCTGCTATCTCCAGTCTCTACCAAAATCAGTACTGCAGCTTCTCTTTGGCCAGCATGATGCTCTAGTTTTTTGATCTCAGTGATAAAGATCCTGCATAACACCAAGAGATGGAGATCAAAAGATTTTACTCTCCCTTTTCCCTATCAATTACAATTTCAAGTTCCGGCCAGGGCTTCGACAAAGAAGCATTCAACAAAGCGTAATTAATGAAAAGAAAAAAAATATTCTCAACAAAAGATCTTTAGATATTTCATGATTTCTTAACACAGACAAGTGGACTCTGGCTTATTCTACTTAATCTGATCATTTTTATACCACCTACTTCCCATAAAAAGAAAAACTTCTTACATGGTGTTTCTAGAGAACTTTAGGTCACATGTAGGGAAATTTTCCTGAAAATCTTCCCAAACATTGTGAAATAAGAAGTTTAATAAGATGGTATTTAAGGGCACCTGGGTGGCTTAGTTGGTTGAGCGTCTGCCTTTGGCTCAGGTCATGATCCCAGGGTTCTGGGATCCAGTCCCACATAAAATCAGAAAATCTTTCAATACTCCTTGCTCAGCGGGCAGTCTGCCCCTCCCTCTGCCTGCCGCTCCCCCTGCTTGTGCTCTCTCTCTCTGTCAAATAAATAATAAAATCTTTTTTAAAAAGATGGTATATAAGACTCTTTTCACTCTAAATATCCAAGGAGTCTGACAATGCCATGTTATTTCAAACATTAAAAAGACCAGAGAAATATTTTGCAAGAAAACACTACAATTACTGATTTCCATTATTGTTTTCTAACACTTATCAATTTTTCTCTCACTATAATAATAGTAATTCATATCTTCTGATTTCCAATTCATATCCTATTCTGTGCATTGCATGGTAAACCATCCACTAAAATCAGATTTTCTATTTTGCAAATTCCACAACTTGTGGCCACAATGTCATTAGCAGCATCCTAATTGTCTTTGTGTGTGCCCTATTTTCATTCTCCATTGTGCTTTCATGTATTCAGTCAACAAACATGAGTAAAGCCCTACTGAGTGTCAGTTACTGTCATACTAGGAATAAAAAGGATGACTACAGCAGAGTCTAATCTTATTCACAGAAAAAAAAAAGTCCTTGAAAGTAAAAGAGGATCCAATGGATTTCCCAAATTCAAATGTACTTATCTCATTTTGAGACTGCACCCATGGCTGAGTTAATTCCAGAATACAAACAATACCCTCAATTGGGAGAAAGCCTTTCCTGAACATGTGAGTATCCACTAAGTCTCCAAAAATCATAAAATGCCCCAAGACATCATGGACATTTTCAATAGGCCAGCTGAGTTCCCACCAAAACTCATACATAAGAAGTCAGCTATTTGATGGTTAAGAACTGGGAAGGAAACTTCTTTACTGTGAAGTGAGTAATGCCATTCATCTGAGAGTACAGAGACTGGGTCCAGCTGTTGGGTTTACTCAAACCTATAGCTCGGTGCTGCCACAGGAGCATCCTCGGTGTGCTGAGCTGTAGAAAAGAAATAAAATCTACTGATCAAAGCACAAGAATATTTTAGGTTGCTATCAATGACAAGCTCTAAAGTGTGTGATAACTTGGATGTCACTTGGATTGTCACCATCACTACTGGCCGTAGGCAGAAAGAAAAGAAGTGAAGGTTACCCGATGTCTTCCTTTTCCCTCCAGATACTTTTCTCTTTATTGCATGGCTTTCCTTATGAGTCTATTTTCATGTGGCCTTGCTGTCAATTCATTCTTGAAGACCTATCAACTGTGCTAAAGTAATGGAATTATTTTCCCAGATGTTTCTGCATATTTAAATGCCACTTTTAAAAACTGAAAAATTGTAGGTGACAGAGGGAAGAATCTCTAATATTTACTTTAAGTCTTGTGTAAAATTGGTGGGAGAATAAATGAACCCACTAATCCTCCATGGAGCCCACCATCCATTCTACATATTCTTAAACCTTGTCTTTATGACCACAGATGAACAATATTTTCCTTCTTAATGTTTTAAACATCCCCAGATTGGAGAGTGCCGCTGTGTGCTAGCTGGGCACAGAAGAGCATCTCTCTTCTTGGCTTTGCCCATCACTCTCATGCACCACGGTGATGCCACATAACTTTATTCTGGGTCAAGACCATAATGAGGTGCAGTCCGCATTCCACATTCCATCTTCTCCATGTTTGAGGCTGCGGAAGGCACTGGGATAGCCATGTTCTCATTGCAAGGAGTCTGTTAGGTGGTGCTTACTAGGGTAATTCGGTAGCCTGTACATGTTCTCAGCATGATGAAGGCGCAGGATCCCTGAAGCACAGTTGGGCAAACTGAAAATGAGACAGGAGTTCTGCCTGGTGAGGTCCTTCCTCTATAAAGGTTTGGCCAGAAAGTCCTGCATTTCTGATGGCATAACCAGGCAGTATGCCACTTACTTGCAGGTAACTGACCAAGTAAAACAAAGCTTCCCATTTCCCCGTTTCAGATGTTTCAAAATTCACATCTGATTCTACGACAATCAAATTACTCAAATGCGAAAAATGCCCCGTGGAGATCTGAGGACAGGGCTTGCCTTTGTCCGTGTCCTCGCTCCAGCCACCATGTTTCTTCCTCTCCTCTTATTGAAGGTGTCTTCATCTTTTAGACAAAAATTATCAGCAAAAATCTCACCATGCCCAGACTTTATATTATATTTCTGAAAATCATTTTTAAACTGGCCTGTTAGTCTGGTTGTAAACACTTCTTAATTATCACCTGATCTAAAAATCAGAAAATCTTTCAATACAACTGCATTTTGTCCTGTTCCCTGGAAATCAAGCCATTTAGACAGTAACTTTTATTTTCCTTATTTATTGTTGATTTTTAAAAAAACTCTAATGTTTGAACTCAGAAAATCAAAGGAACTTGAGGGAACTATACGAGCAGAAATAGAAAATTCCTTTCCATGTAATTTCATGCTGGTGTAGTCAGATGACTCTAAATTTTGATCAGTTAAATCAACCTACTACTGTGAAAACCACATGAACTACTGTCTATACCTTCAATGTGCTCAAAGAAGAGAAAAAAATATATCTGATCATAGAGTCAGACCCTGGAGGTAAGCAGTGGAGAAGATCAATCCACACTGTAACCGTAATATAAAAATAAATACATTTCAAAGGCTCAAGCTAAACTGGTACCTCTTCCTTCTTACCGTGTGTAACATTATATATATTTTAAAAATATTTTGCTTACCTATGAAGCACATTTAGAGGAAATGGAAACTTTTATTGTGTAAAACCAAAGGAATGGGTTTGCCTCTTCATTTCTTTATAGAGCAGGAACTATGATGTCACTCAAGGCAGATGTTAATCAGAGTGACAACACAGCCATGCCCCAATGATGCAAATTCACCTTGCTATTCTGCTGCTATCCAGCCAAATTAGAAGAGCTACACAGAATACTGTTTTTATTAAACATGTTAAAATAAAATCAGATTCAATGCCCACTCAAGTTTTTCATATTAATAGACATCAAGCAGAATATTCAATTCATATAGAAGAGAATCAGGTCCTAAATATACACATGTAGGTCAAGTCTGGCTTCAAGAGAGTAAGAAAGCAAAACAATGAGACATCAGAACGATGTGAGCCCAAATTTATGAGCTGCATCCTCTTCACAAGCTTTGCTAAAGAAGTGAGTTGAGATTTTGTGTAGAGTGCTATTTTCTAACATTTGTTTGTCTAACCCACATCCAAAACTTAAAATCTCTGGCTTTACAGGAAAGTCTTACCTAGACACATAAGCTGGGGCTTTTACTCCTGTATTTTAATTTTTATATTAATATAATAGCCTATACAATTTGATGACATGACAACCAAAATTCCTTTATCAGTGTGTAATTGTAAGAAGTCCCCCTTTTTTTTAAAGCATTTTTATTGCTGTGAACCTACATAGGGGACATTAGGAAGAATGGATTTGATATATTCAGACTCACACACATGCTGAGAAAAAAATCATTAAATTCTCAGAAGGGCAGCAAAAGCCTAAGCACAGTAAATTTTATCTGACCTAGAAGAAAAGGATAATTCTGTGACACTTTCTTATGGAGAAGCAACAGAACTAGGCAGTTAAGAGCAACGGACTGAGTTTTCAGAACCAGACTGCCTGAGCTCAAATACCAGCTCCACCACATTATACCGATGACTTTGGGCAAGTTACTTTACCTTTTGTGCCTCAGTTTTCTCAACTGTAAAATGGGACATCAATAGTATCTGCTTTCAGGCACAAATCAGTTAGTATTCACAAACACAACAGTGTCTTACATAGAGTAAGTACTCCAAAGGTATTTGCTAAAGTAATGAACTAAAGGGTCAGGCAGAACATTTACAGATAGAAATATTCAAGTATTCTCAATGTGTTTCCAAAAATTCATATACTACCCACCCCAGCCCCATCATTACCCCAGTTAAGGTAATTCTATAATTTATTGTGGTAGATGCTTTCCCAAGATCTCTCTTGAAATGAGACCAGTTTATTCTC
Source organism: Phoca vitulina (assembly GCF_004348235.1). NCBI lineage: Eukaryota > Metazoa > Chordata > Mammalia > Carnivora > Phocidae > Phoca > Phoca vitulina. The sequence goes on from NW_022589707.1 coordinate 2,828,666, forward strand.
TAAATACTTACAATTTGTATATGTTTTCCAAACGTGGAATATATATAATTAGGGAGAGAAGGCATTAAAATAAGTTGTAAAATTATTATGAATACTACAAAATATCTGTTTTGATTTCATAGAAAAGTTATAGCATTCGAACAGTGATTTTTCAGAAGCCTATACTATAAGTTAAGAAATTAATTACTATGTATTTTGTCTATTTTATGTGCATAATATATTGACAGTGAAGTAACATGACATTATTACTGGTATGGAAATAAGATCCCTATGATGACAAAATCTGTTTTGAGATGAGAATTCATGTTTTTGGCATTTTTGACTTCTCAACATTTTCATATTTTCCTTCCAATATGAAAAATATAATTAAAATAGAACTAAATATAGAATGCCAGGATCCATTTTGCTACAAATTTAATAATCATGATAATCATAATTTATAGCCAGAACTGTGCTGAAAAATGTAGGTCATCTTTCTCATATACATCAAAATGCCTCCTAGAGTCAATAGTACACCATTTTGAATAAGTTCACTGTGCGTACTCCGTTAAGTAAAGCTGACGTGAGCAACGTGAGCTTGAACTTTTGGAAATCATACCAGTAGGACACCAACTGTGTAGCATGTTTTCATTCAGCACAAAAGAGCCAGTTAGGAAAGAATAGCTTAGTTTCAAACCAGAAATTTAGAGACCTCCTATTTCAGAAAGCAGGGGTGGCCGACCCTAGAAACAGAACAGCTTGATTGTATTTGTAGCAGGTTGAGAAGAAATCAGTACTTTCCAGATCATGTGATTAAGTGCCTGTTTACTAGAATAAATCTCTGCTGTTGAAAAAAATATTCAAAAGGAGTACCATAAAAGAAAAAAGAAAAAAGAAAAAACAAACCACTGCCAGACACAACATGCAAGAAAAGGAATGAATGGAAAGATTTTTTTTCTTTAGACTTGATACTGTTGTTAAATTACACAAGGATTCTCGGAAAGATTACACGAAAAGACAGGAAAGTATATTAAATGTATACTTCTGTGGAATTTAGAGCTTAGTATATATAATTACCTTTTTGTTTGTGTTGTCTGGATAATTATAAATTTTAATAATTATTCTTATAAAGTCAACTGCTAAATTCTAATTTCAGTGTAGTGCACATATAAAAAATTCTACATTCAAAGGAAATTCAAACATTATGATAATATTAAAATGTATATGAATACATGAAAAGGGGCTAATAAAATACAACATTTATCAATCTTCACCACTCTACAAGATAAGAAGATGTAGTTTTAACCATAATATTAAGTGGTAAGCCATGAAATTTTCCACCTGATTAAGAGATTACAGTTTGCCTGGTTTCTAAATGTACGTTGAAAGTATAGGTGAATCAATGAATGAACAAGGCCCACAGTCCTCTGGATTTGGTGCCTTTCCGCTGATAGGCTCTCTTAGTTGGGTAATTAGGGCAGGAGAACAAGAGCAACAGACCTTCCTGGATAAACCAGTTCAAGCTCTAAAAGAAGGGAGGAGGGGCGCCTGGGTGGCTCAGTCATTGGGCGGCTGCCTTCGGCTCAGGTCATGATCCCAGGGTCCTGGGATCAAGTCCCACATCGGGCTCCCTGCTCAGTGGGAGGCCTGCTTCTCCCTCTCCCACTCCCCCTGCTTGTGTTCCCTCTCACTGTCTCTCTCTCTCTCTCTGTCAAATAAATAAATAAAATCTTAAAAAAATAAAAAATAAAATAAATAAAAGAAGGGAGGAGCTTGCGGGGAGCCACGCAACAGCTGGAGTGAGGAATATTTGAAGAATATTTTCCTGAAAAAATCATAATTTCTGTGATACAGGAAACAGTTACAAATATATAACATCTTCTTTAACCCTTAAGTCTACATATTTCACTGAGATGTATTCAGTATAACCCAGTAGTGGAATCTAACAAATTCTTATAGCCAAACACAGCCATGTGATTTGTATCTCCCATCATGGGTGGATTTATAATGGTATTTTTCTTTTATACTCAACGTTTTAACCACTCTTTGGTATTCTGAATTCTCAGCACTACATTTTGGTTTAAGTGTCTCTTATCTAGTAATCAATATTACTCTTGTGTCCTCTCTGCTTGGCACATCAGGATCTCCAACAATGAAAAGTCAATAAGAGTACAAGGCTCAGTATTTCCATAAAAGGCTCTGATGAGACACATAATCTGACTTTGACTCAGTCATGCAACCCCTTTCCTTTCTCCCTTAATTTCTATAACTGATGAGAAAGTGGAGCACGGGGCTTTATCTCTGTTACTTGAAGATCAAAAGAAAATAATAAAAAGTTATGAAGTAACTTGAGGTATATAGAAAAAAATCTACATTAGAAATGCATTATTATCTACAAATAATTACAGATCATTTGATAAACGCAGACGATTAATAAGGAAGGCAGGTGGCCTCTAATTTAAAATGAACTCAAAAGATTAAAAAGCACTGTCAAAAATTAAATCATAAGACAAATGATCATATATCTTCCAATTATAGTTTACTTGATTTGTTTGAAAGAATTAAGAAAAATATGCAGTTATGTCTTAATCTAGAAGCTGTTTATTATTTCAAATGGGCAGCAATGTCTCAAATTATGAGCACTTTTTTGTTTTGCTCTTTATAAAAAGAGAGAACAGATGAATCTCTGGTCCATTTCAATCTATTTTCTTTTGTTGCTAGAATTATTACATTCTAAGGCAATTCTAAGTCACAAGAATCTGTAGCTGTAATAGGAAATTAAATATAGCAATTAACCTAAGGCTACTCATAATTGATAGCATAAAGCAACATTCTTGTATTATGGCATCACTAATTAAAAAACAAATGCATACACAAAATGTAAATAAACACAAGTCAAAAATTCCCATCACATTAAAGCCTAACAGTAAAATGATACTATATTACAAAAAGCATATGTTACTGGTTATTTGGGGATACTGAAAACTCAAGCCTACTCATCAACTAACCCTCATCTGTCAGGTGCACAAGTTTCTAATATTTAATATCATCTTATCAGACATCTCCTTTGCAGTAAATTAATGTCAAAAATTTCAGGAAGCTGCTCAAGGTCATGGAGGTTAAAAAAGAATTGTATCGTAGCTCCTTTTGATTTATCTCAAATTTTAAGATGACAGATAAGGTGGTTTTAAAGTGCTGACAGTTTATTTGTTGCTTACAGTCTCTTTCAGATAAACTCAGGATAGGTTGGGTGGTAGGGAATGATACTCTCTCCTCTCATTGAAAATCCTTGCAGAACTTAAAACAGATAATACCAGACAGCTTTTGATCAACTGACTGGGGTAGCTGTTTATATACTAGATATTGACTGACTTTCCTTTTTTCTTCCTCATTGGTATGTGCTATCCCATAGATGAATACTTACTATTACTCATATATTCTGTTTTTATTCTACCGTAATCAATGATTTAGACTCAGCTGATTTCCTCTAAACTGAAAATTAAGTGATGCATAATATTTGCTATTTTAGCATAATATTTGCTATTTTAGCATAATATTTGCTATTTTAGTTATTTGCTGTGTAGAAAGGAACTGGTCACTTGTTTTTAAGTTAAAGCATATAAACGCAAACTTGAGTATGAGTTTAAATCAGAGAAATTTGCTTTGTCTCTATTTGCACAATTAAAAAGATATATACGATTTTTAAGGGAAAAATGTTTATTCTCAAAATTCATAATCACATTTAGTGGAGTGCAAATATTGTGCCATGTTACTACTTTGTTATCAATATAACTATCTGTCCAAAAGAGTAAGTCAGAATCACAATGGATTGCTTTGCCTAACTTAGAAAGTTAAGGACAGTGTAAACCATCAACATTTCTTCCTGTTCGTACTGAGTGCTATTTCCTTAGAACTAAAACTTAAATTTCTGCCAAAGTGATTTTACAGAGTATTACAGTGTGTTATAATAGTCAATAGAAGCAACTGTTAAAATACCAAGTATCTGGAAGTTCTGAATTGCATATCAAGGGGCTTATAACTGCCATTGGTAAAAAGGAGATTTACAGTACCAAACTGCAATTAGTTTTAGTGTATGTTAGCCCTGGATATCCACAGTACATGAAGAAGGAATCGATGGGTGAGTAGATGGATTGGATGGGTGGATGGATGGATGGAGTGATGGATGATGGATGGATGGAGAGATAGATGGGTGGATGGACAGGTGGATGGATCATAAATATCACTCTTCTACTCACTATGAAGTGCGACCTTGATTGTGGTTAAGTTAAAGTGATTGCCACCGTAATAACATAATGGGAGACCAGACAGAGGGATATTAATAATTAAAAAATTTATCTCAATGTTAGCTCCGATAGTAAAATATAAATTAACACAGGACACATTAAAAGGACCAAAATATTTAAAGAAGCCAAAAGGGACAAACCAGGAAACAGTATGTAATTGCAGTTACACAGAACTACTCAATTTCTAACTCTTTAAAGAAGAGGAAAATATGCTGTATCTATGTACCTTGGCTATTTAAAAAACTGAGTAGTCAGAAATAATTCAATTCATAAAAACTACTGATACGAATTCAATCTCAGCCTAATATGGTATTAGAATAATATCAACATAAATAATAGCTTCTGTGTAGTGGGTAACAATGATAAGTAATTTCATTTTAATTAAATGTCAGTATGAAAATTCTATTCATATTTATCATGCTAACTATGCAGACCATGTACAAAGGAATCCAAACAGCTGTTTGAATGTGGTATTTTCATTCAAAGATGTTGTACCTGCTGGCATTCTGATTAGTGTTTACTCATTTTAGCATTAAAATACCAAGTTTAATTTTTGACATACTGTGTTAGCACTACCAATATGATATAAGATAACCATACAGAAAACCACTTTGCACAGTAATTACCCAATGACCTATTTGCACGAGTACTACATCACAATTATATGTCAAGTAGCAGCCAAGACATTTCTTTGAATTTAGTTCAGATTGTCAAATTAGAGTTCCTCTTCATTACCAGAAGTCTGATTTAGAATCAGTGTGCAGATGAGAAGCCCCAGGAAATGGCTTTGAGTTCTGGTTACTGCAGCCAGGACCATTGGCCTCTGAGACACCTCACTGCAAAACAGAAATGCACCCCTGAGCTCTTGGGGAGCAAGCTTCTGCTTCATTTCAGCTCACACAACCTGCCTGAGCCAGGATCCCTTCTTTGGGGCACAATCTACACAAACACGCACGGCAGCTTTGGCAGAACTGTTAAAATAAATCACAGTCTGGAGACCCAGCAAAACACAGTACCATAGCTATCTCCAAAGTTAACATAGGAAATATCTGTAAGATTTCAGTGGTCAATAAGGAGGTATCTTAAAATTGTCTTAGCCAAAACAACATCTAGGTCATTTCCAATGATGGCAAAGGTGCTTCTTCTCACCAGCTAATTCTCCAACCTGCACTTGGTATATAAAATTAAGCCCAACATTAACATTGGGTGTAAAAGATAGTCGGATGTTTTGCATTAACTTTAAAATAGTTTTGTTTTTTTTTTTTAAGTTGAGGGAGGGGATAGAATTTCAGACTGGCAAATTGCTTTTACTCTCAATTATTTTATGTTCAAAATAGAGATATTTAAAGATTTTGCCTCAGTTTACCCTTTCCTTTCCTGAATCCACATCCCATTTGTTTTTCTTGAACCCTCTGTGCAACCCCACTTACGCCTCCCATAACACATGACCCACGTGTGCGCGCACACACACACATGCAGCTACTCCCAACCTCTGAATCTCCAATAACATTATCTTAGTGCCTGTTATTTTATATGATAATTGTGCACTTACCTATTTCTACCCTTAGAACTGAAACTCTTGAGGGCAACACCAGTCCACAATACAGTGTCTGCTAAACTGTAGAACATTGATAACTTTGGTTAAATAATAAATTTATTACAAAGTTCATATATACATTGGGGAGAGGAAACTTTGTCACCTCTTTAAAGAGGAAGCATGTCTCTAGAGATGAATTTCTGGTAACAGAATTAGAGTACAGGGCTATCACAGCAAAGTATTACCAATAGTAATAATAATGAATAATAATAATAAGATAATGATGGTGATAAAGAACTCTTTATCCGCAGCAGCAACTGTATGGTTTGGCCCATGTTTTATACTCAGCCCATCAGTCGGGACGCAAGAGGCAGCATGTCATACTGTTTAAGAGTTTTGAGTCCAATATCAAACTGCCTTTTCAAGTCCCTCCTCCCACACTTACTAGCGATGCAATATTGAGACAATTTACATAGCTTCTTTGTGCCTCATCTTCCTCTTCCATATATTTTGAAGAATCATCTACCTCAAGGGTTCCCTGAGAGGATAAATGAAATAAATGTGTATGGCACTTAATAGTATCTCTGGAATATGATATAGTCTATATGTGTGAGCTATTAACGTTTCTGTCATATAGTAAGCACACAAAATTTTTCAAAGAAGTGAATAAGTTGGACAAATGAATACATACGTAAACCAGATGGATACAGAAGTTGAGAGTGTCAAAATGCTTTAAAACATCCTTTACCTGAAATTGAAAGGGATTAGGTAGTTTTTATTTAAATCCTTTTGTCATGCAGCAAAACTCTTCATTACACCTTAACATTTTTTGCTTTGCTGAAAACATTTGTCCAGTCCTTTTATCATTAATTGCACCTTTTCTTGTACTCTAGAAATTATCCAATTACCATTATAACCACTTCATAACTACCCGGGACCATGTTTCTCTATGCTTGTGGAAAATAGGCTTCCATTAGTTTCCCAGAAAGAGCAGAAAGAAGAGCTGTCCTTCTGCCAAGCCCTGAGTGCTTGCCCAAAAAGGAACCTGCTGGGCATAAAAATGGAGATGGGACTCACAATTCAACCACAACCACTCAGTTGAGAAGAGGTTTACCACAGTCTTCCCATTATGACTACATCCATGGTCTTGACTACTTCCCCCACGACACACAGTCTCTACCCTCTTGGGCTCGTGTTTGTTCCTTCCAGAAAGTTCTTAGCACTTCTATGAATATACATGTGTATCCATTTGGAGATCACCCATAGAACTTCAGATATTTGTAGACATTCAATCAGTGTTGCTTATTTTTTTTTAATTAATTGATTTATTTGAGAGAGAGAGAGAGAGAGGGAGGGAGGGAGAGGGCAGAGGGGCAGAGGCAGAGGGAGAGAAAGCCTCAAGCAGACTCCCCGCTGAACATGGAGCCTGATGCAGGGCCAGTCCCACAACCCTGAGATCATGCCTTGAGCAGAAATCAAGAGTCCGATGCTCAACCCACTGAGCCACTCAGGTACCCCTCAATCAGTGTTGTTTAAATGTCACCTGGTAGATCTTCTGAATGGAAAGGAGACAACATTTTGTAAAAGGGCATATGGAAGACTTTTTCTCCCCTTCCCAAATTAATCCTGAGTGAATTTTACTGTCTCTCAATTAAGCTGCATAGAGTCCAACAGATTTCAGAAATGTCATTAAAATATACTACTACTACCTTTTAATTGCATTAATTATATATAATATTAATTTTGATTTTGTTGAAATGTTGGGGTTTTCTATTATCTTAAGGAAATGTTACCACTGAAGTGTAGCCTCTTACTTTTTATGAAAAAATGAATGTAATTGTTGTCTTAAATAGCACGTCTGTAAAATTCAAGTTAAAGATAATTATCTGTCATGGTGAGCAATAAATGCTTTGGATTTGGATAGAAACAAAAAGTCCTTGTAGATTAATTTCAATTATTTTGATAAACATTATACAATCCATAATACAATATATTTCCCTTTTTGTCCTAGCTGTCAGGAAACTCAGAACAGCCCCAGTGGGCAATAACAAACTCCTCATGAGTCCTAATGATATGTACTTCTTCTGTTGCCTTTCAATATTGCCTACTTTGATTTTTCCTTAGTATCTTCTATCGCTATCTGTATGTGCAACTTATAATTTTCTTAACTCTGTCTTGAAGCAGGCAAGTATAACTTTTAAATAAGTAAATCCATTGTTTTTTTGATAACTTGAAACTATATGGCTAGCGTAAAAAGACTCTGGTTATTTTTCACCATAAAAATCAACCAGCCATACCATTTCCAATATTTAAAAAGATAACATTTTTATACAATATGGGACCCTCTAGTTGGTCTGTTTTTAGAGAGATGTTCTTAAGTTTTAATGTAGCGGAACTTTCAAAATTATATCTATATAGTTTAATGTTCTCTCTTGTAATGCTTCAAGAACAGGTCGTATTATTTATCCAGCAGGACCAATTTCCCATTGGCTAAACTTACAAAGATTGCTTTCATTCCATAACATAAGATGTATGCAATATTTATTTATTAATCTTTAGATCATTCAGTAATAAATTAAGGACACTTGAGTCAAGTTTATGGATAAATCATAATGCTTTTCTTTCATTACTGTTTTACTTATAACATTCTTATTTTTTATTTTGTACATATGGATTCTTATAGAGTCTTTCCTCTTTACTTACAGACTTGTAGCTTTATATAAAAGCTTATTTTACTTTCAGCCAAAATCACTCCAAGTTCCCCTCACCTCATTCCCTAACAACAGCAGAACCTTCCAGTCATGTTTTTGAAGAGTCTCTGACTAACATAACGCAATTGATGAAACTTCCCAAGGCCAGCTTGTGTAATACTTCCATGCTCCAAAATACATAATATATATGAATATATAATATAATGGCTCCTTCTAACCCGCCATATTGAGTTGAAATTCCTCCAAAAGTCAAGCTCTGTCATATCCTAGACCTATTCTTCATAGCTAATCTCATTTCCTGCCATCAAAAACCTATATTTACCTTGAATTCTCAGCAGGTAGCACCCCCTGAGCCCCCATATATGCCATGTTAACGCCTAAAGTTGCACAGACTTTTCCTCATATCTGAACTAAGATTCTTACTTCCTTCTACCTACATAAAATCTATACATTCATTAAAGCTTATTTTAAATGTTACTTCCTCCATCCTTGGGAAATACACTGGACCCTAAATCCCCATTGGTTTTGAGACTTTTTTTTTTTTTGTCATTTAACAATACTATTGATAATAATAGCTACCATATACTTGTGCACCAAAGACTGTTCTAAAGCACATTATGTGTACTCTTTCTCTTAATATTTACACTAAAATTTCGAAGTAGAAAATATTGTCATCCATATTCTCCAGGATCTATAAGTTCAAGAAAGCTGCCTGAGCTCAAATGGAAGAGCTGAGATGCAAACTCATGGCGGGTTGACAGTCAAGGCCATGCTCTTACCCACCTTCAAAGCAGTTAACACACCACTCTTCTTCTTCTTCTTCTTCTTCTTTTTTTTTAAAAAAGATTTTATTTATTTATCAGAGAGAGAGAGACAGAGGCAGGCAGAGGGAGAAGCAGGCTCCTTGCTGAGCAAGGAGCCCAATGTGGGACTCGATCCCAGGACCCTGGGATCATGACCTGAGCCGAAGGCAGACGCTTAACCGACTGAGCCACTCAGGCGTCCCTCTTCTTCTTCTTTTTAAAAGTACTTTTATTTATTTATTTTTGCAAGAGAGAGAGAGAGAGAATGAGCCGGGGGGAGAGAGGGGCAGAGAGAGAAGCAGGTCCCCGATGAGCAGAGAGCCTGATGTGGAACTCGATCCCAGGACCCCAGGATCATGACCTGAGCTGAAGGCAGATGCTTAGCCGACTGAGCCACCCAGGCGCCCGACACACCACTCTTCTCGAAGCCAGCACAGCACCCGCCCTCTCATCCCCTCCACCTGAACTGCTGGAACAGAACTGTCTGAGTAGAAAGCCCAACCTACTGCCTTCTGTGTGAAACATGCATTTAAAAACATGCTTTTATCACATCCACTGTGGATCATTCAGGCAGATTTTGTGAAAAATAAGTGGGTGAAATAAGGAAAAACAAATCAAAAGTAAACTCCAAATAACTTGATAATCCTAGATCTGGACAAAAATCTCTGTCATCCTACAGCACCCAAACCCTCAGAAATTTCGATAAAACTGACTTGAGACCACATAATCACACCCGATTCCACAGATTATAGATGTCAAGTTCTGCTAGAGCTTCTCCAGAATTTTGGAAGGTGCTGGGCAGTGGGATAATTTACTTACTAATAATGGCTTCCGTCTCCTGAGCTAAACTGCTATATATGCTCCTTCTATGCTTGAATGTCTCACCTTCAAACACATTAAATGGGCAAAGAGTGGATCCTCACGAAGTCCCAGACTCCATCTTTCCTCCCAAGACCCTCCTCTTCTCTTTCCCCATCTTGCTCTTTTCAGCAGCAAAACCAACAGTTTCCTCTCCTGATTGCACAGAAGGAGCATCACTTCCTTTGGTATGTTGATGGCCACTTCGTTCTTTTCCACAGCATCTCATCTTTTATATCAAGTGGCAAGAGGTTTATCACGGTGTTTCCTCAAACAAAATATACTTCTTTGTATTATTAATGAATATAATACATTTCTCATTGCTTATTTATGTGCCATGTGTGTGTGTGTGTGTGCATATGCTTACAGGAACATTTTTTAGGGATACCAGGTACAGCTTTTCAGGCACATTGCACAAAGAAGTTATTTATTCTAGTTATGCTTATGAGTGCAGAGCTACAAATAACTTCAATATAAAAACCTAAAAGTTATCAATCGTGTGTAATAAATATTTCAAAGAGAAGCGTATCAAGCGTAACTCTCTGATGGTTACTCCCTAAATGGAATCCAGGCAATCTCTACTGAACTTTTCACATGCCTTTCTGTATCATCCACCCAATACCTTCTCCTGCTCCCAGCACTGGCTCTGCTTCTCTCTTCTCCTCTGTGCTCACCCCCTGTTTTCCTCATTGGCCCACACCTTTCTCATGTTTGTTTCCGAGGCCTTCATGATTTTGTAATTTTGGTCACCCATCTATTTTTCTCTCTTTTCTCTTCCTGTTTCTAGTCTTCCAAAATGGCTATAAAATGGAATTAAAATATATACCTAACACTGAAGAATCATGATTAGTTCAATAAAATTTTATGTCAATGATATTAATTTTTTTAAATATCAAAAGATATCCTTTTCTTTATAAAATGTCAGCACATATAAAACCTGAATATAGATATACTAAGAGATCACACCGATAGACCAATGATCCATAATTTAAAATGTTTTTTTCTCTCTCTATATATATAGTATCACATATGAGTATTGAGAAGTGTTACAATGAACTGAACATGTGATATATATAGGATATATTCATTCAAGAAAAAATAAATGGAGTAACAGCCTGTGAACTAATACACTTTACTTCTGGGATTTTACTATATTTTAAAAAATAATATGGAGGAAATATCATTTCTATTGTTTCTATTAATATTAGAATAACATTCTAGGAATATATAGAAAGAAACAGTATAGGTGCTAATATCTGCCTTACTCTTTATCTAAAAGAACTCAATATTTTGCTGATCTATTTTCTATAAATACTTAGAACTTCTATGTTTTGAAAAATTGAACTTTAAACTTTCATATATATGCAATTTTTGCAACTTCAACTGTGTACCTTTTGGTTTCAACAGGATCTTGGTACTGTAGATTTAGGTGACAGGATGATAAACAGGCCATTATTTGCAGCTGTATTATCTACTCTAAAATATGTGGCCACATTAATTTGCATCATTTGTGTTGTTAATGTACACTGGCTTAATTACCAGGGCGAAGCCACAATATGTGATATAATGGGATGTGGGACCGTCATGCAATATCCTAATTTATCAAGCAGCATATTCCCTTAACATTATTACAGCAGATTAGAAATGCCACCTCCTGAAGTCTCCTTCCCAAAATCAGAACAGTCTGAGAGTGCAGTAAGTCCTCAAGAGAAAAATTCTGCTTTGCTCTATTAAACATTCTCCAACAAACACAAGTTAAATAAGGTAAAATGAGATAGTTCACACAAGATGATTTTTCACATTTTCATGAAAAATGTGTTTCTATTTTCAGGACAATAATTCTAAGCTTTCTAGATTGAGAACAATTAAGCTAGGAGTATAAGACTCATTGGTATTTGAAAAAAATTAGGGAAAATTTTATTGTCTTCATTATGGAGGGGTGAAAATATCTACAGGAAACAATATTTCTCATATTTGTAGAAAAAGTATTTTAATGGGTGAAAGGGGGGATAATATCTACTTAGATTATTATATTTTTTTTAGGTTATTACTTCTCTAAAAACTTGAAAACTCAATAAGAATAATTCTCAACTTGAGTTTGAGACATGGTGCTTATTTACAAAAACATGTCTTGCTGGACATTGTTACAAAGATTAACCAGCCTGGAAAACCAGAAGGGTAAAAACCTCAACCCCACATGCTTTTGTTGAAAAATATTTTTGTTTGCAATCTCGAGCCCACAAACCTATTTTTCCTTATTTCTCCCTGAGGCTGGCAGTACAAATAATGGTACTGAACTTCATACCATCTTGTCAAATTCATCTTGTTATCTTCAGTGTAGTGACTGATCCATAGTAGATGCTCTTAAGTATTTGTTGGCTGAAATGGACGGGCTATGATTATTTTGTTAATTTTCAGATATAAAACATGACCTCCTGTGTCTGATATTTAAATTTGGAATTATTTAAACATGTAATAAAACCAATTATTTTCATCTTGATAATAATTTAGTATATGTGGGCAAAGAAATGAAAGAAAAATATTGGAATTTCTAACACCTTATAATTTGATTGGTTAATAGCTAAAAATAGCAAATAAATCCTCAGTTTCCTTCAGTTAGGAAGAGTTTTCTTTCAGCAAATAAAAGTTAAGCCATTATTCTATTTTATTTTATTTTATTTTATTTTATTTTATTGATCCTACACCTAACATGGGGCTCAAACTCAGGACCCCGAGATCAAGAGTCACATGCTCTGCAGACTGAGCCAGCCAGGTGCCCCTAAACTACTATTTTAATAATTGAGTCCTACGACTGTACCTAAAAACAAAATTAATGTATTATATCTCAATATGATGGATAACATTCTGGAATTAATTCAAAACATGAAGAAATATATAAACTATTAAATGCGAATACTTCAACCAGCTTAATTCTCGACAGTGCAGGCTTTGTTCCTGGATGTTAATCTAAAGATAAAAATCTCAAATGGTAAAAGTGAGAGAAGTTTTGTCAATCATAAATTAAACCAAAGAGAAGTAAAATTAATTATCTCAATATATAAGGAATGCACTGGGAGAGACTGCGTTTGCAGGATACTGACAAGTATGTGAGACTAACATATTGGCAGGAGTTGACACACAGGGTTTCCATAAGCATGAAGCTGTTTGGAGACAAACTACATGACATTGTCCTAGGATAGGATCCTTCCCTCTGAAGGAATGGTTAGTCTCTCAGTGACCTCTCCTTCAGCCACATTTCCCAGAGGGTAGAATCCAGATACCCTCTCAGTGCAATCCCCTCAAGAATATCCTCTTATTTTTTAGCACGGTCTGGCCCAAGTTGGCTCTCAGTAGAAGTTATTGAATTCCTTGGTTCTGGGCATACTGGGAAGCTCTGAATTGTTAAGGATGCCTGCAATGAATGACTAAATGTTCATTTTAATTTTGCTTAGGGTACTGGATTTACAAAGCCATTAACCCATTTTTTTAAAGCTTCTCCGCTCTGTGATTTGTTAGTTAACTCCAACTGCTGGCCAGAAGGAAAGTCCACTCCAGAAAGAATAGAAGTGAAGACCAGTCCCTGACGGGGCAGATTTCTCTCTTTCTCATAAAATGAGTTATGAAAATCTTTCTAGTAACTGGATCAGTGACCTCCCTAGCACAACTTTTTAGTTGTTATATATAGAAATTTTGAAATATGTATGTGTGTGTGTAGAGAGAGAGAAAGAGAGAGAGGGAGAGAGCAAGAGGTAGAGGGAGAGGAAGGGAGAGATGGAGGGAGAGAAGGAATGGGGGGCAGAGGAAGATTCTTTAAAAAGAGTTACTAAACAAAATAACCTTTATACTTTTAAAGCTCACTGCACTGCTTTTTTTCTTTTTAATTCCTTTCAAACTATGTATTATTTTTCCTTTAGTATTTGAGATATATATTTAGCAGTATTTTTTTCAAATTAGGGAAATCAGAGGAATAAAAAAACAGCAAACACCAAACCAAACATAAAAGAACAATACAAAATAAAATGACAGCATGAAAGTTTATATTCCTATATTTGACAAAATTCTATAGATGGGATGGGTTCAAAATTACTTTCTCCTGAGGAAAAATTCATAGTGTGAAATAAAATGCACTAATGTATTTAGTTACTAAATGTTGATATATAATTATAATACATTGTTTCCAGGAATATACCTCTATTATGAAGAGATTTGCCATCAGATACCTCGTATTACAGGTATTTTCATGATATTATTAGCCAGCTCTGGACTTGAACTAATAAGTAAACAATCACAGATGCCTAGGACGAATAATTACATAGAATGATTTTCTTTTTCATTTTCATTAAAAGAAGTGAAAGACAGAATTCAGTGAGGTCTAAAACTGAACAATTTCCCCCAAAAAAGAAAGAGGAAGTAAGGGACGAAGGGAGACCAACCCGACAGTTTTCGCTGATTATAGTCTCATAAGTCTAAAACTTTCTTGGGTAAACTCCTTTGTTCACGGTATTACAAATTTTATTTTATTTTTTTAAGATTTTATTTATTTATTTGACAGAGAGAGTGAGAGCGGGAGAGGGAACACAAGCAGGGGGAGTGGGAGAGGGAGAAGCAGGCTTCCCGCCGAGCAGGGAGCCCGATGCGGGGCTCGATCCCAGGACCCTGGGATCATGACCTGAGCCGAAGGCAGACGCTTAACGACTGAGCCACCCAGGTGCCCCAGTATTTCAAATTTTAAAAAGCAGTGATTGTACTGGTCATTTATATATTAATTATTTTTATTGTTTCAATTAAACACAATTTTATTGACTTTTTAAAAATTATATTTGTTCATTTTTATAATGAGAACATAATCTCAGTGTGTTTACATATTATGAGCACACCTATATGCCAAACACACAGCCAGGTGCTAAGGTTCAATACTATGCCTGCCTTCAACTCTTTATTGGCAGGGGTCAGCAAACTTCTTCTGTAAAGGTCCAAGTAGCAAATATTTTGGGCTTCGCTGGCCACATATGGTCTCTATGGCAGTCAGTAAACTTTCTAAAAGCAGTGTATACAATACATAAAGAGGCGTGGCTGCATTCCAATAAAAGTTTATGGACATTAAAACATGAATTTCATGTGTCATTAAATGTTATGCTCCTTTTATTTTCTAAAATCATTTTTAAAAGTTTTAGCTACGAGCTATACAAAAATGGAAACTCGTTGAATTTAGCCTTTGAGCTGTAGTTTGCTGACCCTCGGTTCATAGTATTTAAAAAAGTTTTTCTTATATGATTGATATTTCTATATAATATTTCCCTATCCTCGGAAGTCTCATAGACCCCTCTCTTACAAAATTTTTAAGGATTTATCATCAGGTTTTTATTTCACAGAAAGATTTTCATCTTTTGCCATCTTAGTATACTTGGCTCCAAACTGATTCTAGAAAATGGGGGGGAAAAAAACAGAGTAAAATGGAATATTTTGTAGCTGGCAAGGGAACTCTACTGTAATTTCTGCTGTCTCTATTTGAAAAAGGAGCATGGAAGAATAAGAAAAACAGTTTCCAAAACTAAGACAACCACTATGTATCAATAAAACAAATCTCAGCTCATTTGAGCAATGCTCTGCTATACACTGGCAACATTCTTGGCACTGACTCTGCAATTAAGATATTTGAATGTACTAGGGGATACATACAGATGCTATATGTTTTAATTTAAATGAGCCATTAAACTTACCTCAGTTGTCTAAACTGATGTGATACATGCAGAAATCTGAGGCTCAGAGTACTTAATAGGCTTGTCCACGAGCACACAGGTAGTTTCAAATCCAGGTTTGTTTTTTGTTTTTGTTTTCTTTTCTGATTCCAATATAAATGCGCTTTCTCCTATGACCTGACTCCAAGGATTGGGGTGGGCACACTCATATGTTCTCAGAAGGAAGTAGGAAACTAAGCATCTTAGCTTCTAGCTCACAAGTAATTAGTGAAAATTTAATTGGAATTTAAAGTGTTTCACTGCATTAATAAATAATTAACACCAATATAGAAACAGTGTTGCGCTGCTCGAGAATTGTGTGTTAGCAGATAAGCTTTCCACAGAACCAGTTTAAACAAGTGCAGGAGTGTCCTGCGTAAGTATTTCTTAGTTCCATCATCATGGAAGCACCAGACTGATCTGCTCTCTCAGGCCTGAAGTTAGGGGATGCATTTGCTGTACTTGGGTTTAAAATGGTCTCCATGTTCAAGTTGGAGAACTGAACAAGGTGATGTCTGAGGTTCATTGCCATGGTACTGCTTATGTAAATGCAGCCGTAAAGAAAGACCCTCCCCACACATACATGCTTCTGTCCTCTCCTTAAACATATAAATTAGGTTATATACGTAATTACTAGTTATTATAGCTTAAATATTTTAAGGTAAAATTCTTATTTGTCTTATTTGTCTTATCCTATTCTGCCAGTCATCTTCAAGTTTATGGTATAAAAAAGTATCCATTTACTTGTTAAAACTGTAATAACACAAGAGAAAAAAATGAACAATTCCATGTTTTATTGCCAAACTTAAAATAAGTATTATAAATATTGAAATAATGAAATAGGCACTCTTTGTGTTAGAATATTTGACACAGAAATGTATTTTGTATTAAGGATTCACCTCGCCTTCATGTTTCTGCTCTGGAATACAAAATGAGATAATTTCCTATAATGAAATTTCTTTTTTAATAAAACAGACTGTGGGTGTGAAGTTTGCCTTTCCCTATTAAAAGAGTAAAAGAAAATAAAGACAAATTTTAAATATGACTTAGAATATAAATATTCTCTTTCTGAACGTCCAAATCACTCATACATAATATTGAGTAACTAGGCAGGCAGCAGGGCTTAATCTGATTTGAACTTGTTGATTTTATACCACTCTGGTGAATACTGAAAATGACTAAGGACAGACTTATTCTTTTTATAAATTCAAACAAGATTTTAAAAGAAAATAATGAATCAATGCACAAAGGAAATTAAACTATAGTCAGCATTTTCATTGTTTATTTAAAATCTATGGATGCATAAAATAAGTCATATGCCTGAATGCAACTGTCTACCTCCCGCCTTTTGATTATCCTTATTTTTCCAATCAAATTAATATGTACCATTAAGTGCTAAGTGATTTATAAACATAAAAATATTCCTGTCTTTGTTCTCTGAAGTTCACTCTTTCTATAAGAAGAGGGGAGAAAATTTGTACAAAGGTGAATGGAAATGGGCAGCCTTTTCTCCTTACACCACATCAATTCCCATTTGTCTGAGTGGGTGGTTAGGTCTATAGCACAAAATGCATTAACTTCACTCTATTATTTGTCTTTATACTGTAGGCAGGTCAGAAGACTGGTTAAATTATCCACAATTGTACAAAGTACAGGAGCACTTACAATTTCCTGATTTTATGAATATATAGTTATTTTATTAAGTTTCTCTATTAAGAAGCTGTATTCATTCAGGCAGTCAACAAATCTTAATATCTGTAAGACTCATCTAATTTTTCAAATACATATTCTAAAATCAGTAAAAAATAATTCATTTCCCCATATCTTTCAACCTAATGTGCACCCTAGTGGCTGAACCAAGGAAATATAAACCCTTTATCACATAATTATGTACATTGGAATCAATTTTCTAATTCAAAGAATGGGAGGGGAATTTAATATTCATTTAAATATTTAGCTACAACAATTTTTGTACTTCTCCTTAAGCAGCTGTAACATTAAAAAATGTGTAGATTTTTTCTTACAGGTAAGAGAACAGTAACTTTTCACATGTGTTTATAATTTTAAGTTTCAAATCTGAAATTTTTTTGTCCTGTTTACATTACCAAAACCTTTTATCTAAGCAGCAAAACTGTGGCAAACTTAAAAATAGCTCAGTTTGAGATTCTTGTCATATTACCTCTATATAATCAAACAAATGTATATGAAATCTCCCCATCTAAGGCAGTATCTGGGTAAGTATGTGTGTATAGATAGAAGCACATGATCAGAAGTCATAAGCCTTAAAAAAATATTAGTGTCTGCTGGAAGCTCTTCCCCCGTGGCATTCAGTTTATTTCCGAGGTCAACTTCGAGGTAAGAACGAGTCAGAAAATAAGCTCATATCTTTGCAAACGAGGATTTTACAGAAAAAAAAAAATATAGCTGCAGGACACTGGGGAGATGGTGTCCTGACAGGCAACTTGTTAAGTTCAGCAGGCTTATCTGCCTCTCGGCACCTGCAGACATCAGTCTCCCTGTTTGCCAACCAAGCCTTCTAATGCTAATTCCATGTCCCAGTGGAGACACCTACTTTGAAGAGCTATTTCCCAATGTAAATTATTAAATTGATCGGATGGCCCACAAATTGATCTCATGTGAGTTTCAGCAGTGTGAGTCATCCCCCCTTGGGACAGGCAAATTTTATTATTTTTTATTTTAAGGCAGAAAGAATAATTTGAAAGCAATTCATTCTTTAGGAAAAGACAGCAACAACTGAAATGCTCCCTCCTGTGGAATATCCTTTTTTCTTTACTTGCTTTTTTCTTTAAATTTGCATTAACGTTGCATTTGCCTCTATGTGACTCTTAGCAACGCTTGCCGTTCCTATTGAGATCTTCCTATTTGTTTCAGATGGATATTCTAATCACCTGTGTGTTTTTAATGGCGTCATCTGTCCTATTTTAATTATATATTAAAGGTTTGTCATCAACAACATACACAACCCTACATATAGGCTTACAGACGTGAATTGGGTTACGACTGAAGGATGGTCACTAACTACAGTGGGGGTGGGGATAGCAGCCGTGAATTACTGCTCTGTTCTGCCCAGGTGGACAGGGTCAGACTACCCAGGCCCTTGAAGTTACAGAAGGATTTGGGCTCCTATCCCAGAACAATAGGAAGTCATTCAAGGGCTTTTAGCAGGGAGAGACACAATCACATTTTTATTTGAAAAGCTCATTCGGGCTGAGTGTGAAGAATGGCTGAGTGTGGAGAAAAGCAAAATTCTTAATGATTTGGGAAATTGCCTGGAGAGACAGAAAAAAAAAAAAAATTAGGGTAGGCTAGTCTGTCCCTGAAGAAGTTTCTACTGAAAAAGATTTTAGTGGTTAAATGGCATTTACCTTGGTAAACTGATCACTGCCCAGCTTCGCAGAGTCAGAAACAAGTTGATTGGACTCTGTTCTTATGCTAGAGGTTTTATGCAAAATCACTGAAATCTCAAAACTAAAAAAAAAGGGGGGGGAAGCTATTATTGTTCCCATTTCACAGATGAGGAAACTAAGGCTCAGATAAAGCAGTTTTCCCAAGTGACAAAATTAGGGGTTAAAGCGAGAGTCAAATTTGCTCTGTATGATTTCAAACCCCATGCTGTTTTTAGCTCAGCATGTAGCACTTCTGTTGAGAAAGGCCATTGCCCATGGACTAGGGAGTCTCCTGATAAACTAAATGCTTAGGAAGCCCCAGCTCCTTAAAAAAAAAATCTCAGAATATGGGAGATTAATTATTCATGGGCTCATTTTAGAGTTTCTGTGAGAAAGCTTTAATATGGTCAGCATAAGAGAAACTCTTGTCTGTTATTGACCTAACATGACAAAGGGAAATGTAACATTTTCTTCTCAAGGAATCACATTTTATCTAACAATGGCTGACTTCTTAATAAAAACTCTACACGTTTTCTCTTTGGTATACAAATTTTACAATTTTCACTAGCACAGAAGATCAATGTTAACCAGATTGTGCCTAATTCAGACGTTTCTGTGTAATAAATACAGATTGAGTAGTTTCCCATGTCATGAAACATGAGCAAGTGGAAATGGGGATGTGCTCATGATATTCCAAATTAATTAGGGATTTATATTATACCTGCTTTCAAAACTCATTTGAGATCATTGCTTTACATATTAATACTCATGCTGTATCAAGTCAATATCTTCAGGCTGAACACTTAGCTTCTTTACTAAAGCTACTTTGCTTAAAGAGGGGATAATTTTTAAATTTGCTAATATCATTTCTTTTTGTGAGCTTAACCTACGTTATCTATTATAGGGAAATGAGTTAAATCTCATCCTACAAATTTCCAAGAAATGTCTACAGGCCTTGAATGGCTGTGAGAAGTGTTGCAGGGAATCTGAACCTTAGAGAAAAACTGGGTGAACATCATTCAGAAGCCAAGTGTCAAGTAGTTGTTAACACAACTCAGCAGTGAGCCATCAGCTGCAAGAGACATCTCAGAGCCTATTGGGAAGTGGGGTATGGAGAATGGAAGGGAAATCATTTGCTAGTCCAGATGGTGCAAATGAGTGTCTGCTCAGAAGACAAGCAGTGTTATCCCTCACCTACCTGCACCCTGTTCGGTGATAAATTGAGTTGTCAAAGCCCATCAGGCTCCCTCTATTGGAGATGACGATCATCCTTTAGGAAGGTTAATCTCATGAATGGCTGGTGAATTTACTGTCGATACAATATTGACACTTTTATTACTTTTAAAAAGTAAAAATGGAGAACATCAGATAATACAAGGACTTTGTTTTGGCATCTTGGTTGCCAGTTAACTGAATTCAATTTTATTTAAGCAGATTGCAACTAAAACTGGAAGAATACAGAATTTGAAATCAGAAGATAGGGGATCAGGTTACCGCGACTGCATTTATTAATTATGCCCTTCAACCTGTCATCTTTCAAAACCTTGATTTCATAAAATAGGGAAAAAAGTATCAACCTTGTAAGACCTTTATGTAAGTTAACATATAACATATTTGAAAAGAGATTGATACATTATAAAAGGTATAAAAATGCTTTTGATTTTATTATAGCAACCAGGTGAAATAACTGGAGTATCTTGTACTTTTCCTCTACATCAGTTGCTCCAAATATTTTTAGATCGTGTAATCTTGTCAACAAAATAATTTTGAGTTCGCACACTCTCTAAAACGTGTATTTTAAAAAATAAAATATACGAACAATTATTAAAAGTTTGTCATCAACAACATACACAAAGTCAGGCTTACTATTAACAATAGCAGATTTATACACATTTCAAATTACTTTTCGGATAATATTTTGTCTCCTTGGCCAATTTCTTATCAGATCTGATTAAATCATTATAGATCTTTTTGACAACATAATGTGGCCAAGGAAGGGAGTATAAATATCAACTTTTCCATTTTGTTGCTATTTTTGCTTGAATTTTTAGTATAACATTCATGAGGAAATTTCCCTGTAAGAATCTTCCTTAGCTACTTTTCATTTTAGAAGAGTTAACAGATAAATACAATGTCTGTTGTCAACCTACCTTCTCTTCTGCTAAGGAAATACTGGCACTATGTAAAATATGATGAAATGACATAAGGACAAGTGCAGACCCCACTGTAAATTATGAGTAAAGCTTTACTTCTATTTTTTAGATGAAAATAAACAAAAATTGGAGATCTAAATTTTTCTTCCCATGTCTCATATTCCATACTCATGTACTGCTAAACACCTTTACTATGGGGACCACTCACCCGGCTAAGCCTACAAACACACACACTTTAATTTCTTTAAAAATATCCAGAGCCACTTACTTTTCTTGCATTATTATTTTTACTCCATTTATAACTAAGTATTTTAGTATTATAAAAAGAAGATGAATTTAAGACTTAAAATTTCCTGATCTACTGCATACCTCTTTATGAGACAAATATCACTAAAAATTTTCAGATACACTTGAGGTTTTGAATTTTCACAATTATTATGAAATTATAAAATATGACTTTGGATTTATGAAATATTCACTGAGGTGAGATTTATTTTAAATAGTAACATAGTTGGAAATTTGTGTTAGCTTACACTAAAGAGAACACAAAAATCAAATCTCAAGTGGTATGTGATGAGGCACATAAGGTTTGTCTGGTTCATTTGTAAAATCACAGGCAGAATTATCTGTTTCATAATAATTGATAATATCCAGCACATAAGCATCCTATAAATATTTGAGGATTTAATATTCCAGTTTCAGAATCATGTAAGTATTGTTCAAAAAATTAAAGCTTTAATAATAAAATTGCTCACTGGATCCATGGACCAAATTTGGCCACATAGCAAGAGAAGCCCTAACTTCAGCTATGTGTGGTTCACACTCTTCTAGGACATTTCAAAACTTCAAATGTTCTGACCTATTATCAGACCATATTTTGTTTTGAGAACATGGCTATTGTGTCTACTGCTTCTGAATCGTGAACATAGCTCATTTAAGAAGTATAGCCTACTGTTAGCTGACAGTCAGAGGTTTCTCTGACTGAAAATACTTGGTGTCTCAGGAACCTATCTTGAGCCCCTTAGAAATTGGTCTTTTCTTCCTGAGAACAGACCAATAGTACTCTAAGTCATAAGATTTTTTTTTTTTAATCCCATTAATATCAGGTGAAATAGTATAAAAGTACTTTTCCTGAATCATGTTTCTGTGCCTGGTGAGTCTGGATTTGGACTTTACCTATACAATAAACCTGCTCTGACAGGGATCAGAGAGACTACTAAAGTCATATAGTATATTCCAAAGGCAGGTGAGGTGGGCTGGGATTCCATCCAATCATTCACATCAGAAGAGACACACAAAGTAGCAGATACAGTGAGTGGAAGAATGGTCTGTAGTCAGTGTCTTTAAGCATCAGAAGACCTAACCGCTTTGGAGCCATGACGCATTTTTCCCTTCCCTATTCAATAGCTGTCATTTTGGAAGCAAAAGGTATAAAGCACAGGCTTATGATCAAGAATGGGACAGGACCACTCAGGTGTAGAAACACTCCCATGAGTTTCCTAATCCTCTCCCCCATGAGGACTGGCTTTTATTCATAGAGCTACAAATTATCAAGCCAAAAAATTTGGTTAATCAGGTAAGCACTTGTACCCATATCTCGAACAGCAGTGCTACCATAAACTTTTCTTTCTCCATTTCTTTATGTTTAGGTTTTAGGGCTTTTAGATCTTTGGAACTGAGAGAAACAAAGCATATACACATATTGTAAGGAATCCTTTATATAATATAGAATGGCCTATCTTTACTAATGGCCAGCAATGTGTTAAGAAATCTTACCTACATTATTTCATTTTATCCTTACTATAATCCTATGATATATGTACCTTTTTACAGGTAAGAGAACCTAAAGAAATCAGGTCATTTAAATGAAATCATATAGGTAGTAAGTGAGAAGCTAGTATAAAGATTTACATTTGAGTCTTATTTCAATGTGTTTTTGTTAAATGTTCAACTAGATAAAAATCATGACAGGAATACCAAGAAGGTACCATCTCTATCTCATCTTCTTGCTGATGCCTAAAATTCTATCACATAAGATTTATTCTTTAGTTGGAAAGCTACTCAACCTTTATTAAAATGAAAAATGCTGCTGGTTTATAGGATCATATTAAGCCATATCAATGTGTTAGACCTCAGTGTCAAGGAAAGCTGCATTCATTAGAATGTTCTCACGTTGGCAGAAAATTAAACTTGAGATGACACAAACAATATATAACATTTTGGTTCAAATAACAAAACATCCAGGCGTAGAGACGTGACCAGGCACAGACCATGGAGAACTTTGATTCCTCTCTATAATTCTTGTAGATCAGTCCTTCCCCCTCAGTAGCCTTCATCCTCAGGGAGAGTGCAGGATGGCCACTCTTTTCAGTAAGAGTGACAGTCACTTCAGAAAACTTTCTCAAAGAGAAAGGAAGCTTTTTCTTCTCCCTCAGAAGCCCTCAGCAAATATCTGATATTATCTCATTGGCTCAAAGAATTTCTTGGCCAGCCCTGAGGTTGGTCACTCGCTGATTGGTTTATAGCTTCCCATCCCTGAAGACAGAACTCTGGCAAAGGGAATAGGGTTATATTAACAGGATTGGACCAGAAGTTAGCAAAACTGGATGGGACAACCCCAGGAGCTTTGAAAACACCCATGCCTGAACCACACCCCACACAAGCGAGATTAGAATCCAGGGCTGGGGAGGTGAGGAAATGTATACAGTGAACAACTGATGGTCATATTTGTAAAAAAAACAAAACAAAAACCAAAAAAACAAAAGCAAACAAACAAACAAAAATAAAACCCCTAATGATGTTAATGTGCAGCCAGAATTTTGAATCACTCTGATTCAGACTCTGGAATGGAGGTCACTCTACCACCTCATCCATGTAGCTGCAAGAGAGTGGAGGGGTGGAGTGGAGGCGGGGGGAGTCATGGACACCGTATCAGGCCTTAATGTCAAAGGGCAAGGATTGATGTCAGGAAAGAAGTGAGATGGGAACTTGATTTCTTGAGATGAAAAAAAGGCAAGCATCCAGAGACAGGGAAGAAGAACTATGGAAAAAAGGAAGGGAGGAGAGAATATTAAAGTTTCTATTCCCTATTTCACTTCAGGGCCATTCTTAATAATAGTAGTAACTCTATTACTATGTATATAATTTAATTTATATAATTATAGTTATAGTAATAACTATTATAACCTCCATTTACATAAAGCATTTAAAAATACTTTCTTATCTATTTTCATTTGCATATGTCATATTTTTGTTGTATTTGGAAGTTTCAGGCTTTTGTCAAATTAAAAATTCTCTGACAAAGACAATTATTTCCATGAACATGACAGCATGCATAAATTGAGATACAGTTCAAGTTTTAGTATTGTAAAAAATACCAAATCACTTTTAAGCATATGCTTGCTGCACTGTCCATCCAAACTCACTGAGCTTACATGTGTGTATAGAATTTCACCATATTAATCTAAAACCTTCCCAAAAGAACATATAGATAAGTCTAGCTAAAACAACTTTCACACATAAAACTCAGAAGGCAGAATTATTTCTGCACAATATTTAATACATTTCAAACACACAGTATCTCACAGTGTAGTATTCATGCAAGAATGGCAGGCAAAGGAGTAGAAAGACACATCTAGAAAAAAAAAAAAATGAGCCTTACCAAATATCCAAGTATCAAAAAGACCCTAAATAAAAAAAGAAAGAAAATGAGAAAATATAAGAAATGCTACAAAAAGGCATTTAAAAATTATTTGGTTTCTTCCTTGATTGTAAAAATGAACAGATACTTAAAATATCACAGAAATATGTAATTTAGAAATTAAAAGCTCTCCTAGCTCACCCAAGGGGATTAGTATACATATTAGTATATATATTATCAAATATATATATCACAGAAATATGTAATTTAGAAATTAAAAGCTCTCCTAGCTCACCCAAGGGGATTAGTATATATATTAGTATATATATTACCAAATATATATATAGAGAGAGAGAGCGAGAGAGAGAGAAAGAGAGAGAGAGAGAGAGGAGCATATATTCCTCCAGATTTGTGTATTGTTATAAAAATATTATTTCTCTTCTTGTTTTTCTAATTCATGTTTCTCATCTAGTTTTTTAGTCTTTAAACATCTAATTCATTTTTTCTAACAATAAGTTATTGCAGAATATATTTGATCAATCCCCAACTGATGAACACATATGTTGTTTACAATTTATCATAACTAATGTAATGCTGTAATCAATATCTCTGAAGAGATAATTTTGTAATCTCCTATTCATACCCATATTTCCATAGGATTATGAAATTTTATTAGAGATCTCCAAATTAAAAAAGCAATATTATTTTAAAAAGCAGTATTATTCAAATTGATGAGGAAAATAATTTGCTCACAATTTATACATGGAAAGAAGTAAAAATAATAAATTGTAAAGGAAGAAATAAAAATTGCTAAAATACAGAAGATATTTCAACTGTAGTAGTAATCAAAGAAATGCTAATTTAAATATAGAGATAAATTTTTTCACTCAGCAGAACTATTTTACATTCTTCCAAAAAACTAATAAGCATCTTTAAAATGTTATCAATCAATAATCAGGGGTGCCTGGGTGGCTCAGTCGTTAAGGGTTTGCCTTCAGCTCAGGTCATGATCCCAGGGTCCTGGGATTGAGCCCCACATCGAGTTCCCTTCTCTGCGGGAAGCCTGCTTCTCCCTCTACCAGTCCCCTTGCTTGAGTCCCCTCTCTCACTATGTCTCTGTCAAATAAATAAATAAAATCTTAAAAAAAATCAATAATCATAAATATATAATAAGCAGGACATTAGGCAACTTCTAAAATAAATTCATGAAAATAATATATAAAGTTTGAAATAAGTGAAAAATAATATAAAATTATAGTTATAATTATAAAAAAATTAAATAACTTGGAGTAACTATACACACATGTAATAGAGTTTGAGAGTTAGCAATATGATTTTTTATTTATATGTATATGTGTGTTTTTCTCCAAGTGTATTTCTTTTATGAATAAAAACTTTTATGACAAAGATGAATGATTTTCCCCTAACAGTTTCTATACATTTATATTATTACATATTGGTTTTCCAAAAACTAATGCATAACTCTGTTGTAACG
Organism: Phoca vitulina; assembly: GCF_004348235.1. Classification (NCBI taxonomy): domain Eukaryota; kingdom Metazoa; phylum Chordata; class Mammalia; order Carnivora; family Phocidae; genus Phoca; species Phoca vitulina. Next base: position 2,855,291 of record NW_022589707.1, read on the forward strand.
GGATGCAGTTTTTACTTTAATGATACACTATAGTATATTATAATTTGTACAATAGCAATTTTTACCATATACCTTAAGAACAACAAAAAGAGAGCAGTTCTCATTATTTAGAGTAAGGGCAAAAAGTGATTTATTACAGCTTTCAAAATACAATGACAACAGGAGTTTCTCAAGAGGTTTCTATCCATTTCACAATATTCTTTCAAAGGTTTAGAAAATTATTGTTCTTGAGATGTGCGAAGAAACCACATACTCCAACGTTCTTTGTTCCTTTCTTGTGGGACTCAGAAACTTTGAGGATAAGAGTTTTGAAGTTATTTAAAATGATTTACCTCTAATCATCACATGTGTTAAGGCTACCAGCTTTGTGACTTTCCCATCCCCAACACAGTGGTCTAAACCCATCTTAATGCCGGACCACAGCAAGAGGGCATTCATTTACCCTTTCTTATTTCCATGATGACTCTTAGCACTGTAATGAAAGTGAGCACCAACCAGAAATATTGATTACTTCAATTTCCTTATCTTCATTTCACTTCACATTCTGAGTTTATTAGATTTCTGCATCACCAGAAAATAAGATTAATCAATCACCATTTTCTGCTTTTTGCTCATACTGTCAGGCAAAATGACACCTTCAAAACACACCAAATTATAATTTATATATGGGTGAACATGCTCTCTTACCCATCATTTCATACTAAGGAGCTGACACAATGATTGGCACGAGTAGAAACATAGTAAATCGTGGTCAAAGAAATTAAATAGAATTGGTGGGATTAAAGGGGATTAAAAATGAGGTAATCTGTATTTCATTGGATTTTTTAAAATATTTTTTTTCTTAATTTTTGTCTTTTCTTTTTTCTTTTCTTTCTTTCCTTTTTTTTTTGATTTTTAATCTAATGAGTCATCTTCATACTAATGCCACATAAAGGGTATTAACTCAAATTGCAGAGGAAAAGAATAGAGAGCTTTGTCTTCCTATCTTTTAAAACATCCAGAATTTCCAATATATGGTCTGTCTTAAAAATCAGGGAAGAAGTGCAGTAAATGGCATCTGCACAAGGGACAACTAAGGGAAGAATTTCAAATGTATTGAGTTAATAACTCTGAAATAATCTCATAAAAGTAGAACTACTTGAACCCATCTAAAGCTATAGTCACATCAATTGTCTAAAGAGGCTGTTGATCATGGAGCCTAAAACACTCTGCAGGACAAAGTATTCTTATCTGCTGACTATGATATTTCAGTGCCCTTTGCTTCTCTCCCTCACGTGGTCACAGCCTAATGCTGTTAGATAGTTAAGATGATAAACCAAATGACTGCATATCTCTCTGCTTTAGGTTGTTTTTTTGTTTGTTTGTTTTGTTTTTCTTTTCCTGTCCTGTCCTTCCATCTCTTATTAGTCAGTTAAGAAGTACCTACTCAACTTTCAAAATACATCAAGGATAACTTAATAATCTCATCCACCAAACTTTCCTTGATTTTTCAGGCTGGACCAAGAGTCCATCTTAGGTATTCCCTTAGCATGCTGCACTTGTTTTCTGCTTTAGCTCTCATCGCTTTCTCTTGCAATTTTCTACTCATATTTCTTTGCAAAATGCTGCAACTTTAGGAAACCTTAGGAAATAAGAGGAAGTTTCCTGTAGGGATAAACAAACACACTCAGGAAGTCCCCGACCTATGATACATTCTATGAGGATTATCTAATTATCTCCTTTAGAAGTAATGTTTTGCTCAGCAAATAAATTTCTGATTCTAATTTGGCTCCTCATGAAGATTTTCTAAAGGGAGGAAACAACTTCATTAGTAGATATCATTATCTTGGTCCTCTTGATAGGTGTAGTTATCATTGCAAATTAATAACAAGACATTCTGGCTTATATATATATATATAGAGAGAGAGAGAGAGAGAGAGAGAGAGGGAGGGAGGGAGGGAGGGAGGGAGATTAATTTCTGTGAATGTGGTTAGCATGTGTGCATTCGTCTCCATTTCTGCCACTGACATTTTAGCAGGAGGATTCTTGGCTGTCATGTACATTATAGGATATTTGGGAGCCTCCATGACCTTGACCCACCAGATGCCAGTAGCATCCCCCACTTCTTGTAGCAAACAAAATTGTACCCAGATATGGCCAGACATACCCTGAGGAGCAAAACTGCTCCCAGTTGACAACCACTGTCCTGAGAGTGATTCTTGCAATCTGAAGTACTGAATTAGGTAGGAATGAGAAACACAAAACCTTCAGTTTTGTAAGTAAGAGTCTTGGGTTGACATTACATAGACTCATTGTGTGCCCCCACTACATTCTTTTGGTTGCAAATGGGTATGTGTCCTTAGGTTGGAGGATACAGAGGCTCATATAAACCAACCTATAGGATCCTAGTGACTTACTTCTCTTATCCACAGCCAATTTGTCAGAAATGGGATGCTGCAACTTAATATAGCCTGTGTCCCAGGAGAATTTCGCTCAATGGCTTCCGTTTCTTGATTGATAGAACAGCCTCTTAAGACTTATGGGATCTTTTGCACCCAACTAGAAGAAAGGGATGTAAAACACAGCGTGCTTTAGGCATTTTATTTTAAGAGTGTGTGTGAGTGTGCGTGTGTGCGCACACTTGTGAATTTACCCTGATTTTCAGCTTTAGAAATAACTGTTACAGAAAGGCAGACTGAAGCAAACTTCTTGCAGAACATACAAAATACCACTCTTACGTCAAACAGCCTACTAGTTTCAATGTTTTTAATATAATACTTTGTCTGAGTTAAAAAATTAAGTCAGATATTATTTTTTCAAAACAAACCAATGTGGTATTTGGAGTAAGAAGAATCCTCAGTTTGCGTGCTGTAATGTGAAGTCACTATTTTTAGCATTATTTAAAAAAAAATCTGTAATCAAAAGGTAAAAATAAAACCTTATAAACTGTAAGCGTCATGGATGTTCAAGATGATGATTATGAGCATGATAAAAGGACAACATGAAAAATTATGTTCCTTTGATACTGGACAGGAGAATTTACACTAAGTGGACAGGTGTATCTAGTATTTGACCCAACTTCTGATGCACAGTATATATAGTCCCTACCTTCAGGCTTTATAAATGTATTATGTCAAAAATAAATCTACATGGAAGTCACGGATTTATTTATTTTTTTTTAATTTTTTTATTGTTATGTTAATCCCCATACATTACATCATTAGTTTTAGATATAGTGTTCCATGATTCATTGTTTGTGCATAACACCCAGTGCTCCATGCAGAACGTGCCCTCCTCAATACCCATCACCAGGCTAACCCATCCTCCCAACCCCCTCCCCTCTAGAACCCTCAGTTTGTTTTTCAGAGTCCATTGTCTCTCATGGTTCTTCTCCCCCTCCGATTTCCCCCCCTTCATTCTTCCCCTCCTGCTACATTCTTCTTCTTCTTTTTTTCTTTCTTAACATATATTGCATTATTTGTTTCAGAGGTACAGATCTGAGATTCAACAGTCTTGCACAATTCACAGCGCTTACCAGAACACATACCCTCCCCAGTGTCCATCACCCAGTCACCCCATCCCTCCCACCCCACCCCCCACTCCAGCAACCCTCAGTTTGTTTCCTGAGATTAAGAATTCCTCATATCAGTGAGGTCATATGATACATGTCTTTCTCTGTTTGACTTATTTTGCTCAGCATAATACCCTCCAGTTCCATCCACGTCGTTGCAAATGGCAAGATCTTATTCCTTTTGATGGCTGCATAATATCCCATTGTATATATATACCACTTCTTCTTTATCCATTCATCTGTTGATGGACATCTTGGCTCTTTCCACAGTTTGGCTATTGTGGACATTGCTGCTATAAACATCGGGGTGCACGTAGCCTTTCGGGTCCCTACTTTTGTATCTTTGGGGTAAATACCCAGTAGTGCAATTGCTGGATCATATGGTAGCTCTATTTTCAACTTTTTGAGGAACCTCCATACTGTTTTCCAGAGTGGCTGCACCAGCTTGCATTCCCACCAACAGTGTAGGAGGGTTCCCCTTTCTCCGCATCCCCGCCAACATCTGTCATTTCCTGACTTGTTAATTTTAGCCGTTCTGACTGGTGTGAGGTGGTATCTCATTGAGGTTTTGATTTGGATTTCCCTGATGCCGAGCGATATTGAACACTTTTTCATGTGTCTGTTGGCCATTTGGATGTCTTCTTTGGAAAAATGTCTGTTCATGTCTTCTGCCCATTTCTTGATTGGATTCTTTGTTCTTTTGGTGTTGAGTTTGATGAGTTCTTTATAGATTTTGGATACTAGCCCTTTATCTGATATGTCATTTGCAAATATCTTCTCCCATTCTGTCAACTGACAGAATGGGAGAAGATATTTGCAAATGACATATCGGAAGTCAGGGATTTAAAATTACAAAGACAAATGGCTTATTAAATGCTAAAGGAGTAGTCATAACTGTTACAAATAGTGGGCGTCCAGGTGAAGGTCCTTGTTTTGAGAGCATTACATGAGACTGCATCGGTGATCATTCCCATGGATTTCAATGGAAGAGCCACAGCTTCCAAAGAATTAATTTATAAAAGGAAAGAAAAAGAAAATGCAAAAGCCCACCCTCTCCTGAAGAGGTAGGTTGACTCTCCTAGGGAATGCTTTTCCTTCTGATGAATCACACCTGACCAGTGAGGTTTCCTATACACTCACTCAGAAGCCAGGCAGAATTGCACCTGTGCTGCACATTTCTCCCTCATTAAATCCTTCTTCATCCATGGAAAACGGACTGATGCTTACCCTGCCCCTCCTGTGTGGCCTGAAGAACTTTAATGGGGTGGAATCACATAATAACCAAGCATTCCCTGGTCTGGTGAACAAACTGCACATACCGAACAAATAGGGGCAAATGCTCCTCCAAAGGGCTGATGAGTACATTTGTGGTTTAATTTAAAGCTGCCCCGGGGTAGCCATGCTGTCTCATCTGGCCTCTTTATGTTTGTGTTACCAGAGAATCAGACAGATTCCTTCTTTTTATTCTGGGACTGCGGCTTCCAAATCACAGAAGAGTGAAAACGCTCCCCTCATATCCATCTGAAAACTCAGATTCAAAGTCATTGGCCTCTATAGGAACTGTCAATACCCATTTTTTACACCATTTGCAAAGCGGGCCTGGGAGGCTAATACAAAGGGTTTTGCTGTACCTGCCCCTGCCTGTGGGTGACAGTGCCAGCCTTGTACCGGAATAGCTTGGCTTTGTCCTTTCAGGTGCGGTGTCAGAATCACTGGATAACACTGATCTCCTTTAAAAATTTAATAACACCATGTGATATTTATTGAGCATATACTATGTCAGGCACTGAGGCTAACCACGTAATTCTGATCTCATTTAATACCTACATCCGTTATGAGGCAGGGACTACATCTAACATGCCAAGGTCTTACATATGGGCACTGAACTAACTTTTGTAGATTTTGTAGCAAGTGATTGTGATTTCCTTATGTGTGAATGGTATGGTACTTTAGAGCATTTATATATGTGCATGTTATTTTCATTATGATCTACGAAGATTAAGGACAAGGTCATTGCCCCATTTTACAAAGGCAGGGACTAAAGCAGGGATTCCCTTTTACAAAGTTTTTTTTTGTTTTTTTTTTAAGATTTTTTAATTTATTTATTTGAGAGAGAGAGACAGAGACAGCAAGCCTCACCAGGAGGAGAGGGAGAAGCAGGCCCCCTCTGCTGAGCAGGTAGCCAGATGCCGGGCTTGATCCCAGGACCCTGGGATCATGACCTGAGCCAAAGGAAGACGCTTAACCAACTGAACCACCCAGGCACCCCAAAAATAAGCATCCATTTTACAAAGTTTTAAGTAATTACAGAAGTGGGAGAGCCTTACCTAAAATCCAGACTCACCACAGGTAGAGGCTCTTTGTTAAGAATAGAAGAAAATCTCAACATGTAAAATATACAATGACAACCCAAGCATGAACTTAAAATACCATGAGAGACCAAGGCTTGAGCTTGCAACCGTGAATTCCTTCACTGGTTTGTGTTTACTGACCAGGAGTCAGTAAACTATGGCTCACTGGCCAAATTTGGCCTGCTACTTGTTTTTGTAAATAAAGTTTTATTGGAACAGAACCATCTCTATCTGTTTAGGATTTATCTATATCTGATTTTGTACTATAACTACAATGTTGTACTTATGCAACTGTGACATAAATTGTATAGTTTGCAAAGTCTAAAATACCATCTAGCCCTTTACAGAAAAAAATCCTGTTCTAGATTATAAAGAATTCTCTCCTATTCTCCTATTCTCATTCTTTCTCAATTCCCTCTAAAGCTCATATTCTCAATAAACCTTTTTTTTTTTTTTTTAATTGCTAGGTAAGCTGAGAATAGTGTCAGTCTTCATAATACAAATGGAGTGAGTTCTGAAATATTTTGCATGTGAGGCATTTGTTACTAAAATTCATTTCACAGGAGAGCATTTGTGGCTCTGCCTCTGGTTAAATCCTCTGCCCCTCTGCTACCTTCCCTCCCCGGCCTCTCACGCACACACCAATCTGGGGCTAACTGCTTCTCAGCCCATTGTCACAGATACCCCCACACCTGCACAGTGGATGCTCAGCCTCATGTCTCTCAGTGATCTCCTCCCTCAATGCCCCCTTGTCTACTCCACTTTTTGCCTATTTTTTCTTTCTCATTAATGGTTAAACAGGTTTAAATCTCCCCCAACATAAGTAATATTTCTCGGTCTTATCTCCCCTTGTAGCTATCAATCTGTTATCTCTCCTATCTTTTATATTGAGCTTCTTGGAAGACTTGTCTAAAATCACTCTTTGCTACCATTTACTCCCCAATCCATTGCTGTTGGCTCTTTTTGCATACCAAGCCCATATGGGCACCTACATGTATGTGGATGTGTGTATGTGCATACTCACAAACACACATACATTTAGACACACATTCTCACACACACACACACACACAATTTTTGTAAAAAGACCTCTACTTTTTCAGGATTAATTCATAATAGTGGAATTACTGGATTAAAGGTGTGTAACGGTTTAAGCCCTCTGGAAAAGCTGGGCTTACACTTCTAACAAAGGTGAGCAAGAGTAGCTTCCAGGTCATTGCTGACAGTGGGATATTATCATTTTTGAAAACTTAGCCAATTGGATAAGAAAAAGCAATAGTTTTGCAATGTTCTGTCAATTTTATTTTCTCTGATTACTCATAAAGATTCATATATTTTTAGAGATTTATTGGCAGATAAAGATCCAATTTTCATATAAGTGTTTTGAAAATTTTCATCTTTCCTAATGTAAAACACTTTTAAAAGAAGCCATTATTTTTAAGCAATTGTAAAATATTTTTTGCTTTAACCCAATTTTAGCAATAATTTAACTGATATAAAGATGGGCATGAAATCTGAATTGAAGTGATATATTAAAATATCAAGAAATAATTTCAAATGTTACAGACTTGCAAAAATTTTGACACTAAAAATATTAGGATTCTAAAAGAAATTTTTAGAAATTATAAAAACTAATGGACATATTTCATTTAATATTTCTCCTTGAAGAAAATAAACAAAACATACCACAAAAAATCAAACCTAAAATAGAACAATGTTAACATAACACCTATGAAGTATGTTTTGCAAAATCTTCCTTAGTATGTGATTGAATAAAAGCAAATCTTTTACAAAAAGCTAAAAGTTCATTAAAATACTTTTCATTATTTCTCACTCTTTTGGGGGGCCTTTGAAACTAAACAGTTAATTCAATTTAAAGAAGTAGAATTCTTTAAACTATATTGTTAATTAAATAGTCTAAGATTAGATAGGGCAAAACAATATCCTTATGGTGTTTTTGTACAAACAAGTATACTTGAGACCATTGGGGTCATTTGACACTGTTGAGATGTAAGTAGAAACTAAAATATAATTAAAAAACATAGAAATTTCTTGGTTTCAGGGCTAAGGTTTGATAAATTTGGTCACGATGACTAAATATGGCTTAAAAATGTCTTGTAAGAAAAGGTGTTAGACTCCTTTTGTGAACCTGTGATGTCTAAAGCAAATCACAAGTTAACACATTCTGAGAAAGAAATATTCATCAAGTGCCACTAATGAATAATGCTGAAGGATACCACGATATTTGTAAAGAACAAGTATTTTTATTTGACTCCAAATTAATTTATATACTTTGGTTGTTTACATCATCATCTTTTCCATTAAACTGTAGCCTTTACATTTCTATTTATTTATTTACCCAGGATGGTGTCTTATACACATTAGGTGTTCAAGACATATTTATTGAATGAATGAATCTTTCTTTTGTGATAATTGAGACTTTTAAGCTAACAAATTTAAATTTGTACTATGTGTGAAACAATGTACTTTTCTTTATGACAATTAAGTGTAGTAATTTGATTATAACATTAAACATCTGGGTCTGAACTGATGTGTTTTTATAGAACCATGTTACAATATGCATTTTAAGGCTTAAAATGTTCTATGGTCTTTGGCCCTGGAATTCTGCTTCAATGAGTATGTTCTAATGACATAATTGATTCTAAAACAACATATTTTTGAAATGTGAAAAACTGTCTAAAATTAAATTGTCTTCCTTGCTTCTATATTACAGTTATTAATACTAGTTATTGATGACCACCATAGCAACTAAGTGGGATGGATTAATCAGAACAATTGATAAATTCTTCATCATTAAGAAACTCTAATTCTTCTAATTAAGAGATTCCAGATTGAAATTTTTTAAAGCAACTGCTACAAACAAGCAAAATTCATTTATTGCTAGAGAATGGGTCATCATTTGATGGAAGGAACACTCAATCACTCACTGATTCCCACATACATATCCCAGATACATTTTACCCCATATACATAAGAGTCCACCATGTGCCAGGCACTGTGCTAACTGCTAGGGACCAGAGGCACTGATTACAAATATGGAGGGTCTTGCACATAATAGAAAAGACTTAGTAGTTTATGCGATAGGCAATCAGGCAGAAGAATAATATGATTACATTTATAATTTAAAGATGATCATTACAGCGACAGTGTGGAGGATGAAGTGGGTAATGGGCAGAGTAGTGTGAGAAAGGCCGGTGATAAGACTCTTGAAATGGAAGGGTGGAAGGGTGAAATGAGAGCCTGAAATAAGACAGTAGTCATAAACACTGGAAGAGAAGACAGATATGAATTCCAGAAGAAATGACATGTTTTGAGTTGCCTGTCTTTTGCAATGACAGAAGGATATAAAAGATATTATAATGTTTGAAACTGGAGAGAACAAAAGGCAAAAGTGGACTTCCCTTTGGAAGCTCAGGGGAAATATGGAGCTGTTGGTATGGTCGGCCAGTCAAGGTTGCCTCTCATCCTCAGACAAAACAACAAATATTAACTATCTGAACAAGCAACTGCGGCCATTGGAACGCATGTACATAGGTAGTCAGAATTAATTATGTTTATATTTGTTCGAGTAATTGTTTAAATTTGTATACCCTTTTGGTTGTTCTTTGAAGAGTGATTTTCTTCTCCCATTACTAATACTTAATCCCAACACAAAGACCTCAAAAGTAAAATATTATTGCACTATGTTTTTCTTTCTTTTTAAAAAAACATAAAGATATATTTGACATATAACATTATTTTTTTCAACTATGAATTATGTAATATAAACCTTGGATTACTTCCCCATAACAAAATTGGCAATATTTTGGAATAAAATTTCAAATTTGTAAAAAATTCAATTTGGTGGGCGCCTGGGTGGCTCAGTCGTTAAGCATCTGCCTTCAGCTCAGGTCATGATCCCAGAGTCCTGGGATCGAGTCCCACATCGGGCTCCCTGCTCAGCGGGAAGCCTGCTTCTCCCTCTCCCACTCCCCCTGCTTGTGTTCCTGCTCTCGCTATGTCTCTGTCTCTGTCAAATAAATAAATAAAATCTTTAAAAAAAAATTCAATTTGGTGACCTTTCTTGGCATCCATTAGTTATCATATCGATGCCACCTACATAAAATTCCCCTTACAAAAAAAAAAAAAAAAAAAATTCCCCTTACCTTTCTGTAGGATAATGATCCCTTCCTGATTATCCTGTGCCGCACTCGAGCTATGTTCTCCAGTGTGGCACCCTTTTTCCTGCTGCTATGAAGAGTCTCTATTAAAGGCTGAAGGCTTTGATCACTGGATAAACATATCCTTAGATTATGCTATTCTCTCTCATTGCTTTATAGATTTCCAATCAATTTATCTTAGTAGTGTTTCAGCTAAGTATCACCCAAAGTACAGAGGTAGTTGTTGGACTATCTTCTTGTGAATCTTTTGACCAATCAATCAAATTAGACAATTCATGTAGATTATACATGTGCTCTGCATAATATGGTGAAATATTAATTTGTCTTTCATTCCATCTTGAAAGAACATGAGCTATTTTTCCCCCTTAATTCTATTCCAAGAAAAGAACTAAATGAACTGTCTTCTCCTCTGTGTCCCTCTGGGTACAAGGTCTCCTGCCCAGGAGCTATTTTGGAGATGGATGTAGAGAAATAGATCCAGACAGAGGTAAGCAAGAGAACTTTGAAAGGAGAGAGTTAGACAAGGAGAGGTTATTCAACCAGAGGGAAAAAGGAGCCATGTCTCCCCAAGCCAGTCAGGGCCTGGGTTTTTGTTGTTATTTGTTTTTAAATCCTGCTCATGGTGGGAAAAAAAAGGAAAAATAAAAATTTTATCAATAACCAGGAATGAAAATTAGGCATCACTAGAGATCCTTGAGATGTTATCAGGGTTCATTTATCCCATAGATCCTTGTGACTTCATCAAAGATTAGATTTATCTATATTTTTCTAAGAAGAAATACAGGAATTCTTTATATATCCTGTACACCACGAGTACTCTGTGGTTTCCTCTCTTCTCTCTCAAAGAGCCTTTTGAGGAATAAAATTCTTAATTTTAAGTAAGTACAATGCATCAAACTTTGATTTCATAGGTAGTGCTTTTTGTATCTTGTTGAAAAAAATCTCTTCATGCTAATAGTGTCCTGGGACCAAATTCCAAAATGTGAGTATAAGTTTTCCTGCCACATCACCAACAAGAATTCTCTGGACACCAGCTGGGTGTCCAACTCAACTCAATTCTGACACTATCTACCTGAAGATGGCATAAGATTCCATAGGTTAAGGGCTCAGTCCACAGACTGAGTCTCCTCCCTCCACCTCACCCCCACATACTTCAGAAGTCAGTCACAAGCCCGGGTGGTCACCTGGCTTCTGACCGACTGGCTATAAATCAGAGGTTCCCAATAACCCCCCTCTTTGGGCTTGTTTAATTTGCCAAAACAGCTCACAGAACTCAGAAAAAACATTTTACTAAATCACTGCTTTCCTGTCAAAGGATATAACTCAGGAACAGCCAGCTGGAAGAGATGCATAGGGGAAGGTATGGGGGAACGGGGCACAGAGCTTCCATACTGTCTCTCTAGGAATACTACTCTTTCAGATCTCCAAGTGTTGACCAACCCAGAAACTCTTCAAACCCAGTCCTTTTAGATAATTACAGAGGCTTCATTACACAGGTACGACTGTTTAAATCATTGGCCACTGACAATTGATTCAACCTCCAGTCTCTCTCCCTTCTCCTGAGGTCAGGGGGATGGGATTAAAAGATCCAACCCTCCAATCACATGGTTCATTCTCCTAGGAACCAACCCCCATCGTTAGGTGCTTTCCAAAAGTCAACTCACCGATACACAAAAATGCTTTTATTGCTTTCATCACTTAGGAAATTCTAAGAGTTTTAGGAGCTCTGTGGCAGAAACACAAAGACCAAAGGCATATTTCTAAATAAAAATCACAATATCACACATGCACAAAGTCATGAAGATATCATTTTGTTTTCTGGTAGAAATGTTACTGATTTGTTTTCTACATTTAGTTTGATGTCCTTTTCAAATTAATTTTTTGTGTGTTGTGAAGTAGTGATCAAGGTTCATTTCTTTCCATATTGAAAAGAACAATCTATAGAGAGAGAAAGAGAGAGAGACATATATTTGAAATGTTTGGAAGTATTTTTCTGGACTGTTATCCTGTCACATTGTTTTCTTTGTCTATTCTTACGTTAATACAAAACTATCTTAATTATTATAGACTTACTTACTTAATAATGCTTAGAAACTGATAGTGTAATATAAACAACTTTGTTCTTCAGAAGAATCAATCAATCCATCAATCCTGTTCATGATGAAGATCTATTTGACTGACTAGGTAGTTAACTGGCTGTAGGATGACCGCAAAAGACAGACCTGGAGAGTTCTGGGGTCATGAGGAGTATGGCCTGGGGAATTAGGGCTTCAATATATGAAGGAGGACCAGATTCAGCAACACTGGTAGCAGTAAGAGCAAAGGGGATTCTGAAGTTTTACCTTACTCTGTGAAGGGTCAGACCTCTCCTGCATTCTGGGTACCACATAGGCTTCCTTGATACTTATTCAACACTAGGCAGAGCTGAAAGTGCTCCCAGACTTGATTAAGTCTGAATGTCTTGCTGTTGTATTTAGCTGGAGCTCTAAATAAGATATAATATTATTATGGTTAAGAACAAAGAAATAACACGGTGTCTTTCACTGGAGTATTATGAAGTGAATTTATAACCACAACACCTTTAGAAATTCTAACTTCTCTTGCTTCAAACATCTCCATGAGGGCAGGGACTTTGGTTTTCTCATGTTCCTCCTCCTATATCTTGGCACATATGTTCATTAATCACATGAATAAAATCCATTGTATGTTGGACATTATGACTCTTTGCATTATCACTCTTTTATTGTGGTATCTATGGAATATATGTGGTAGAGGATTTACACATCTCTCATATTTGCTATTTTTACCATAAAGAAAGCTCTCATTCAATTAGGACTTTAGCAGTTCCAATCCACAAAGAGAAGACCACATAAACATGGAAATAATACATGGCCCAGATGTAATTGGCCTCCAATTCATTACTTCTCTCCACTTTCTGCATAACTTAGCGCTTTACAGCATCACCCACTATACAAATATATCCCACAAACCACCATGACCAGAGGAGACTTTAATGGCCATCTGATGAGCAGTACTAAGAATTTCCCTCTGAGAAAATCCTCATCTTCCTTTCTTTCCTGGTCCTCCCTCCTACCTCCCTCCACTCCCCAATCTCCCCTTCTTTATGCAACACTATTTGCACTGGCCCAAGCTCTTCCAATTTTGTTTTAAACAACTAGATACCTATCACCTTATATTGTATCCAAGTATATGAAAAGCTATTATGTTGAAGATAACTTTGAACCCACCTGGAAAAAACAATCCAGCAGTGTGTAACCTTCCTCAGAAGAGTGTGTATGTGTGTGTGCTGATGTGCTGAAGTCGGGATATGGTGAGGTTGTGAGTAAACAAACATTTTTCTCCCTGTCACAACATCTTTCATGTCACATATGCAGTTTAAACCTAGACCATATATTTTTTCACACCAATCTTGTCAGTTGCTCTTTAGAGCAGTCTTTTCTTTCTATTGTCTTGTTTTCTCTGCTTAGTTTGTACTCTTTACTGCCTCACACTTCGCTGCAGGAAGCAATTTAAAATCCTTTTTTTTCTCTTTAACATTACAACTCACTTAGGAATAGAGCTTATAACAAAAACAATTTTTGAAGAGATAGAGAACATCAGTCTCTCCACAAGTTAAATTTCATTCCAAAAATGAAAAATCGTTAGTCCCGAACTATGCCTTATCTACTCGACTTGTCAAAGTTTTTAGTTGAAAGCAACATAAACTAACTGTGAAGGATTTGAATAGAAAAGGAATTTCCTGAGACTAATTGTGTTAGCTTCTAAAACCTGCTGGGTGCTTTAAAACACTGGCTCAGAAAAACCAGAAGAAACCACAAATTCTAGACAGCAAGGATCAGAGTCAAAAATCACTCCACATAACTCTCCAATGAAGACACTATTAACACTATGTATCAGCATTAGACACTTTAACTTGTACCATCCCAGGCTCTGAAATATCAGAACTCTCTGTGAACTGCTAGTGCCCAAAGGGGCCTATGTTAGTCTTGTCTTCTTGCCTCCATGGTTTTCAGACTGATGCTTGAGATTGGCTAAGCTGAGGTAATGTGCTTAGGTCCTCACTTTCCTCATCAATAAATTAAGATAATTTGCATATGACCCATTGAACTTTTATAATTACTTGCCAGGGAAGATGGGACAAGGTATATTTGCCCTTTTATGCTTGTATGGTCTTCTACTTCCAATACCTATCAATAGGAGATCTTCAAACATAAGAACGAGGCTCAATTCTTGTAAAGAAGCAAAACAAAACAATAATGATAACACCAAATGTCCCATTACAATAATATAATAATGTAGAAATTTCCAAATTGAATTTGATTAAGTTACATCGAACTCAGTATTCTAGATTTGAAACTATACCCAAATGATGGTGTATTTAAAAAGCTTAGAAACACATCTCAACAATGCATTACCATATATAATGGCATTATATATGGCAGTTTTATAATATGATAATAGAATGAAATATTTATGTATAATATAATATTAATAAAATGTAATGATTATGTACAAAATGATTATATATATATATATATATATACTTTTTAAAAAAAGAAGAACGGGGGGTGCCTGGGTGGCTTGGTCAGTTGGGTGTCTTCCTTTGGCTCAGGTCATGATCCCAGAAACCTGGGATTAAGTCCTTCATTAGGCTCCCTGCTCAGCGGGAAGCCTGCTTCTCCCTCTCCTCCCTGCTCATGCTCTCTCACTATCTTTGTCTCTCTCAGGTGGATAAGTATAATCTTTAAAAAAAAAAAGAAGAGGAAGAACAAGACTACGTACTTTTAACATTCCCAGACTCACACTATGTTCACATTCAATAAAGCCAAAACAATTTTCTAAACTTTGGTGTATTCCTCCTTGCAGTCCTTCCTCTGTGTGTTAAGATAAAGAGTCACAATCTTTTATTTGACCTCACTATGAATATGGCTACTCGCTTAGTCTCCCTTTGAAAGTAATGAATAATTGGTCTTCACTATATTTGTGATATAATGACAAGAATAGTCTTTCTAGAAGGTAGGTCATCTGGCAATCACATTTGGAGCATCATATTTTGTAATCACCCTGTCTGCTTCAAATCAATGTCACCACTCTCTTTTTGTGGCTTCCACAACCCTCTACCTCTGTCAGTCGATGTTACCAGGAACTACCCCTTCAAACTTTCAGCTGCTCTTGACTCCTCTTTGTGGCATCCTTGCTTCACCTGCACTTCTGCACTGTATCATTTCAGGTCCCCCTCCCAGCATCAGGTAGTCCCTTATGCCTTATCCATTTCCTTGGGTCTCTCAAGGCAACGTCAAAGTTCAGGTCACTCCTGCCCTCATCTGTGCCAAACATCAAACTAGTGGATTTTGATGGATAAGCCAGAAAAACACATTCAATTACTCAATTTTACTGGATAGACCCTATCGCAATTATTTTAGTCTTATTGACTCACAGCCAATTGTTTTATATAAAAATTATTTATGAAAATTGTTTTATATGCAAGGATTTTTAAAAATAGTTGTTATTATTTCCTTTGCATTGGAGTCTTCCAAAGGGAAACCACTTTCTCATTCTCTGATTCTCAATTCTGACTCTTCAGAGGACAATGGATTCAGTAGAAAGGTCCTAATGTTCTAAAAAGGGGACAATCTTTGAGTCAAAACATCTGGGGAAGAATCCTCCCTCTTGCATGTTAGCTCTGTAACCACATGCAACTATGTTCACTTCCATGCCTTACTTTGCTTATCAATAAATTAAAATAAGTGCATCTAACCCACACTGCTCTTGTAATTACTCTTCAGGGAATTTCACTGGCTTTAACTAATTTCCCTAGTTTTTAAACGTAAGTGGACATTGAATCTTTCCTGTTTCCCTTTTACTCTTTTAGAGATCTGTCTTTAATCCTTTCTAGTTTGCTTCTCAAGTATTATTCCATACATGCTTCCTGACTGCAAACTTTATCCCTGAATCATTCTTGATCTTCTGTTCTTTATGTAAGTGAGAAAAATGGAACCATCCTTTGCTTTGTTTGCACCCCCAGGATGGCACAAGAAGTGCATTTTTATCTAAATATTTGATTAGGCAGAACTTTAGAGATTATAATTTCAGTATCTTCCAGAAAAATGTAAGTTCTGATCTACCTGTAAGGTTAGAAAAGCTGAATTGCTCTGATACAAAAATCTGAGGTTATATTTTTTCATCACTTTTCTTTTGTTTTTGTCCTGAGAGGTTAGGGTTGAAGAGGAGAAGAAATGAATGGGAAATGATGGTTAGAGTGAGGAGACAAGGGAGCATTTACAAGTCAGAAGAGAGAATAATTTTAAACATGAGTTTTAAAATTAGTATTTAATTTTAAGTTGTTTACATGGTAATATACATTTACCTCTCTCCCCAAACCTACAGTTGTCTTGTTTGAGGGGGATTTTGTGGAAGTTTAAAAAAAAAGAACTGCTTTCCACTTCTAGTTCAACATTTGAGGAACACAGTCAGCCTGTGGACCGAAGTGTTGGGGCTGACCTGATTGACCAAAATGAGAGGTGTGTGGCAGAGACGAAGGTCAGAGTAAAAATCCCCTGGAGGTTGGTAGAAAATCTGGGGGGGTTCAGTAACCTTTATAACAAAGAGTGAGGTAGGAATTTGAGCAATTACCAGTAAGATGTTAAGAATCAGAGAGTTAAGGTGATTCCTACATATACTCCCAAGTCTTTCCCACATTTCATAAGTGCATACCTTACTCTTACTTTTAAACACATTATTTCTAAAAGTGAAATCACATTTCTTAAACAATGTCCAAAATCAGATGTCTATTATTTTTATCACAGGTACCAAAATGAGGACATCATCTTTAACCTTAACGTTCTCCCATTTTCATCTGTTACTAAGCTTCTATTTATTACGAAGTATGTTCAACAGTAGTTACCATCAGAAAATCTAATCCCTGCTATTTGCCAAAATGCATCACAAAAAAATAATTGCTAAAGTCATGTTTCCTTGCTTGTTTCTTCACTTTTAAAAAAAATCAATAAGAATCTTGATATTGCATATATTGGAAAATTATTACATACGCTGGAAAAGACGAAATCATCTTTCCTTTCTGTATCTTGAAACGCATACAGAGCTAGCACTTTGCTCATCAGGATTTCATGGAATGTTCTAAAGGAAGAAAATGATCCAGGGTACAGCTAACAGAAGGCTTTATTTGAAAAAAAAAAAAAAAAAAAGATAAGCAAAGACTTTAAAGCAGTGTTGTAACTTGAAATGGAGGGGGCAAGCATTTTATAGGTCAGCAAGAGGGGTCAGCTGAGGTTCAGATAGTTTCCAGAACGGCTGGTCAAAATGGTGCCTGGAAAAGGCAGGAATCATTCTTGTGTTTAGTAGCTGTTTCATGGGCAGTCTGGATTTATCAAGATGGATGGGGACAAGAGCTAATGGCTAAGGTCCTGCAAAAGGGGTGAAACAGAACACCTGAGGGAAAGGACAGGCGAAGCCTGCTGTGGAAAATTCCCACCTTCCTGCGTCTCTCACACTTCCCAAACAGCACAATAAATACAGCAGCAGCACACACATCAAGAGTTTTTCTAACAACTGATGTGGTAGAATATTTTACAATTCTTCGTGCAGTCTCTCAGATGTATTTGCTTGTTGATCAGTCCAAATTTGTGTTTTTCTATCCATAGAACCACTGTTTCTTTTTTTTTCTCTCTTTTTTTTTATTGTTATGTTAATCCCCATACATTACATCATTAGTTTTAGATATAGTGTTCCATGATTCATTGTTTGTGCATAACACCCAGTGCTCCATGCAGAATGTGCCCTCCTCAATACCCATCACCAGGCTAACCCATCCGCCCACCCCCCTCCCCTCTAGAACCCTCAGTTTGTTTTTCAGAGTCCATCGTCTCTCGTGAGAACCACTGTTTCTAAATGTCGTTCAAACATAGAATCCACCCAAAAACTTCTAAAACAAAATGCCCAGGTAAATAATGGGACTTCATTTCAAAGTGAGACATAATATCGATTTTATTTTTAAGAGGGTGGAGTTAGACTCTCTCAGGTTATGTTTAAGCAGAAGAGTTTTGAACTACGGACCGAACTCCTGTTTTCCAGACACTGTTCAGTTAGCTTTAAATTCTGCAGAGTATGGTATGAAAGTTATCTGGATTTTGAGGTTATGTATTGGGGAGGAAAAGGAGCAGATATCCTAGAAGTGTCTGCCAGATATTGTGAGTAGAGTGATCTGGTAGCTGACTTAGAGGAGGAAATTTTGAAAATGACCACAGATGAGGACATTCAGAAAGTGTAACTGCATCATCTCTGGTGTACCCACTCAGTTTCATCCCTTCAATAAACCTCATTAGTAAATTCTACATTATTTATCACAATTGCACTTGTACACGAGGTAGCCTGGGGAGTGGAGAAATAGAATGACTTAAATGAGAACAGCACAGCCCAGGAGGCCAATTCGAAATGAATAACACACATAAAATTGGGGGGAAATAATACTGTGATTCTTAGTTACAAAATGATGTTGTTAGTGACTTACTGACTATGCATAATCTCAGTAACCATTTTTAAATAATGAAGAAAAAAATTTTTGTAATTTTTCACTATACACTTGTGATAACTGCAATACAGTTTATGCAACAAAACATTACCAGAGATTATGCAACTAGAGAAAGATCACTCCAGAAGAAAGTAGCAATTATCAACAAAATATCTGATCTCTGATGCCTTTGCATTCAAATAAGGAGACTATGTTACTGTGGGACTAGGTTTAAAGATAAGTAGTTTAAAGAGATTATTCCCCCTCAAGGCATTCTGACTCTTGAAATATAGTAGTAATACGCAAAATTTATACCTGATCTCAAGAGTATGTGGGTACATAGTATTTTTTAAAGATTTATTTTTTATTTATCTGAGAGAGAGAGTGGGCGAGCGGGGTTGGGGAGGGACAGGGGAGAGAGAGAGAATCTCAAGCAGACTCCCTGCTGAACACAGTGCCAGATGCCAGGTTCAATCTCAGGACCCTGACATCATGACCTGAGTCGAAATCAAGAGTCAGACACTTAACTGACTGAGCCACCCAGGAGCCCCTATAATATTTTTTCATAAAGAAAATTATAGTAAATAAAATCTCAAAACCTCCAACACTGCAACCACTTTGGTTGTGTTTTTTCTTTCAATATTACATATTAAGTAAGTATAAATATTTGGAAAAATAAATGAAATACAAAATATATACTGTTGTATCTTTTGAAAATTATGATTATTCTATAGTTAGATAATTCAATAAAAAGTAAATTTGTTTTAGTATATTTCCTTTGTGTGTTCAAATACATACATAAATTTAAATAATTACTATAGGCTTAGCATTCAGACAGATAACTGGGCTACATTTATGAAGGAACTAATCTTTATGTATATATACATTTTTATTCACTTATTTAGTAAATTCTCAATAAATGTTTAATGAATGAATTTAAAAAAAAAAAAGCTGGATAACCAAAGCAACTCAAATGCACAAAAAAACTGAAGTTGGCAAATTGTTGAAGTATTTTACCTGTTTCCTCTTGCTGATAATGTTATGGCTCTATAGCATAACTAGTGCTTCTATGAGTAAGGTCCCTGGACCAGCAATATTAGCATCATCTAAACATTTGTTAGAAACCTGTGCATTAACACAGCCTCCCATTGATTCCGATGCAGAATAAAGTTTGAAAAACATTAATCTAGGCTAAAGTGTTGGCTCCTGCTTCCAAGCTTATTTTCTGTCATCCTGCCCCTTCCTACTCACAGAATGGAACACCATCTAATAGGACACCTGGGCCAATCATATTCTCTCCCTCTAGGACTTAATCTAAGAGACCTAAAGAATGGAAACCCATAAGCAGGAAATCATTTTTGAAGCTGGGGAGTCAGGTATACTTAGTATAACGAGAACAGACATTTTGGGGTCTTGTGGACAACAGAGAGTGTTGGTTTATGGACAAAGGTATGAAAATAGAGCAGATGAAAAAAGAGAGACAGAAATGATTAAGTAGTCACTCTTGTTGCCATATTTTTCTTATTGTCAGTTTGGCCACACGTCATTTCTGGCAGTATTTTTTGTTCTTGGGTTTGGTGTGATATCTCAGTACAGATGTTATATCCCATATGTTATATCCGTGAGTTAGATAATTTTCTCTCTCTTGCAGCAAAATAATTTCAATACAAAATGGGTGCATAATAGCAGTTGGTTAGGGGCACCTGGGTAGCTCAGTTGGTTAAGCATCTGCCTTCAGCTCAGGTCATGATTTCAGGTCCTGGGATCCAGCCCTACTTCAGGTTCCCTCTTCAGCAAGGAGTCTGCTTCTTCCTCTCCCTCTATCCCTCACCTCCCCCCGACCCAAAACAGTTTGTGCTCTCTCCCTCATACTCTCTCTTTCTCCCAGTATCTCAAATAAATAAAATCTTTAAAAAACAGCAGTTGGTTAATTGTTTAAATAAAGTAAAATAAGAGTGATCAACTGTTGAATAAGGCTAAATGGATTTGCAAGTAATTGGTGGATGAGGTTATTTAAATGAAACTTTTCAAACCAGGTAAAATGCTAAAAGCAAAGTGAAGATATACTTTAAAGCACTGTAGACAAATGTTTTCCCATTAGCTATTAAACTATCCTATAGATGCCATTTCTAGAACACATTCTGGTTGTTCTTGTTTAAATGAATCCCTCGATGCCCTGGGTATTTCTGGATGTAGCAGGAAAAAAAAATCCCTCAAACTTTTAACTTGCCATTTATTTCTTATTTGATTTTAGACATTTTACTTAACTCTGTATCTCAGTTTTCCCACTGCAGGTTGAAAAAATACTGTAGCATTGTGGTTATAGGATTTTGTATGTGAATGAAATTTCCTGAAGATATCTCTTAAGAGGTTTTATTATAATATTTTTATATTACATTTCCTTTAATTGGTATTTTATTGATACTAAAACAAAGGTAGCAACTTTGGTGGTTGCCTATGTTTGAATTGTTATTATTAAAATATTATTCTTTTGTATATTCAGTGTTTATTATTTTTCTTTAGTATCTTGACTTTAGTACTTTTTATCGAAACCCCAATACCACATGCATTTTTCTTTCACATACCAATAACTGCAAATAAAATATTTTAAAAAAACTTTTCCTTCTAATATTTCAGAATTCCATACAATGGACTTAGATAGATTTAAGGACTATAATCATGAAATAAAATGTTCAAACTGTATTACATTTTATCATGTGTTTAATCGATGCTTTCAATCATAGCTGAAGTGACCATAGAAGTCTCTCTTGCACTTTTTAATCAAATAGGAATTTAGCTCATAGGCAATTTTCAGGACTTAGAATTAGAGAGTTATGCTCATCTGCTAAAGATGCAGGAATGAAAAGGCCAGAAAGAGCGATGACCCAAACAAACTTCCAATGGGGTTTGCCCCCAACACAGTTTATGCATGCATGAATTCTTTCCTTATTGACTATTTCAATACACCTCTGCTGCTGAATTTTCTCCAATAAAATAAGCTAATATTTCTCTCTTCATCCCCAACTAATACAATTAGTAATGATGCTTTCTTTGGCAGTAAGATTTACATGTACTCAAAATTAAAGAAAAGAAAATATAAATCCCACTGAAGTGGGTTCATCCTTCTTGTTTTCACTTTTCTTCCTCTATAAAAGCTTCACTCTTTCAAATCCAGGATCTTGTCATCACAATGCGCTGCTCCAAGGCAACATCTGGAACCTTGATCTTACACTTTCCAGCCACATCATGCTACACCTCTCACAGCTGGAACCCACAGTAAGTCACCAAGGCACACTGTCGCTGCTTTGCAATGTGCACTGTGCTCCAATACTCACTACCCAGGTCCGCATTCAAGAAGCCTGCTTTGAACCATTCATTACAAATGCCCCAGATGCCTTTTTCTTTCTTTCTTTTTTTCAGATGCCTTTTTCTTAACTCTTTGCATGTTCTATTCATCTGTTTCTGCCAACATCTTGTGCTAATTCAGATCCTAGGTAACATATGCTACTGAAGAAAACTACAGAAAGGTACATCTTAGCTCACTATTTGCCTGATACCAAATTAGCTTCTTGACTGCTTATCATCAGTGCTGATCCCTGGTATGTAGTACTAATCTATATTTCTAAACTTAAATTTGGTCTGTTCATTATATTTCCTATATTTCGTGGCAACAGCCTGAATATGCTACAAGCCAAATCACTGAAACTCAAGTTTCTGACTACCTCTTTCTCTCTTCATAAATATTTGCTGGATCCTTATTTTTAAGACCTTGATTCGTCTGGCATGCACCTAATTTTTCTAATTATTTTCAAAAATATTCCTCTATATTGAATTAAACTCCAGACAAAGGGTACAATGCATTGTTCCTAAATTTGACATGTACTACCCTGGTTCCACTCATCTTGTCCTAAAATAACCTTGCCCATCTACCCCCCTAACCAATAAAGCATTACTCATCTGAACCCATCTGACAGGGCATCTCTCAGAAGTCATAGTGCCAAATCTCAATGACTTCTTCCACTTGTTTCCTTCCTTCCTGCTTTCATTGTCATTTTTTTTTTTATCATTTTTACCTTGTGTAGGACCTGTATGAATGGGACAGTGGTGAAAGGAAAGTAATGTTTATCAAGAATTTCAATGCCAAGGAGTACTGTAAGCATTTTTCATTAAAATGCATTGCCTTATTCCCTTATCATATAACATAAGATACATTATCTTTACAATAAAAGGAAGCAGGCTCCTTGGAGAAATGCCTAATTCTGTGGTTGGGCAGGGAAAACACAAGAGGAGCCTGGAACATCTTGTAATCCCAGAAAGTAAGAAAGTGAGCCCACTCCAGTCCCCCAAACTTGCCAAAAAGAAAAAGAAAAAGGATAGAAGAATGTCAAAAAGACATCGAGGACATAGGGACCAATTAAAAAAAAAAACAAACAAAACTCAATGGAACAACTGAATTGAAACAATGTGAATAAGTAAATAAATAATATTAGTATTAGAATATAATTCAAAGAATAAAATAAATACCCATATAGTCAGTCATTCTCTCTATATATATCTGTATCTATCTATCTTCAATCAGTATAGACTATGGTTACATGTATCTATACTGATTGAATCAGTTAATTATGAATGAAAAGGACAAACCTTCTTTAATAAAGAATTACAAATAATAAGCTTAGGAAGAATGAAAGAAATTGAAAATTGCCAATCAAATAGTAATAATTGCTGTGGGAAGATCCACTGATAAATTATAAAATTACTGAGCAGAACTTTAAGGAGAAACAGGATATTTAAACAGTCTCAAAGTTTCTCCCCCAAGTATTTATTAATTACTCTAATGATTTTAACATACATCCACAAGTTCTTTGACACTCCTCCCTCCTGGAGGTCTGATAATGAGCAAACATTCTGTAGATCCAAATTGAAGGACATTATATAAAAGTACTCTTCAAAAACCACTGAAAAACAAAGAAAGACAACTGTCACAAATCAAAGAAGATAAAGAATATGTGATAATTAAATGAAACGTGGATCCTAGAAAAGCAACAACAAAAGGGTATTAGTAAAAAAAAAACAGTGAAATTCAAATAAAGTCTATAGTTTAGTTAATAGATTACCCATTGTAATTTCTTAATTTTGATAAATATGCCATGATTATGTCCAATGTTAACATTAGGGGAAGCTGGATGAACAGCATACGGCAACTCCTCACACTCTTTGCAGCTCTTCTGTAAATCTAAAAGCACTTAAATGTAAGAATCTTCCCCTCTATCTGATAACAAGGAATCCAATTCTGAAAACCTACTTCCATGACTATAGCCATTCAGGAGCACATCAGACTAAAGGGCTTATTTCTAAAATGATCCACCCTGCTTGGAAAATTGGGTTATTTTTTTTTTTCTTGTTACATTTAAATTCTATCTTGTGACAAAGAACAGCCATGAAGAGGTAAGTAAATACTATTAATTGTTTAAAAATATTGGAATGATTTGTTTTAGGTTTGCAGATTGTACACAAATAATTCCATCTCTTCCCAAAATTTTTGGGCATTCTTGAGGGGGGAAAGGGTAGTTTTAGTTCTGTGAGTTACTCATTATGGCTGCCTATTCTGATAATGCTCAGCGCATAACTGTTTAGCTTCTCATACTTCTTTTCAATTTAGACACAAAATTTGAAACACACTACTTAGGTTCTGTTGATAATATGATTCTTTTAGATACTACTCGATTTTATCGTCTCCATCACGAATGTAGTACTACTTCAAATAACAGATTTTTTTTTTCTGTAAAATTATGCCAGCTACTTCACAAGACTAATAAAGTAAAATCATAGGACTCTTTTTCTCAATACAATATAGTAAATATTTATGCATTTGTAATGCCTGGTTTTCATCCTGACTACCTCCTCTGTGATAAGAGCAATATATATTTTAGAGTTTGGATGTTTGATTTAACAGCTAAATTCCTTGATTTTTTTGTTTAACATTTATTTTGGAAAGATAAAATATGTATGCAATCTTTCACTGCCCCTAGAAGAAATGACGTGTACATGAAGAGAATAAAATATTATATTTATACACATTAGTATCTGTAGAAGGTAGAATATTATATTTCAAATTCATTAGAGTTTTTGTTTCTTTAAGGATTCTGACAAAGGTATTTCTTAAAATTTAATTTTTATTATTATCACAGTCAATATTAACTATGATATATGATTATCTCAGATGATTGCACTGACTCCATCCAACTCTCTTTTAAAAATAAATATTAAGAATATACAGCAAAAACTCATTTTGGCTATTGGGATTTCCATTCTAATTACTTGAGTAATTCTTAGAACATGCACTGGAATAAATAAAATAAAGTCAGAAGAAACAAGTTCCCTATGGTATCCACACCTGGGGAAGGGTGGAAGACTTGGGTGAGCTAAGGAAGAGGACGACATTCAAAGACAAGCCCAGCACCCTGTGTGCATGGTGATGGCAGTGTATAAGGAGAGAAGGTAGCTGTGCCTTCCTAGAGCAGGTGGTCTAAGGATTGTCTCCTGGAGACACAGAATTCATCCAGTTGAGGGGAAGAGCAGTGTGGCTAGAAAAGACATTCCAGGCAGAGAAGTTCATACATGCAGAGCCACGGACCTCGGGATAGAATGGGAACACAAGGCAACAGCAAGGACTTCTGTGGGTTTGTACTTCAGTGAATAAATCGTAGAGGGGAAGGCAAGAGATGAGTCGGGGAACCTGGATGGGACAAAATCATGAAAGTATTATTACACATTTTTCAAGTACTGTGGTGGTTAAAAGGAAGGACTTTTATTAACTATTGGAATTTGGTAAAGTTATTTTTCTCATATTTATTGTGAGGAATAAGACCTGCATGTAAAGTTTCTAGTAGAAAATGGGGCACCTACTAGGCAAACAGTATATGGTAGAAGAAGTTGTTATTGCTTTCATCTTTGTTACATCATTATCATCATTACCATCCAGCAATAAGATGCTACGGACACATTTGAAGCAGGAAATTAACATGATCATATTTGTGGTCTGAATAGCTATGTTTTTATCCCATTGACTCTGTGATTGGCTATTAAATGTTTTCTTTTATTTTACTTCCTTTTTTCTTTCTTTTTAAAAAGATAGGGCCATGGAAGCACAACACTTAATCTGCCCCATTCTGCATTTGGAAGGGTGAATGTTTTGAAGAAAATGCTCTCTATTCCAGGGTCCTGAACGGCACCTGCTCTACAAACTTGTTTCCAGACTCCTCCTTATCT
The DNA here is from genome assembly GCF_004348235.1 of Phoca vitulina. Taxonomy (NCBI): domain Eukaryota; kingdom Metazoa; phylum Chordata; class Mammalia; order Carnivora; family Phocidae; genus Phoca; species Phoca vitulina. Next base: position 2,881,193 of record NW_022589707.1, read on the forward strand.
TCCTATACAGTAAGTTTCAGGTCCCATCATCTATGCTATCTTCATTTCCCCCACATTTTTTTTAACCTTCTCTTGTGCCAACAGAGTTATTTTCCAAAAACAAAATGGGAGTGGTTTGCAACAGGCAGTCAAGGTAAAAGTCTGTTGTTCAGAGTTTGGGCAAATGAGGAAGGTCTGAATTTGGGGGTCAGGTGCTAAGAACAGAAAAGCTATGAAAAAGGGAGACACACTTTAAAAGTAACATCTAAAATTAATAAAATCATTTTCTGTCCTTGGGCTGGTCACACAAAATTCAAATGTATGTGGTGGGTGGAGGGGAAATGTAGTTAGAGAAAATAAAGAGTGACTTCTTATGGTGCAGAGCTTTCTATCTCCAGTAAAAATACTCATTGGGAAGTCTGTGAAGAGCCACATTTGGATTGTGAATCTATGTCGGTGATTTGGATTTGGTGTGTGTGAAACTGAATTACTGTTCCCAACTATTTGCTCAGTCCCTGATATAAGATTATGGGAAATCAGCTGCAATTATGTGAGAGTTCTGGTGCAGTCAGTCCCTGGGCGAGGTAAGCATCTAGTCCTCACTGACTTCTGCTTGGTTGTGGGACATGCTTTGGCCAATGGATACGAGCAGCCATGACATTTACCATGATTAAGAAGAAGCTCTAATGTGATTGCTTGCTCCACCTCAGCCTCTCTCTCTCCGGTTCTGTCCTCTGCCCTGAGAACTGCATGACCCAACAATTTTCACTCTGAGGCCTGAATTATGAAGTCAAGCAAAACTGAGCCCAGCAGAGCCCAGCCAACCCGAACTCACCATGCAGTCCCCATGTGAACAAGAAACAAATGTTCTTGCCGCCTGCCTCTGAGATTTGAGGGTTGTATGATATTGCAACAACAAAAAGCTGACTGATAAAAAAAAGCCTGTGTCCCTCGAGAAGACCTGAAATCTCTTATATCACACCATAAAATCAACTCTGAACTTCCTAATGAGTACCAGAATATTTACTTTCTCCATGAATTAAAAGACATGTGAAAATATTTAATGTTGGGGCTCCTGGGTGGCTTAGTCAGTTAACTGTGTGAGTCTTGATTAATTGGCTCAGGTCATGATCTCAGGGTCACGGGATCGAGCTCTGTGTCCGGCTCCACACTCAACTCAGTCTGCTTGTCCCTCTCCTTCTGTCCCCCCCTCCCACTCGCTCTCTCTTTCTCTCTCTCAAATAAATAAATAAAATCTTTAAAAATATATATATATATATAATGCTAAATCTGTAGCTCTGAGTCATTTACTGGAGTTTGAAAAACTCTTTGGGAATCACAATCGAGTATTAATCCAGTTAGAACAGCGTGGTCTCTACAGCCTCAACTTCCTAGTTACTTCATTTTCTGATTTATATTCCCCTCCCATTCCATTTTTCAGTCAAAATAATGAAGTTAATTAAAATTAACACCTATTACATGTTGGAAGTAAAAGTTATATAATTCTTTCGCTATATGCAACTAAGTAGGAATATCAATCTTCAAAATGAAATTAATTATTTTATACTTTCTACTACATAATTCTTTTATTATAAAATGATATGGGGAAATGAGGTATGTTTTAAAATTCCAGGTAACACCATGTCTGTTTTTTTTATAATTGTGCATAAGTTTATATTTGTGCATAAGCAAGGCAAAAAAAATCCTTAAAACTACCTTGTAATGAATACATATTTTTAAAAGTCATCTATTTTTTTCTTCCTATAGAATACATTTTCAATATTATGCCATACAATGGAAAGATAAGATAGAGTGAAAGATAAGTAAATAAATAAAAACAAGAGGGAATTACTAAATTTGGTATCTGTTACTCATAATAAAGTTATAATTTATGTAAAACTAAGATAACAAGACACTTATAATCAAAATAATTAACATTTTAAAGGCTAAAGTTTTAATGAGGAAGGGTAATTTGATTATATCTTTATGGCTCAGGTGTTTTTTAATATGTATTTGTCTAATATAAGATTATGTTTTGTAGCATTGTGATGGTTCTATATTTCATCTAATCAGATAGTCATGAGACCTAGATATAACATTCTGGTTTATATTGTCTCTTATTTCAAATTTATGTGTAAGGAAGATTGTATTAACCAAGAAAGTCTAGGGGGGGAAAGACTCATCACTGTTACAAACAATAAACTAAATGACTTTTACTATAAGAAAATATGTGTCTTTGGACCACCGTGAGTTTGCTAACCTATCATATGATCTTGTTATGTTATTAAAAGACAGTATGCATAGTAATTTTATACCTTTTTGCATACTTGTTAGGCATACTATTATCCCATATAAATGCTATCCTCCTCAATCTAAAATAAATACAATGTCCCCTATTTTTATAAATTTGAAGCTATTAAATACGATTAACATCAACCTACCCACTAGCATGGCCACCCACACACACCCACATCCAGCTCTACCTTCCACATAGAGCAGGCCAGGCTGGATAGCTGTGAATTACCTGTCTGAACAAAGGCAATGAGCAAAGTGATGCAACAAATAGAAGCCATGGCCACGGGTAAGCAGAAGGCCTGGGGTAAGTGGAAGCTTTGGCCGTAGTAAGAGAGAACAAACCATGTGCTAACTGAAGGACCACTCTACTAGCATACACTGAAGAGGGAGGTCCACCACAAGCAAATCTGCCTCGCCCTCTGTAAGAATTTAGACTGTAATTAAATACGTACCGTCCTTGCTAAAGGTCAGTTCCATGGTATAAACCCCAGGGGTGAGTAGGAAACTCACAGTTTTTGAGGAACACTGCGGCTGAACTAGATGAAACTGTTGCTTTTGCAGGCCAAAAATGCTGAATATTAGTAACTTGATCAGGTTCAACCTCATGCGCAGTATTAGAAACTTCACATGGTTGACTCACATAATTTTCACAACATGCCTCAGACAAGGTATTATCATTACCTCTCTTTCTTAATAGTTGCTGAAATTTATTACACATGATGTTAAGTTACCGTGACAACAATATTTTAGATTCACTTTGGTGTAGTTTGTGTTAGGTACGTAACAGATTTCATTTGTGTAGCTGGTATCTAGAATGACTACCATATTTTATATTTTTGAAATGAATAAGATGGCCTGGAGCCATAATAAAATATAAGTCTTTCCAAGTAATGAAGAGAAAGCTTTTCACCAAAGAGCACCTCCATATGCAAATCTTCGACTCCAGTTGTATTTAAAATTAAAATTTCCTATTTTTTCCTTTTCTTTTGCCAAGAAAGATCTATCATTCCTTTTAATACAAATGAGTACAATCTAAATCTTTCTTGATATTTCTAATCTAATGAAGGGACAAGGAAATAAAATGCTATGTTTCTTGTCATTTTTCCCAAAAGGATTTGAAATAAACTTGTTCAGTGATGACAGCATAATAATGAAAAGTGTATAATGGAAACAGCACTCTGACAGGTTTTCAAATACCTATGTGGAAATGAGAAAATCAACTCATTGCATGGCAGGACTGAATGGACCAAGCCCAAAGTCAGAAATAGAAAGTAATACTGAAGCAGGACACAATGACTGAGATTTGGATTAAAAGTGACTTGTGAATAATTAACAGAAACTTGCGGCCATGTATGCCAAGCCAAGGCACACACCACCAGGAGAGAGATATGCGTGAGGTCAGATGTGTCCTTTCCAAACATTTGTTCTAGCTGATATATGATTAAAAGAAAAAAAAAAAACAGTTATATGTTCTGAGATTCATGTTTAGGGAAGAAGAGGTATGAAATTTCCTCATTTCAGTTATGAGATAAATGGTGGAGATAAATGGCAATTTGGAGATTTATTTTGAGCAATGAAATTAGGTAAAATATTTTCCAGATTAGAAAACATAAAGATGTCCAAAATATTTTACAGCAATAGTAAGTATTCCTAATACTTGTATTAACTGAATTTATGGAGCAGTTACTATCAAAACAAAACAATGTCTCTTTATCATCTCAGTTAGGACTCATTCCAAACTGATGACATTGGTAAAAGTAATCTCATTTGATAGGGAGGAGCCTCAGAGAATTTAAGCAATTTTACTGAAAATGAAATAGCCTTTGTTACAAAGTTCAAATTTGAATCTACATCTACCTTACTCCCAAATTCATTTTCTTATTCATTAAATGTATTTTCTTTGAATACTAACAATTGATATTTTAAACAAACAAGCACCATACACAAAAAAAACAATACTTTTCAAACGATATAATTCATCAAGTCATACAACATATATCCCTCCCTACTTTTAAAAAACGTTTTCATTATTTCCTTTCAGGTCACTAAGTATGGACCAAAATAGAAGATCTAGAAATATAACAATATAATGGATGAAACAGTCTGATACTGACCTAAGAATAGACACACAGATCAATAAATCAAAAAGGGCAGTCCAGAAATACATCCTATTAAATATAAGGATTTAATATAAATAATGGAGGGATAACAAAACAATGAAGAAATGTAAAGATTAACAATAATTGGTGCAAGGACAATTGAGCTATTTATTTGAAAAGCAATTTTGACCTTTTGCACAACCGAAGAAAGTAACTTTTGATAGATTTTTGATAGATTTGATAGATTTTGATAGATATTTGATAGATAATAGTTAAGTATAACTAAACAAATTATGAAATACAAAAGAAAATAGAAGTAGATTACTAAACACCCCTGGTGAAAGACTAAGCTAAAAATGGAAGAAATCAAAAAAAGAGGAATTTATTACATAAAACTGAAATATTTTGTGACCCAAAAATAGCAAAAATAAAAGACAAATAACAAACTGTACATTTGTTGCAAATATGAAATTGTACTCCTTAATTCATTTTCAAAAAGTCATATAAATGTGAAAATATAACTTAAAAAACTAAACAGGACACAAGATGAATAGAGAATTTACGAAGGATTAACAATGAAAATTATCTAAGTTCATACCTTCTGCTCTTAAATACAGCTCTCTCTCCTTAAAGCATCCAAAATTGATGGACAATTTATGATCTTAATGTTCTTTATTATTTGTTTATGTTACATATGTGAACACTTTATCAGAAACGTACACATGGAAATCCTTTTCCTTTACAAAGAGATTTTAAAAATAAGCAATCACTATTAAAAAATGAAAATTAAATTGCCCAGTGATTTTATGAATCTATCAAAAAGATGGTTTCTAAGTCTCAGAGTTCTACAAGTTCTGAGTTTATCATAGGAGAGTGAGTAGTAAATCTTACATTACAGTCTAAATCAGAGACTAAGTTCCTATTAGGGATATTACTAGGAATTTTTCATTTCATGGATGGAAATACAATTCTACAAAAGTACACTTATTTCAGTTTTAAATTTTCTTCACATCATTTCTTCGCTACCTTCTTCACCTGATGTCAACAATATACCATAACCTAAATTTTCCATTGACTAAAAATCACTGCATCTTTACAAAACTATAAGTTGACCACATATTATCATCATATGCCTAAATTTCAGTGGTAAAGGGAGGACTACGCAGGACAGGATAGCTTAGACAACGAAGGTGTCCATCTGCTCTAGGGAAAATATCCTCTCACATTTTTTCCTCAGATCGTAATTCAAATAAACACACACACACTATCACGCACTCTTAGGAAGCTACTTGATAGTCAATGCCTTTTGAAAAATAAATGGATGAATGGAATTTCTCATATTCTACTCCTCTTATTAATCAACTCATGAGTAATAGTCTCCTTCCCTTATCTTACAAGACATATATTAAAAGAGAAAATTTAAACAGAAAATATGAAAGCAAAGTAGAGTCTGGGTGGAAAGGGGCAATAAAATCGTATGTGTCAAAATTACTGTCTTACTATCTTTGAGGAAGACCTTTAGGGTTTCTTTTTTTTAAGATTTATTTATTTAATTTCAGAGAGACGGAGAGTATGGGGAGAGGCAGAGGGAGAGAGAGACAATCCCAAACAGACTCCGTGTTGAGCCTGGAGCCTGACACCAGGCTTGATCCCACAACCTTTAGATCACCCCAAGCCAAAACCAAGAGTTCAACCAACTGAGCCACAAAGTGCCCCTAAGTTTTGCTTTTTTTTTTTTTTTCCAAATGTTAAAATGATGATTGAAAACATCATAGGAAAAGTATCATGAAACACTTCTTGAAAAAATGTCTGTTCATGTCTTCTGCCCATTTCTTGATTGGATCATTGGTTCTTTGGGTGTTGAGTTTAAGAAGTTCTTTATAGATTTTGGATACTAGCCTTTTATCTGATGTCATTTGCAAATATCTTCTCCCATTCTGTCAGTTGTCTTTTGGTTTTGTTGACTGTTTCTTTTGCTGTGCAAAAGCTTTTTATCTTGATGAGGTCCCAATAGTTCATTTTTGCCCTTGCTTCCCTTGCCTTTGGCGATGTTTCTATGTCATTGCAAATGGCAAGATTTCATTCCTTTTGATGGCTGCATAATATCCCATTGTATATATATACCACATCTTCTTTATCCATTCATCTGTCGATGGACATCTTGGCTCTTTCCACAGTTTGGCTATTGTGGACATTGCTGCTATAAACATCAGGGTGCATGTACCCCTTCAGATCCCTACATCTGTATCTTTGGGGTAAATACCCAGTAGTGCGATTGCTGGGTCGTAGGGTAGCTCTATTTTCAACTTTTTGAGGAACCTCCATACTGTTTTCCACGGTGGCTGCACCAGCTTGCATTCCCACCAACAGTGTAGGAGGGTTCCCCCTTCTCCGCATCCCCGCCAACATCTGTCATTTCCTGACTTGTTAATTTTAGCCATTCTGACTGGTGTGAGGTGGTCTCTCACTGAGGTTTTGATTTGGATTTCCCTGATGCCGAGCGATGTTGAGCACTTTTTCATGTGTCTGTTGGCCATTTGGATGTCTTCTCAGGAAACAAACTGAGGGTTGCTGGAGTGGTGGGGGGTGGGAGGGATGGGGTGGCTGGGTGATAGACATTGGGGAGGGTATATGCTATGGTGAGCGCTGTGAATTGTGTAAGACTGCTGAATCACAGATCTGTACCTCTGAAACAAATAATACATTATATGTTAAAAAAAAAGAAGAAGAAGAAGATAGCAGGAGGCGAAGAATGAAGAGGGGAAAATCGGAGGGGGTGACGAACCATGAGAGACGATGGACTCTGAAATACAAACTGAGGGTTCTAGAGGGGAGGGGGGTGGGAGGATGGGTTAGCCTGGTGATGGGTATTGAGGAGGGCACGTTCTGCACGGAGCACTGGGTGTTATGCACAAACAATGAATCATGGAACCCTACATCAAAAACTAATGATGTAATGTATGGTGATTAACATAACAATAAAAAATTTTAAAAAAAGAAAATAAGAAAACATAACATAATAAAAAAACACTTCTTGAAATTTTTAGTCACACTGGAAGCCTTTATTACATTTAAAAGCAATTAAGGAGAATCCCTCAATCTTCTCATAAAGAAAGGGTATCTTGAGATTAAAGACAGAATATGTATATTAAAATCTGAATAGTAATGTCATATTAAATGTAAAGTGCTTGAGATCAACTGGTGAGCCACTGACAGGTAGCAAGTGATAAACACATGTTTAGTTTTGGATCTGATTAATTTAATTTCCTTAGAAAAAGACAATTTCATATTAGTACAATGCAGCAAATATTGTTTCAAAGTAACTTCTGAATACGCAGCACCTGGGTGGCGCAGTTGATTAAAGCATCCAACTCCTGGTTTCAGCTCAGGTTTGATCTTAGGGTCAGGAGATCAAGCCTCCTGATGGACTCTGCGCTCAGCGCGGAGTCTGCTTGAGTTTCTCTCTCTCTCTGCCTCTCCCATCCCCATCCCCCAAAATAAATAAACCTTTAAAAATAATTAAAAAAATAGTTTCTGAATATGGACAAAACACACTGCCAACATAAAAACTAAATTATGGTGTAATATTATCAACTATTATATCTACCCTTTAGTAGTTTGATCCTTAAGTATTTTACCCCTCATAATGTGTAGATTTTTAAATTAAGTTGTTCAGTTTCTGTATTAAATCCATTGCTACAGAAAATTATTTGAACCTGTATTTTACATTTAGGAATTCTTCAATCAATCGTGCAAATGTTTTGCGTATGTGTTCTATTTTTGAACTGAGGATAATAACGGTCAACTTTTATTGGATGGCTACAAAGATGCTGGGTGAAACACTTTACATACCTAATTGCATGTGATCCTTACAACAATCCCATGAGATACGTCCTGTCACTGTCCCCATTTTTAGCTCAAGAAACTGATATCTGAAGAGGTTATATAATTTTCCCAGCCAAATTTCAAACCTATTTGTTTTAATTTCAGTATAAGCAAACATAACCATTTTGTTGTACATCAGGCTTCCAGGAAGCATTGCCTTCTTATTTGAGTCACAGTTCCAAATTTTAGAGAGGTCCCTGAATTCTTCTTAGAATTATGGATTGGCATTCTGATTGCTTGGAAACATGTTGTCTTACAACACAAGGAAAAAAAATATGGCCTGTGATTATATGCTTTATATCAATAATATTTTCAATTTCCTCCAAGATTTAGAAATAGGTTTGTGGAAAGCTGTCTTTCTAACAAATGTCAGGCTAACATCTTAGGCATCCTCATGAAATGAATTATTGTGTCTCCTGAACTGCCTTTTTAAGTTAGTCTAGTGAAGGGCTGCGTCAGTTTTCAAGGTAATCTGGTGATGGGAGAAAAGAAGATTTTACTTTTGAGCGAACTGTCATGCTTGGTGTGTGTGTTTGTGTGTGTGTGTGTGTATGTTTTCCTGAACACAATAATTACTGCTGTCTGGATAAATAGAGCTCATTTTTATGTGACAGCCTAAGTAGAATAATTTAATCCTTATCAAAATAAATTATTATCTCCACAAGAGAAGAGGCCTGCATGAAACTTTTGTTTCCTTAAACATACCTCATTTTGGTGAATTGAAGATACAGCATTAAGATTTTAAAGTCTAAAAAAAAAAATGTTTTAAGTCTATGTACATATTTAAATGTTTTACCTCTCAACATTCACTTCATATTCAAATCATATGTGAATAACAAATATAAGTTTTAAAACCCCAAATATTAGGGACATATTACTATATATGGCATTAAATGCCTTTGGTTCAAATCCTTGAATTTCGCTTTTCACATCCTTAATTCAAGAAAAAATATATCTGCTTTGTCTGTGTCCTAAGATTATTATGAGATAATGAGGTAATATACATATTTTAATATATACAAATATAAGGCATTATTAATGAATTATTAATTGATAACTATGATAATGAGTAGTATTTCTCATTAGAGGGAGAGTTCTTCCCTGAAAAATGACTCATTAAGCCTTTATTTCAAGTTAATTAATTTTTCTCTATTATATGCAGCTTTTATTTATTCATTTGTGACTTACAGTCCACTTTATTCCTTCAAAGGTTTAATGTAGCTTACAATGTTAAATGCTTGTAACACAGAACAGGAAATAAAATGTAGATAAAATTACTTTAAATAAGGTAGAGTTAGATGCACTCTCATGTAGGTATTCTAGATAAATAAATTTCTGTATCTGAGCATAAATTTAGGCCAGAGCTTCCTGGAAGCCAAGGGAAAACGTAGAACCCAATAGTTGGTACAGTTTCCATGTTTAAAAGAACATAAAACTATCAAGAGTTATACCTAGGGAACTCAATAAACACTTATTTAAAATGTCTAAATGATTTAATGAGCTAACCTAGAAAGATATTCTCCTCCATCTCAAGGCTCTTGACATTAAAAATTAGGTATATTCTTATATAAAGGCCATTGGGTGAAATAATTGTTACTCTATAGGCTGTATTAAATCTTTCTGATGTGTATTTTATACTGCCATTTGTAAATCTAATTAAATTAAAGCACAAGCCGGTGAAGACACTTCAATGAGAGTTTATATGATATCCTAGTTTTTTAAAAATTTATTTCCATTTATCCAACTTAAGAGAACTTATACAAAAGATTAATTAATGTTTCCCTGAGACATGCTGCATCTCATTTTGGCAAATATTTGAAAATAGCCTGGTTTAGTTTCTGATATGGTTTCCAGAGCTCGTTTGATGCTATTTACAAGGTTCATTCATGAACTGCTCACCAACTTTGACTAAAAGACAGAAGTGTCACATCTACCAGGGTTGATATGAAAATGAGGAATCCAAGCTGAAATCTGGTTCATAACAAGATCACAAGGTATAAAGGTAGGCTGGAAGGAAGTTGGATGGTTACAAGTAGAGTGCTTCAGTGTCCACATGTTGATGCTTAAGAGGCTTCCTGAGGTTATCCCTTGGCTACATCTCCATTTTTAGCTAGAGGAAAACCATGCCTTAGGGTTGACTGTGACTCTTTCAAGGTCAGATGGCTGGACATCCTTCTTGTGAAGTTACTGGCATTTTAATCATGACATTTTGTTGTGAAATGGGACTTTGTATTTTATTCATGAATTGTTAGACATCAACAGAAAATGAGAAAGAAATTTGAATTGAAAATGGGTCATCAAGGGTCCCTATTATCAATTCTTGCACAAAGCCAATTCTACAGAAAAATTAAATCAAGGGGAAGAAAAAAACTGTTGGCACCAAAGAATAGAATGCAGAATTTAAAATACCTGTATTCTATCAATACTAGTTTAAACTGAATCATTGTTGCTACACTCAGAATTTTGATTTTTGTATCTAAGTCATTCTAAGCAGGTGTCTACTCTAAATTTAAAAGGTTTTCCTGGAGATACTATTACCTACTTTGTTTTCATACTCTCACTTTTCTTCCTAAAGCTCAAAGTGCATTCCTTCTATACAAGGTTCTGACCATACTGTCTTTTTTTCCTCAACAATGGAAAATAGTAATTGCTCATTGCCAGTCAGCTAATACCCTTTCTGTAATTGTAGAACACTATTTGTGCCTTTCCACGGTTTTCTCTCCCATCCCCTAATTTTAAAATCTTCCTCTTTGTTTCCTCCTTTCCAACTCTCAGGCATTTTTGCAAATGTAATTCTGTCATCACACTCTTCATATTACACTTAAGTTTCTGACACCAACTTAGAACAGGTATTTTAATGATTGTGAAATTTTGTGTTGACATAATTATCTCATTACTCATGTAGCTGTTCTGTTAACCCACTTAAGTATCATACATTTAAAAAACCACCTTTCATTCCTCACTCTGACTTTCTAGAGATGCTGTATTCTCAGTTGAGAGTAGCTTTCAGGGGGTGTCTCTGTGGCTCAGTCCGCTAAGCATCTGACTCTTGATTTCGGCTCAGGTCACGATCTCAGGGTCCTGAGATTGAGCCCCACACGGGGCTCTGCACTGGGTATGGAGCCTGCTTAAGATTCTCTCTCTCTCGGGGCACCTGGGTGGCTCAGTCGTTAAGGGTCTGCCTTCAGTTCAGGTCATGATCTCAGGGTTCTGGGATCGAGCCCCGCATCGAGCCCCGCATCGGGCTCCCCGTTCAGCGGGAAGCTTGCTTCTCCCTCTCCCACTCCCCGTGCTTGTGTTCCTGCTCTTGCTATCTCTCTCTGTCAAATAAATAAATAAAATCTTTAAAAAAAAGAATTCTCTCTCTCCCCTCCCCCATGTACTCTCTCTCTTCCTCTAAAAAAAAAAAAAATGCTTAAGATTCTCTCCCTCTGCCCCTCCCTATTCCCCCAACCCCCTGCCCCTGCTCACTCTCGCTTCCTCTCTCTGAAAGAAAGAAAGAAAGAAAGAAAGAAAGAAAGAAAGAAAGAAAGAAAGAAAGAAAGAAAAAATCTTTTTGGAAATAACTCTTGGAAAAGATATACATTTGCCATATGCATAAGGATGATTCCTTTATAACATTATCTAGGAGCTTTATCAGGCCAGATTGGGGCTTAGGGGAATGTTAGTGTGGAGATAAATTTTATATTTCTCTCCTTTTGTGTATCAACATAGGAGGTAAAAACAGTTATATACATAATCTTGCTTTTTTGGGGGGCAAAGCCAGTCACTTAGATTTGAAGTTGTAATTGATTTCTATTGTTTCGTAGAGTTACTCTATTTTTCCCTAGTATCTAGTTTCTCAAAGGATGTTTGTTCTTCAGAAATGCTAATACATTTTTATGATCAAATAAGTCTGTGAAATTCTGGCTTAAAGACAGACGGGTTAGAATGGGTTATCTCAGAGTCTTTAATATGCTAACATGTTTTGTGAATCACCAGAGGGTTTTGGGTTGTCCTAATACTGGTATTTCTCAAATGCATTTCACCTCCTCACTTCATGGCCCTAATTCTCTCTAGTGCATGCTTTGGAAAATGCTCTTCTAGATACTTCTTAGGCCTGTAAGAGTAATTACTCTTTGATCTCTCTTTTAAGTGGATGGCCTTAGCTCCTATATAAAGATCATGTAACTTAAGAATTGCTCCAAAACATCCAAGGTGCAAACTATGTCAGAGTCCATTAATTTTTCTAAATCAGATTAATTAGTTCAAACTACCCATTCGATGCAATTAGCAAGAATTCCAGCATTTCTTATTTTTCATGGCTCTCTTTGCCTTCTTATGTGAACCTTGACAGGCCACAGGTCAGAAGTTGACTGCTGATGTGCTTTTTGTCCATTTAGAGTGGTGACTTCTTTGACAACATCCGCCCCCCCACCCCCCAGGATCAGCTCTGACAACAGGGATCTTTGGCTCCAGAGTCGAAGTCCCAGTAGGCCACAGAGCTACCTCCTCCACAGCCATGCCTCCTGCCTAGCTAGGTGTATGGCTACTATTTTAGAACTAGCTGGGTCTCATCACCAAGGGCATGTTTTTACCTCTTGTTTTGGGTCTTCCTCTCTTTTTCTCTAAGTATCAGCCTTAATACTTTCACTTTGAATAATCAGCTTAATTGTTAAAACTACTGAAACAAAGGCCCTCAAATGCTATCTTGATCTCTTGCTTACACCTAATTGTTCATCCCTGAAATATGAAAAACCTATTAACTCCTTGCAGAACCAAGGTAACTCAGTACTTCCTGTGAGGTGAAAACAGAAAATCACATAGTAAAATATACAAGAGACCAGTTAAGTTTATTAATAACTTACAATCATATTGATAAAAAAAATCTATCTTATGAGTACTTGATATAAAATTTGGTGTTTGCTTTTTTTTTTTAAGAGGTTTTAGACTTAGTTTTCATTTATTTGTTTAAAGAGTTTAGGTAGGGGTTTAAAGAAAAGACTTCTGTTAAAAGCAACTAGAAATAAGACCATGGCTATCAAACCAGTTTCTTACACAGAAAGTGGCTATTCCTTTAAGTGTTTCTGAAAATGTCTTGGCACAGTCTAAGGATTCTAAAATTATATGTTGTCACTTAAAAATCTTGGGGCAAAAAAATCACTAATAAACAAAAGGAAGATGATGGTTAAAAAAAGAAGAAAATAGCCTTGATCAGTCCAACAAATATTGAGTCAATGGAGACATTCTCTGTTATCGCCTCTACTTTCCCTGGGACTCAAGCAGAGAGTAAAGATGATCGGGACAGTCCCTCTCCCCAGTATGCAATGCCTATGTTCCTGAATTAAAAGAAAAACTAGGAAAAAAAGGAAAAATAAGTGAAAATATCTTAATCCTCAGTCTTTTTTTCTTGCCTCTTTTAAATAGGTTTGATCTCTGGTTTCTTTAGCATTATTTTTCTCATTGAAGTATAGTTGACACACTGTTACATTAATTTCAGGGTGTATCTCTGATCTCTTCAGACATACTCTCCACCTACAGTCATTCCATTGTATCTGAGTGAGACAGCATGTTCCTTATCTTTTTTTTACTTAACTTCCTGTTTATAATTCTTCAACCCTATAAACAGATCTTACTGAAAGAGGGCCATACTTTGGTCCAGGTGTTTGCAAATACTTATTGTATGCAACTCCAACTCCCCAAGGAACAAATACAATTATTAAGCAATTTCAATGTTACTCAGGAACATGCTGAATATGAAAGCAGAAGGACAACTGAATCCTTCTCAAATCAGGTGCTAAAATGCTCAGTTTCTTAAGGAAAAACATAACCATTTGCGGCAGTGGTACTTGGTAAGGCTTCCGATGTGGGTATGTATTTGATATTTCACAATATTCAATATAAAGTGAGGGGTGAGTTTTCAATTTTTGCAGATTTAAATATAGTCATGGATTATGCTCTGAAAAAGGCTTCTCTGTCTTATTTAGTAAATCATTCCTTTAAATTTCAGGGTGACATCTGGCTTGCTGTTGGATTGAAAAGCCATTGTCTAGTTACAATGTGAGAAATTTAAGTTTCTTTTGATGTAAGTAGTCAGGTTTCTAACTACTGTTGCCTTTTTAAAGATTTTATTTATTTGAGAGAGACAGAGAGAGAGAATGAGCAGGGGGAGGGGCAGAGGGAAAGAGAGAAGCAGACTCCCCCCTGAGCAAGGTAGCCGGCCTCAGGCTCCATCCCAGGACCAGGGGATCATGACCTGAGCCAAAGGCAGACACTTAACCAACTGAACCATCCAGGTGTCTCCCTCCCCCAAAACTGATTATATTTTTATTATTATGTAACAGAATGTGGGATAAAGTAATTAATTACACTCTGTCTGCCCCTACTTGACTCTAAGGACCAAAGGCAAGGTCAATGCTTGCTACATTTCTCTTGTATCCCAAGCGTTTTCTATACTGCAGTCACATAACTGGTGTAGAATAAGTAAGTTTTTGAATGTATGAATTAATAAATACACAGTCATTAGGAAGATAGAATAGTTGTCAAACAAGATTATGCCTTGATTTGAAATAGTAATATAAATAATGCAAAATGTGCTCAACAGGAAGAGAGGTGCTCAGCAGAAGCCTAGAAACAACAGATTCTAACTGGCAAATATCAGAGACTCCTACTCTCACTCCAAAAGAGGAGGTGTTCAGACCCAAAGACTCAAGGAACTTCTAGCCATAAGCCCTGTAGGTAGATAAACAAAACATTTGAACTACACACATTTTACAATCTCAAATTCATCAATTAATTTACAGGTTTTCTTTTCATTTTCTATTTACTTTTTCCTAGGGAAAAAATGTACAAGTACGCAAAACTAGAGACGCTGAATGTTTTGTTCTTGTAAATTGATAATATGGCTTTTTTTCTTTTTTTCTTTTTTAATTTGGGCCCTGTGAGTCCTGTCATGAAGAAAACAGTCTTCCTTAAGTCTGAATAAACTCTCAGATTTTTTTTTTTTTTTAAACTCTCAGATTTGAATCTGTGGAGCTGAAGTCCAAACCCAGGGCTGTGGAAAATCTCTCTTGGGAAACCCCTGAGAGATGGCCAGTCACAGCCTCTTTTATAGTTACAAGAACCTTAGCATGGGCATAAAAACCACAACAGAAGCACAACTCTTTAACCTGAAGGACATTGGAACAGGTAAGGAGAATTTTGAAATAAATGTGCTTGTTCCAGCATTAACCTAACTCTTTTCCCATTCTGCATGAGTGTAAAAGAAAACTGTAAGAATGCTAAACCTAAATATGTGTGCTTCATGGACAGCCCCTTTCCAGGAAGTTCCTTTAGCATAAATGGCCACAATATGTACCATTTGACCCCATGCCTCCTTTCATCCCCAGATGCACTGAATCAGAGCGATGAAAGCCTGGGCAATAGCCTGTGATGTGATGTGATAGAACAGCTTTGCTTAAAAGGTTTCCTACTTTTAATAAACCAATGAGATCTTGTCTTGATGGGTTCAAATAGGATACAAAGAAAAAGTCACTTAGCTAGTAGTAGATAGGGATAGTTTCTGCTACTTATAATTTAGTTATATTTTGTTTTCACTCTCTACAATCATATATCTGCACCTTGCTTTTTCTCTAAGTCAGCAGACACCTGAGTAAGCAGATGTTCAAGACTGAAAAGTGTTAATCAGAGGATGAGGTGACTTGTTGCTAGAAACAGAACTGGTAGATAGAGGTGGAGTAGAACTAGTCATAATAGTAACAGAAAACAGGTTCACTCTCATGGCTTACTAAGAAAATATGGTGAATCTAGTCTTTGAACTGAGATCTAGACATACCCTGTTTCTGTGTTTCCATAAAAACCTGCTTCAGGGTCAGAATTCCTACCTTCCTTCATCTGTAGCCTCAAAATAATTTCCTCCTTATGTGAGATAACCTTAGTGAATCCGTATTTCCTGCAATCTTGAGAGCTGAAAGGACAAGCTAGTTGCCAACTCCTGGATGTGCACAACGTTCCAGGTATCCTTCCAGGATCTTCAAAATATAGTTATTACATTAAATTACTAAATGGTTTAAATATATTAACTGTTTAATCTTCACAACTACATTGCCAGACCACAGTCACTTTATATGACTTGCCTATAGATGTATCTAGATGACAAATAGAGGAAGTGTTCAAATCTAGGGCTGCATCACTCCCAAGTCCTGTTACGTTCACTCACCAGTTACATCCAATCACTGCCATTGTTTTAAAATTGTAATTTCTACTTACTTGCATTCTTTACTCTTTATCAATCTGAAACAAGAAAAATTTAAAGCACCTTTGCTATCTATAAGCTGCAGCCTAAAGTACTGAAGATCATGGGGAGATGAGATGGGATATTTTCTGTCATTCTCTAACATAGTATGACAGAATTTCTAGATGGATGCCAGGTTACCCTTCAGTCAAGAAGGTGCTTGCCTCTGAGGTGGTTCAGTGACATTTATGCTTTCCTGCTCCTGCCGGGGACTGCTCTTAAGTAGAGTAGAATCCTTGTGACACTTCCAGGATAGGATGCAAGATGGAGTTGGACCCTCACCTCCATTAATTTTAGGACAGAGGATGCCCCTAGCTATAAATCAGGGGGTCCTTTGACTTGAAGTGGGTACCAGTTCTAACACAGCAAGTTTTGTCCCAATTTTTATTAGATCAAAACCCAAAAGGATACTTGATAACATTTCGGAGAAGTCTCATTTAATCTCTTTCCAGCGGAAATCTGCATTTGGAAAAATGCCGGTTATTCTTTTGCCATTCACTGTGTTTATTTATTTATTTTTGTTGAACGCCTGAGAGATGTCTTTTGCTTGATAGTTTAGTAAACAATATCCAAACTATTCATATTTAACCTTTACTTGTTTCATAATGTTGAGTTTTATTTCCCTTGTGAGAGGATTGCAGGGGAACAGCAATGATTTTCCACAAAGTAGATGTTTTTTTTTAAAAGAACAAGAACTGCAACCAAACAAATTTAAATTTTCACTGTACCTGTCTCATTTTTTCATTTTTATTTTTAAATTGAGAATTTTTCTAAGTAAAAAAAAAAAAATCCCCACGGGCTGAAAAATAAACTTCAAGCACAGAAAAGTTTACTATGGAAAGATGAATACATTATGTAGCAGGAGCAGTTCTGGAAAGCAGAAGCAACTTTTTTTTTTTTAAAAGATTTTATTTATTTATTCATGAGAGACAGAGAGAGAGAGAGAGAAGCAGAGGGAGAAGCAGGCTCCCAAGGAACAGGGAGCCCGATGCGGGACTCGATCCCAGGACCCTGGGATCATGACCTGAGCCGAAGGCAGACGCTTAACCATCTGAGCCACCCAGGCGCCCAAGCAGAAGCAACTTTAAGAAATTTCCATAGTAGGAACTGTATACAAAATTACAATGTGACATATTAATATTTTCAGTGCACAGAATGCATCAGTACACCTTTACTGGGTATTATCATGTGCAACCCTGTGACCCTGGCTACATCATTGCTTCTCACAGTCTCTTAAAAGGCAAGGTTTGGATTAAGCACATGTTAGGCAAACCACTACCTGTGGTTCAGGGATCCAGAGGAATGGCATCAGGAGCCACTTCCTGGAGTTGTGCCCCCACCACGTCCCTCCTCCCCAACCTCTCCACCTTCCCATCCCCCAACCTCCTCATCTGCACTCCACAGTAATTACTTATTGTAGGAATTAGACCCTTGAGGAAGAATCAGTTTGAAGAGAAAGTTTCATGGTTTAAGAAGACAAACAAAAGTTTATATATCATTGAGATAGAATGTTTTGAGTCTTTTTTAACATTCGAAGGCTCTTACAGCCTATAGCGATTTTTCTGCTTCCGTACCCTGCCTTTTTATTGAGAAGGAAAATGACTGTGTGTTACCATGACTATTCACTGAATTCTTCTTGTACTTCCATTATCTGGTGCTCCTTTTTGTTGGTCTATTTTGTTTTTCTTTTAAAGAAGTCTATCATGGGGAGATAGGCTGAGAGATATATAAATTTTATATGAATATTAATCTTTTTAAAATCATGTGAAATGGTTCAGTGATCTAATAGATAGAGTTTTATTGTACCAATGCATGTGTGATTTGAAATATAATTACATAAGATTAAATTCCTTTTCTCAGCCAATCAGAAAAGAGATTCTATTCATTTTTATGATCTATAATAAACTTTGTGGATGAAAAATTGTGCTGTTAATCTCAAGTACAATGACAGGAATAAAATATGAAAAAAATTTTCCTTGTGCTTCATGGGCAAAAAAAATATGGTCTCTATTTACTAGAATCATTAAAATGTTGTATCCATTATTTATAGAATAGAGCAATAGGAAAATGGCAGGAAAATGATAAAACAATAAGGAAATTACATAAAGAGATGAAATGTGAATCACATTTATCTAAGAGGGGAACTAATGTTGGTAATATTTCTATATGGAAAAGAATGCTATAGTACAACACAAAATAGATTTTAATTTTTAGCAAGACTGGTGCTAACCTAATACATGAACAGCATGCTTTATGGAAATAAAAATACAATGTAAATAAAATACCACCCAACATTTATATAGTATTTACTATCTGCCAAGCTGTGATCTAAGTACTTGCCATACATTAATTCACAAACGTTTACTCTAACTCTTCAGGGTTTATACTACTATCATTTCCATGTTGCAGATGAGAAAACAGAGGCCCCATAAGATTAAGGAACTTGTGCAAGACACAGCTCGGAGCTTCTGGAACTGGGGGCTTCATTTAAGCCATCCATGCTCCTGAGTATTGCTTTGCACAATTATCTCCCGACTGCCTATTCCCCATCAGTATGACACGTGTACTCAATTTTCGCCTGGACATCTGCAACGAGCACATGATAAGCACCCTGAATGCTATCTCTCTCCAAATCAGTCCTACAAAATTCCTCTTCTCACTTCGTCATGCTGGGGGTGGAGGTTGGCGGTGGGAACGGACCTTTTCTGGTGCAGATGACGATGGAGTATACGAATTACAGGACATATAAACAAATCAAAACCAAATAAAGTCTATTTTCTTTTCACTGTCATCACATGCGGGCAATTCTAAACTGTGCCAGTGATAAATATTCCTCTCATCTGGGACTGACTGCTCCCACAGCCAAGCTCCTCTCCACTTACGATTCCCACTTGTCAGGTTTGCTGATCCTTCTCCCACGTTGCTGATTTCATCATCAGCTGTGCCAGCCATTCAGCCAAGAGTGTGAGTTGTCACAGAAGCTCCCTTCCTCTCTGTATAATTCCTGCACGTTCCACAATCAAAACGTTGACCCTTTTTGATATTTCTAGCCTTGGTTCTCTGCCATCTTCTGGTTATTTTTACTGATAGATACCCATCACCATGATCTTTAAGTAAACTTAATGTTCTCCTTACTAAAAAGAAATCCGCATTCATTAAATTTCCTAAATTATAAAAGTGTAAGAAAGAAAATACAAATCATGTGTGATGTCAATGACTAGAGTTGACCACAGTAACATTTTTGGGTATCTCCCTCCAGCTTGCTTCTCTCCTCCACTGTCTCTCTGTCCGCATCCCATCTGTCTCTCTGTCTGCATTCTATGCACAAGCTCATTGTATAAAAGCACGGCTTTATACAATAGTTTTATTGGCTATATTTTTTGTCCATTTTGTGTAAATAGTAAGAGAATTTTGAAGTCAAAGGATATAATTGGGTTTTATTTTTGTTTCAAAAGTTACATTTCTTTTTTTTTTTTTAAGATTATAGTTATTTATTTATTTGACAGAGAGAGAGACAGCAAGAGAGGGAACACAAGCAAGGGGAGTGGGAGGGGCAGAGGGAGAAGCAGGCTCCCCGCTGAGCAGGGAGCCCGATGCGGGGCTCGATCCCAGGACCCTGAGATTATGACCTGAGCCGAAGGCAGACATTTAACGACTGAGCCACCCAGGCGCCCCTCAAAAGTTACATTTCTTAAAACAATAAAATGAATGTGTGCTTACTTAGAAAATTGGAAAAAGGCAAAATAAAAGGTAAAAAATAAGAATCACTCACGACCCCTTCCACCCCCCTGCCATTTTATCACACTTTAGACAAAACTGGTCCTGGCAACTTCTCCCTTAGATTACTGCTGATCATGCCCAATTTGCATCCCTTTGTCTCAGTCCATTTTACCCTCCCCTCACAACTTAACTATGCATGCTGCTCCTGGGATGATTCTATTTTAAATTTCACAAATGTGATGAGGTCACGCTGCCACGCTGCCGTCTTCTACCCTCCGACTTTACCTTGCTGTACAAATGACCTCAATACCACAAGCTTTCTCCAAAGGTACTTTCCCCACTTCACTTAATTTGCTTTACTCCTGCCCAGTAGAAGTAGAAGGAAGTTGTGTGTTAGGTAAGGCGAGTAAGGTATAATGGGGTTGAGTTGCCACAGAGAGAGTGGAGCTGTCTACACATTTCCCGGTTCAGGTCAGGATGGTTCTGGGAAATAAGATTAGCACTAAACCCTCCAATCATGGGAGAGATGGGTGAACTAGTGGAAATTAAGATTACCTAGAAAAAATGGAACTGCATTATAAGAGCTAGACAGTCAAAGAAGTCAAACAAAGGAGACCAAGTTTAGGTTAGCAATAAGCACGTTAGCAGCATTTTGACTGGGGGAGATTATAGAAAAGACTAGCCTAACAAGGACACGGCAGATTAGATTAGAAGGGAAGAGGTGGGTTTCAGGCAGACGAGCCGTGGTTCTCATATTGGAGGGACGATGTGATGAGGACAGAGGACAGGACAGGACAGGATAACAGGTTCAATAACATGCATCCCACCAGCCGTCACCAGGGTCAAAGCCTGAGCTGTCCTGTGCACTGCCAATGCCCAGCATCATCCCTGCACATAGTAGGCATGCAGGAGCCTTTTTCCTAGTTGATGATATTGACTTACATATTCCATTTCCTAGTCTTTAAAAGGTAAATGCTGAGTCTCATTTACCTATGTGTTCTAGGATTCTCGCTGGAAATTTAGTTTGTAAACTGGAATCCAGTTGACTGTCCCTTATAATCAATGCCATTTGACAGGACATTTGCCACCTTGAAGAATTTATATACAGTAAAATAATTTTACCTATTAGTTTTTTTTTTTTTTAATTCTTCCTGGATGCCATGTTTTCATAAGTTTTCTCTGTACCTTCTTTAAAAAGCCTAGATTATTTTTACTTGCCACTATTTGGTGTAATTTAACAGGTGGATCTGCATTGAAAAACTATTACCCACAGTTGTTCTGAGATGTATTCTTATTTATGTTTGCTTAGTTTATTTCATTGTTGTTGACTTTGTTTAAAAGCATTCTGTATTTTTTTTTTTTGAATAGTGTTACTAGACATCTAAAGTAATTTTCAGGTTTCAAAGTGTCTTTTTTTAAAAGCTATTACTATTAATTTTCTCTCCATACAATTTTCTGATATTTTTATACTTTTTTTTTTCGTAAAAAGAAATTAATGAGATCCCTTAGCTTTTCCTTTCCATGGAGAATTTAATTGAGTGATCAATCACTAATACAAAGTGTTATTATCCCTGCAAGAGTACACTTACGCTATTTTACACAGGCCTAGCCAATTTAAAGCCAATCTTGGTAAATTATTTTACATCTTTTGATGAAGAAACACTACAGAAACCAAAATAAAGGACACATGAATTATCTAATTTTTAAAGAGAAACAAACAAACAAACAAACATATTCCTTGCTTAAAAACAAAGTTACCTGTTACAACACAATGAAATTAGGGTTTGGAATAATATGTGATATTTTTATTGTATTACAATAAAATTGTTAATTATAATACCCTATAAGAATAATAAGTAACACGTCATACTTTCATTCTCCTCCTGCCACAAGACTCTGTTCATTTCCTGACCAGAACATGGTCTCTCCTAACTGGATGTTGTGCAGCAGTAAGAGACTGATGAAATTTCCAGAAAGTCTGACTTTGCCATAATCAAAATAATGAGTGTACTTAATGGAATATGAATTTCCAATCAGGTGAAAGCTTCTGGTTATATATACTTTTTGAGAGGGAAAAAAGCAAGGACCCCAAATAAAAGCTCAAGTAAAATTCTACTGGCCCCAAACTAGAGTTTTAAAAGGACAATTTTTGCCAAAGAATGTTATTTTTCAGCTACTGATGCTAATGGGAGGAAAACGCTTTTTAAATGCTTAGCAGATGTTTAGTGGTTTTATCATCATCATTACCCACAAGTTATGCTAAATTATGTAAATCTGTCTCGGAATTTAGGGCTTATATGTACTTAATATACTTTACAACTGTTTCTCTCCACTTGGTAGTAACCTCTTTAGAGTAAGAGGTAGATGTTTATTCTTTATTAATAGGAATGTTTTATTGCAAAGGTTACTTTATTTCCTCTCTTTGCATATTTTTCATAGACACATTATAATAACTGAAATAAAAGTGGAAAATGCGAATTCCTCACAGTTTTATTTGTCCTATATTTCTACTTACACCCGGTAAGACATTCTTAACACCTGTATTTGTCTCTAGTTTAAGACTGCCAAAGTTACATTCTTATGTCTGAGCCCTGTTCAGTAGGGAAATCAAACTCAGTGAACCCCAAACAGAGGTTATTACCTTTGCCTGAAAACCTCCTCCTCATTCTCACTCCTGCACCCACACCAGACACAGGAATGAGCTAACCTCTCTCCCAGGCTCACCTTCCACTGAACTTAGTAATCTGGTCCTGATATTCTACCACTTAAAATGTTTCTTCATTGCCATCTTGAGCTACTGCATCTCAGAAAGAAGGCTGTCCCCTCTGTCCTACACAAACTAAGTCAGAATCTGCAGATGTTAGTCACATTATTAACCAAACACCTTGGCACGGAATATGACCTTCTAATGCATCAAAGTAGATGCTCTAACTCTGAATAGACTTTCATGGTGCACAATGGTAAATGTATTACATACAAATAAAACAAAAATTATTAGAAATCTCTGAATTGTCTATTTTTGTTTTCATAATAATAATTAACATACAGGCATTAATTACTTACAAAATATATTTTAAATCAGTTGTTTTCAAGATGGTTGTTTCAAAGGTAAATCAAACTCAAGGCAAAGCACTGTATTTTTCATCAGTGTTTGTTAAATCCTTAATTTATATGGAAAAAAACTTTACAAATTAGATAAGTAATAATTGCCCAAATGCCTATTTAATACTAATTATCTGCTGTGTTTGTTTATATATGCACATATAATGTATATATATTTATTTTTAATTGCCTCCTTCACCCCATTGACCCTCAACTAGTATACAGGGTCTACGAGTACAGCAATTGTTTTCTCTTCTGTCCATGAATGTACTCTCAATCTGAAACAGCTCCTGAAAGATACCAAGCACTCAATAAGCACTTGTCATATTAATAATTTTGTATTCAAATTTATATACTTACATAACCACATGTAATTCGAAATATTGATCCCCATGCGGAAACATCTCAAATACTGTATACAAATATATTAAGTTTTACTATGTATTTATTCACTCTATATGCTAAGCACTGTACTAGATGCTTTATATTCTGTACCTTTTAAAATCCTTTTATTTCAAGAACAAACTAAGCCTTAAGTAGTTAAGGAAGTGCTATGGCTGAACTTTGAATCTTCTCTACTCAATTCCAAGCTTGTACCTTTCCCACAATTATTTTACCTTAAGTGATAGAGATGGCAGATATAAACGATTTCAAGACCATTTTGTGTAAATCGATGTAAGACTTATCTACATAATGTCACTAGGAGCTAGTATGTTTTGAGGTCTCATCCTTAATCTCTTAAGACTTTCATCAAGGATAAATATATAATACATGTGTTGTTCAATGCCAAAAGTCACAAAAAATACTGGATTATATGAAATTATGTCTTGACAAAGTTGTCAGTTCTTACAGAATCATAAAGTATAAATGGCAATTAAGATATCATTCGAAGAGGCATAAGTCAGAATAGCAAGATATATTGGTTTTGACTCACTGACAGCACACTCTAGGGATCAGAAGACTGGGGGTCTAGTCTCAGTTCAGCCACTAATTAGGTGTTGTGACCTTGAGCAAATGAGTTTGCCTCTCTTGGGCTTTTGTTTTTTCATCTGTAAAATGAGGAGGCTGGGCTAGATATTCTCTCAAGTTCCTTCCATCTCTAAAATTCTATGATCCATAAGCTTTAGAGAGTACTGGTTTTATCATTATAACTTCTTTTATAAAATTTATAAATCAGTCTACAAGACGGACAATATCAGCCAGAGTTCAAAGGCACCTTCTTAGCAAATGCTAAGTCACTAACTGTGGCATTACTGGTCACAATACGTTGAAACATTCTTGGAAAGATTCTTTAAGTAACTTAAGAGTGCCCCCCAAAATCACATCATTAATTATGCAAAGTTATGACTCCAGGCACATTGCATTTACTGGAGACTTTTAAAAGTTAACACAGCCAATCCTAAAAAAATTGTGAAGTCTCCTTCTTTCCTACCACCCTGCAGTTACCGAAGCTGACTCTGTATTCCATCTACCATTCTCATAAAGATGGAAAGGGTTACAGCAATCAGCAATTTGTATTATTTAATCATGTGGTATTTAGAGAAAAGGGAATAATTACCCCAACCCACATATTTGCATTTTCACAAAGAGTGGGGAAAAGAGTGGCTTTTTTTTTTTTTTTTTTAAAGATTTTATTTATTTACTTGACAAAGAGACAGCGAGAGAGGGGACACAAGTGGGGGAGTGGGAGAGGGAGAAGCAGGCTTCCCGCTGAGCCAGGAGCCCGATGCGGGGCTCGATCCCAGGACCCTGGGATCTTGACCTGAGCCGAAGGCAGACGCTTAACGACTGAGCCACCCAGGCGCCCCAAGAGTGGCTTATTTTATTTTAAAGGTCATTTCAAAGGGTGACATCTGAAGGAGAATCGTTTGCAGAGACGGAGGCATGTGTAATTCATTAGTTTACATCTCCAAATCCCAAGGGCAGGGTGAAGCCAGCCCTAAAGAGCACTCCAGTTCCCCCAAGGCTGTCTTCCCATTTCTTTTTCTGTGCTCTGGGGATATCCGGCTCATTCTCTTACACCTGCTTTGTCCAATAAGTTAACCACTAGCCAGCCATTCATAGCTGTTTAAATTTAAATGAATTAAAATTAAATACAAGTTAAGTTGTTCAGCTTCTCAGTTGCATTGGTCACCTTTTAAGTGCTAGACCCACCTTCTCCACAAAGTAAAAGACCTGATTGTCAGCAAGTAGGATTCAGGTCCTTACAAAATTGTCACCATAGAAAACAGTGTAAGTTTTTAAGCCTCCTACCTCAAGTTTTGAAAGTCCCTGGGAAGGATTCTGCCTGGCTGGACTGGATAATGGGCACGACCCTTGACCTGTCATATGGGGTGGGAGATAGGATGAGGGAATTGAATGGCCATTTCCATTCAGATGCCATGGCTAGAAAGACGGGCAGCAGACACCTTAAAAAGGTGTGCCTGAATCATCTGCATTTGGTCCAACGCATTAATCTTAGGTGTTACTATTGGATGTATTTTGACACATGCATATCCCCATATGATCTGCATAACCATATGCCTGGCACAATGTCATATTTCAGCCACCCTAAAAGTT
Organism: Phoca vitulina; assembly: GCF_004348235.1. NCBI lineage: Eukaryota > Metazoa > Chordata > Mammalia > Carnivora > Phocidae > Phoca > Phoca vitulina. The sequence goes on from NW_022589707.1 coordinate 2,907,104, forward strand.
CCCTATGATCCTTTCCAATGCTCCATCCCCCACCCAGAGGTGACCACTATTGTGCTATTTTCAATCATAGATTAATTTTGTTTCTCTCTATATATTTTTCACATGAACACCTGTTACTTCATAAAACAGGAGAGTAGAATGCTTAAAAGCATAATTTCTTCTAGAGAAACTTGGGTTTGCTTCCCAACTCCTACCTTAAGGAGTTATTTAACTTCTCTAAGCCTCAGTGTTCTCTAAGTAAATAATAGTAGTGATTATGTCACATGATTGCCATGAAGAGTAAATGAGGCAATGGGTATAAACAATGGAGTCATAAGTCAGTGTGATGCTTGAAACAGTACATCTATCCAACAAATATTAGTTTTTCTTTTAACATAATTAGAGAAGTTTCAAGGTTTTCATTCTGTAAATGACCTGTAAACTCCCTCTTATTTATAACAAAAGAGGTACAAGAGGTCTCGTTTTCTCCCACTTTTAAATAAAAGATCAGCAGTATGCAAGGGGAAGTTCAAGAAGAAAGTCCCTAAAAATCAAATTAAAATGTAGTACTGATGATGATTCAGTTTCTTTTGATAAAACGTTTCAGCAAGATCAAAACTGTCAAAGCGCATCACCCTGTTTTATGAACCTTAGAACTTCACAATCGCCATTCTGCAAGTTTTATTCTGCCAGTTTTATGGATGACTCATCACAGCTCAGATGTTCAATGAAACAGTTGATGATATAAACCAACCTCCTATAAAACAACCTTAGTACAAATCCCATTTTTATATAATGCAATTTAATAGAACTGCTAGTTTATGGAAAAAACAGTCCCTGGTAGCTTATGATTTCATGTGTTTACTCCAGAGTGGGAGGCAGTCAGTCGCTTGGTTTGTTGGCTTTGACCAAAAGGAAAACAGATTTTCAACAAGTCGATAAGCAGGAGATTCTGAGCATGGGTTTCCGAGGCCAGAGCCTGCCTTGGCTCTGAGGTCATCCTGGGAGGGCCCTGTGGGAGAAACGGATGATCCCTGCTCCTGGGCAGTTGCTTCTGAAATGGGCTTCAGGGAGTGGGGAGGAAAGCAGCAGGGTGTTCTGAGGCATGCTCCTGAAGTAACCATTTAGCTGTAGGAGCAACACGGTTCTGTCCTAATATAAATACATTTGATAAAACCCGTTCTAGTCATTATTCCCAAAAAAAGTCTTATAATATTGTGTGTGTGTGTGTGTGTGTGTGTGTATACATATACATATACATATACATATACATACATATATACATATATGAATGAATGTTCTGGAAGAGTACTCTGCAGCGGATGCCACGGTGCTATGGCTGCCCACTCACACCCTCATACCTCTAGCATCTCACCCACCGCTGCCTGCTTCCTGAGAGCCAGCCAACACCTGTGCTTCCTTTCCCAAGGGCTTTCTCTTATCACTGTAGACGACTTTGCTAAGTCCATGGCATCCTGCAAGAGCCGGGAACTTAAGCCTCCTAGGAGCAGCCCTCACGGAAAACATCCAAAGACTAATGGGAGCTGATGTACACATGCCCAGCAGCACTAGCCTCCGGTCGGGAGAGCTCTGGGCACTGGTTCCCGAGTATCCCCCACGGGATTGAGTGCCCGTTGCCTTTAGGAGCTGCTGCTTTGGAAACACAGCTTTATGAACTGTCCTCCCTTCCTTATCTCACTTCCCCATGACCCTGCCAGTGTTCTTCTTCAACTCCCAAATAAACTATACTTGAATCTTCCTTAAGGATCTGCTTCTGGGGGAACCCAAACTAAGTCAGTCACTAAATCAAATGGAAAAAACAGTCCCTGGTAGCTTATGATTTCATGTGTTTACTCCAGAGTGGGAGGCAGTCAGTCGCTTGGTTTGTTGGCTTTGAGCAAAAGGAAATATCCTTTATAAAAGCAAGTATGATATTGGCTGAAGGGAGAGAAAAGGGAGAGAATTTGAGAACAACCCTCTCAAAAATGCCTCCGGGCTCTCCTTGTCTGAATTCAATTCAGTTCAACAAACCGAATTTATCAAGTGCCTTCTACACGGAAAGCGTTTTTTTCCTAGATATTTATCAAGTACATTCTATGCAGAAAACATTTTTTTTCCTGGATATTTAACAAGTTTAGAAAAGTATTAAATAAGATAATTCATTCCATACTGGAACTTTAACAAATTTTACAAAGTTTCTTACAGATGTACAGAATATTTTTCATTCTCACAAGGAAAATCCTTTTGTGGAATGACATTCGTCCTGATCAATTCCATAAAGTGGCAATTTTGTCAGAATCACTTACCTTGTAATGAAGTTCAATTGTGTAATGATTTTCAGCTTATGGTGGTTTAGAAATACCTTGAACTAACCCTGAGAACATGGATGGGTTAATTTTATTTTTGAAGAAATCACAAGAGAGTATGATGTGTATACAGCCCAATATGTTCTATCAGGAAATGTTTACTTTCAGCAGAATGATTGTTTTAATTAGGATAATAATTCTAGGAGAGGACAGTTTTGAATGCAAAAAGAAAAAAATATTTTGTAAAAATTTTTTTCCAAGTAAATTAGCGCTTAAATTATTTGAGAACTATGGGTTATTTTTACATCCATTTCTTCTTACAGCCAAAATTTAAGAATGTAGTTCAAGTTTACAAACCAGAAGATTCTACACATTTATGTCTAGAAATCTGCTTTCCATGTACATAATATTTATGCATCTGTGACATGCATCATTTGATTTGATGTTTGCTTAACTGAAATGTGATGGGTTGACATTATCAAACTGAGCAGATTTTCTATAACCTTAAAATGAATGTTCCTGTGTCTGTATAGATTGAGTGGCAGATGAGGAGTGCATGAACGAAACAGATGTTAACACCCAGGGTTTGTCCAATATTATCATTAACGTGTGTTTCACTAATACAGATAAATCAATTATAAGACAAAAATCATTTATATGAATATTTAATTATATTATTTACATTAATGCCATTGTCCTGGGGTTATTAGAACAAAGCATTATAGCCTGTTTCTTGAAGGTGTATATATGAACTTTATAGAATCCATGGGAATTAAGACAATTTGTTTGATAAATTATTATACATTGAAATAGGGCAAGATATTGGATGAGTAATTGCACAAACTAAGGGACAATGATATCTTTAAAGTAACAATTCTGATTCTTAATCTATTTCACAATTTGAATATTATTCTGAAGTGCTAAATCATGTTCAACATGCACTGATAGATAAGCGAATATTTATTGTGTCTTTAGTGCATGGTATTTTTAGTATGTCCAGTGCCAAGAACCATGCTGGTGGCCAGGGTTGAAAGGTAAACAAGATCAACACAGATTTTCCCTTCTGGATATAACAAAGCCAGGTATGTAAATGCAAACAATGCTGGGTGGTAAGTACAGAGATAGTCACCATATCAAATGAGTATTCTGCCTCACAAACTACATAGAACCTCACACTTAATAAATGTTATAATGAAGATAGTTTAGCACGTTCTTCACACTGCACTGGGCACACGGCATGATCTCATTTAATCCTCATGGCATCCTTATGGAGCATGTACAGAAACAGATCTGGGTTTTACACATTGTGAGGGTGAATTTGCATGGGCCCTTGCAAATGAGGCCTTGAAGCTTAATTTTTGTTGACTTCGTAATAAATCTTTTTCTTACCTCTATTATTATACCAACTTTCCAGATGAAGAAACTGAGACCTAAAAAGCCAATATAAATTTTAAAAGAAAATGACATCTGTGTGGAAACTGACAGAGTATAGACTATTGGGTAGAACGATTTGCACCGTGGCCCCCACCAAGCAAATCCTCCAAACCCTGTGGGACAGGAATGAGGATACCATGTTAGCCAACTTAGTTGATTCAAGTGCTGGCTGATGGGTGGAATCAGGTTCTTTTTAGAGATGAAGACACAAAGATAATAAAGTGCTCATTCTTAGTTCTTTTTTTTTTTTTTAAGATTTTATTTATTTATGTGTCAGAGAGAGAAAGCACAAGCAGGGGGCGTGGCAGGCAGAGAGAGAAGCAGGCTCCCCGCTGAGCAAGGAGCCCGATGTGGGACTCGATCCCAGGACCCTGGGATCACGACCTGAGCCGAAGGCAGACGCTTAACTGACTGAGCCACCCAGGCTCCCCTCATCCTTAGTTCTAATATTCATCTGTAAATTAGAGAGCATGCTTTGGGAACTAGGATATTTGAATCTAAAGTCATTGGATTAAAGTAGTGCAACTCAGTACTTTCCAATGGAAAGTGTTCTACAAACCAGGAGAGTCATACTAGTCACATCATTTAATTTCCAACATTCATGTTTGGATAAATTAATTCATGGATTGCTCATTATGCAACAATGTCACATATTCTGAGAAAGTAGCTAAAAGTAATCTGACAGTTGATTGATTTCAAGCGTCATTATGCAAATAAAGGAAAATACTAGTGTCTCTGGGTTAAGTAAAGTATGTTTTACAATTCCCTCTATTTAGTTTTCAACACTAATGTTTCCATGATATTTAACTCCACGAAAGAGGATGAAAATGTTGATCAATAGCCAAGATTTATGCTCAGAAAAGTGTCCTGAGATTTAGAGCTAGCAAGAAAGCATTATTTAAAATTATGAAGAAAATTTCTTTTTAATTTTGAGGTTTGGCAACATATTTGGACATGTATTGAAATTTCACTTTAAAAAATGATACCTTGATATGCATATAAACAATTCTGCTGGAATGAAATTAGTCTGAGAATGGCAATTTAGATTTACAGAAGCAGGTATGTTAAAAATTAATCACTCCTTTCCCATCTTTGATAAAATTCAGTGTTTTCCAAGGGCATTTCTAAAGTAGCTGTCCAGGGGTACAAGGGCTACACTGTTGAGAATACTTAAATCTTTTTACATTGAATCAATGAGGAACACAGTTGAACACAAGACAGTCCTGGCCATCAGAGGTGTGTCAGATTCAGTTCAGTAAGAGGGAGATACTAGCAGACATCACCAAATAGTCATTTCTAATCACCTGGAAGAAGACAATGTACTAGAGAGAAACCAAGAATTCTCCGTGAAAAGCATTTTGTTTGTTCCTGTGGGGTCCCATGTCCGAGACATGTTGGGTGGTCTGTACTTCCTAACTGTACGATGCTCTCACTTCATGGCCATTTTAACTACCATCCCATCATTCAAGGTTAAACTAAAATTCAATTGTTCCATGCATGGGAAAATTAGATGTTTTCTTTCATCGCTATAAGATGACTTAATTATTTACACAAACACACGCACATGGGTGCACACACACAACACAAAGAAAACCCTTGATAACAGTATGACAAAGTACTCTGGTCCGTTCTAAAATCTTTTTGGTGGTCTTTTTAACCAGACTGATGACTTTGGACATTTAATGTTCAAAATTAGAAAACTCGTGAAGTACCCAGGCAGATTACCTGTTATGGTCTTGCCCAGTTCTGTGATTTCAAGGTTGCACATTTATAGATGATGTTAAAATATTCTTTAGGTCTCACAAAACTTTGAGTTTACTAGACTAATATTTATACCCTAAACAAGAATGCTAATGGATGATTTTGCTTTTTCATTACAGACAGAATAAATTAGATATCTTTTATGAGAGTCAAATGCAAAGGTATATACTCTAGGACTTTTTGTCTACACCTAAAACAGAGAGAATTTTCTCCATATGGGGAAATTTATTCAAAACCTATTTATAAAATTCATGCATTAATTCAACTTTTTTAATATAAAACTTCTGTCTACGTCGCAGGTTGCTCTTAATGAACAAAGTCATTAACTAAAGCATTATTTTAAACATGAATATATGTATGGAAATAATCCAGTGGAAAAACAGACTTGAATGCAATTCCTGAACTGTCAGGATGAAGAATGGAGCATCTTGCACAACAGGTTGAGCTCTACAAAAAGAAGTAAATTTACTGTACGTGGCCTGGCTGGTGTGTGCTCCCTAAGATGCCTGAAGGTTCTGTTCTCAAATATACTATTCTCACCTCCTCCTCCTCTCCCCTAGATCAAATCTGTTAGAGTTTTGAAATGCCCAGACATTTCAGCTTTTCAAGAGATATTTTAAATATGTCCTGCCAAAAAGGCATTGTTAGATTGGGAAACATATACACTATGGAATTACAGTCTCTTTACTCAAAAGCTGCTCTGCCAGGTACTAAAAGTGTCATTTATGACATGTTACTTAACCTCCTCAAACCTGTCTTTCCATATATGCAATATGATGATCTTCCTCATAAGACTGTGTAAGTCTTGAGTGATGTATTACATGAAAGCACTTATGACCTAGCACTTAACATAAGCATTTAACACATTCGGGGGAGATAGTAGAATGACATATTTTTACTTTTGCCTAAAATATTTTCCCCTCCAAGGTTTTCACCTTCAAGGGATAGTCAGGAAGCATATGGCCCCAGGGAGGAAAGGACCTAGAACAAAGAGGCCACCAATGGGCTTTGAGCATTAAAGCTCATGCCCAGCAGCAAAAGCAGGGTCCGGAAAGCCAGGCCTCACCCGCAGAAAATGACTTTCTCAACTCCTTTAATTCAATTTAACATATCAAACACTAAGCCTGTCTCATCAGATCATAGCTTGGGGTAGAAAAGAAACAGAAATTCCAGCCCTTCTCCTCCAGATGGGTCTCAGGAGAAGGGAAGCAGAGACAAGATCCAGTGGTGAGAAAGCTATATCTTGGTATTTCGTCTCTGTGCTAGAGAGAAACGTGGGGAATTAGAATTGAAAGAACCCTTAAAGAAGAGGGCGTATTCCCTCATTTCCTGTTTAGGTACCTGGGAGAGAGTAACCTCACAGGCTCTACTCTCAGGCCGGCTGGCTAGAACAGCTGTTAAGACAGTGAAGACAGTCCAAGTCAATGTGCTTAGCAAGAGAGACTGCCTGAGCAGGTAACAGAGAGCAGCCCCAACACTTCTACAGAATGAAGGGGCCGGGGATCCCTCTATGCCCTTAGGAATGCAGCAGGAGAGAAAAAGGGCTTCCTCAAAAGCTGGATTTTGGTCTGAGTGGGGAGACTACAGAAAAGGCTGCCAAGGAAGTGGGAAACTGACCTTAGCAGAAAGCCTTTCAGTCTGAACCTGAATGTGGTCATGAGGAGACCCACAGTACCATGCAATACAACTGAGTATTAGGACGGAGTCCAGGTAGCAAGGGGAGAGACAACACTCCTAGAAGCATTGTCTAGGACTAGGAAATCAGCCCGAGTGCCAAAGTCACAGATTTCTTTAGCTAATGCCGGCAGAAACATCAGGGACTAGGCCAACAGTGCCTCAACAGAGAGCAGCCAGCCCATCCACGGGTCAGACCAGATGCTCAAGAGGGACTAGGTCATATTTGCATAGAAAGGAGAGGGAGAAGGGGGAAATCTGAAAGTATCCAACACTAAGCGATTTAATCTCATGTATATTAATTACTTGATGGGTTAGGTTTAGGCTTTCCCACCTGATATCTCCAGGAGAGAGGGCGGAGCTTGGAAGTGAAATTGAATCATTTAAGGAAAATCGGAGTATACCCTTAACATCCTTTACCCCCACTCGTCTATACCTATATAACATCTCAAATAATGCTTACAATAGCCTTTTCAGAAAACATGGCTATTATCCCCACTAACCACTGGAAGACTGACAGAAGTCCAATGTTTATCAGAGAACATTCGGTAAGGGACCAAGTTCACCGCTGCACCTGTAAATGGGTTGGGGGGAGGCAGGCAGGACTGCTTTGCTTCGATTTTTTTTTCAAATGGTCATACATCACCTGTCTAACCCTGGTCATCTCACTTCCATGAAATTTTGTTCAAATGAAGGAAGGCTAAATGATCTGGAACTAATCAACTATCTTTATGTGAAACCACGCCCTCCAGATTTTGGTTCAATAGTGGCACAGAGTAGATGAAAGATAATAAAGTTGAACTGAATGTTGGCCTGGAAGCAAAGAAAGGAAAACAAAGCAAAGTGTAGATGGAGGGCTTACTAACACAAACCAATTATAACCAGTAAACAATTCGAGGACCCTTTCTACCAAGCAACGCAAAAGAAAATTGATTAACTGATCTAACCATAAAAGCTACACACATCTACTTTACAGAAAGTCGCTTAAATATTAAGAAGTCAGTTACTCTGCATGAAGCTGACTTTCATTTAAACACCTGAAAAAAAGACAGGTTTAAGTTGGGATGATAATAATTTTCCTCAGTCAATTTTGAGGGAGATATAATTTTGTAGCTCAAGTAGAAATCTTGAAAAAATGTTTACCTTTCAAATATCAATTCCTAAATCAATCATTTCCTTGATGTAAAATCAATGACCATCATCAGACAAAAATTGGTAAGTTCTTGCTTTTTTTGTGAAGGTGACATTGGTCTTTTAATGCTGTAAATTTTATGTTCTCATTTTTGCTTTAAAATTAAAATGTTTCTCTTTCTCTCTCCCTTTTTTTCTTTTTTCTTTTTTTGTAACTGGTCCATATTTTAGTAATAGTTTTGTCCGATAAATTTATATTAACCTTTACAGAAAAAATTTAAGTGATATTACCTTGAAATTATTGCAGTTCCACAGTGTACTTTGACCACATATTGCAGAAACTTGAATAACTATACTGTAACAGGTTGGCCACTTCAGAATGAGTTGGCCACTTTAGAATGTTGCAGAAAAGCAACACTGTAAATTAGAAACAAAAAAACCCTATGATTTATAGATTATTTATTCAAATCTAATAGCACTAATTATTAGTAAAAACTTAAAAGTTACTGAACTGCTCTTGAGAAAAGAAATTTCAGGGATATACATACCATCTATATTTATATAATAGGAACATACATGTTCAGAACTGTGTTAAACTATAGTGTATATAAAGACATATATTTCTAGATTTTCAAGTTTGAGTAAGGCGTATTAAAATTACTAGTCATAGAATGACTATAAATTTGTCTATAACAACGATTTCTCTATGTATTTTTTTTCTTGTTTGTGTGACTTGCAAAAACCATACTGAGTTTATATACTACAATTTGCTATTGTGGATGCCATGATATTCATTCAACTATATTAAAAGATTTTGATAATAAGAAATAATTTTTAAAATCAAAATAATATATATTTTTAAATCAAATAAATAATATGTATTTTTATATATTACAGCTTAATATAAAAATTGTGTCTTTCTTAAATATACACCCAGATAAAAAAGTTATCTTCAAATATTAGACCACATATAGTATAGATGAAAATCAAAGGATCTGGTGACTTAAAATTTGTTATTAACTAATAGTATGAAACACTTGATTACTGGGAGTCTGGGGTTAGGCTGGAAGCACATGATTTTTTGAAGCCACTATTAAGATTCTGTGAATTTTTGTCCCTTTGGGTTTTTTGTTTTTGTTTTTGTGGTAAAAACATTTAATGTGAGATTTAGTCTCTTAAATTTTTAAGTGCACAATACTTTATTGTTAACTATAGGCATTATGTCATACCTCAGATCTCTGGAAACACTTGGAGGTGATGGATATGCTCATTGCCTTGAATGCAGTGATGGTATCACTGGTGTATGCATATGTCCAAACTCATCAAATTGTATACATTAAATATGTGCAGGGTTTTTTAACAATTATACTTCAATAAAGCTGTAAAAGAAGATTTTATGAAATATTTGACTTATTAAATAAATAGTGCAAGATTTAGGGTTCACCAAAGATCCCAAGGATGCTAAAAGCAACAATTCATTTGCCAAATTGGACCAGTTGAAAGCCTAGAGCTTTCAATTATCCAGTAGGCACAGAACATTCAGGTTTGTACTACACTTTGAGGTACTGACTGGTTAGGTTTGAAGTGTAGTTGATGTTAATTAAGAACAGGATAATTCAGGAGGGCTGAAGTCAATATGAGATCTAACTAAGGCGAGGGAACTATTTCATGAGTCCGAGCAAGAGATGAGGGGGACCCTAGAGACATAGGGGCAGCGTGGGTGCAGAGTTACAGGGAGGCAGTTTATGTGCCTTAAACCAGTTTGACTGTGAATTGTCAAGGACTAAGGCAAGGCTGAAGCCACTTCTCTTTGTGTTCTAAAGCTCGCTCTGCACTCTCCTCATATGGCTCATTTCCAGGTATTTAAATGGTGATAACATCCCCCCAAAAAAGAGGCACCACAAGAGCTCAAGTGGTTCATTATGCAGCCCCCAGATGCATCACGATCATATACCCTAGACTGAGGCACTCTCTAAAGCACTGACATGAAATAACAAACTAGAAGCTTAAAATTCCTGTTTATTAAAAAATGGAACACACAGTAGCAAGGACAATGACAAGTTTCAACCATAATGGCTGTGTCCCAACTCTGTCCTAGAATTTCATGTTCCAGGGGTGAATGAATAATTTAATCTTCATGAGCCATCAATTGTAGTCCTCCTTCAGAAACTTGGCAATGGTCCCAGCTAATTTCATTTATGATGTGGATTTTTTTTTGAGACTGTGAGTATCCAGAAAGTGGAAAAGGGCAACCATCATCTCATTATATGAGTGTGTTTCTGTTCTTTTTTCTTCCTTCCAGTAATACTTTATTGATTTATTAATCAGCAATAAATCAAAGGGTAAGGACACACCATTTCCTCATTAATTAGTCATAGGAACAAGCAACACTAACTAATCAATCTAACTTCAACCATAAATACTCTTTATTTCTCTTGAGAGAAGAGAGTGAAGTGTAGACATGTTATTATGCTTTATAATTTTGTCTCACTGAATGAAAATTTATATATTGAGTATTAAGTGTATAATTCAAATATTGAAAAATGTGTAATCAGGAAGTAACTTTTTATGCAAACAGTTTTTACTAATAATTTGACAAAGTTACTTTGTCATCAGCTAGTGCAGTTGTTTTGTTTTTGTTTTATTTTTAGTACACCCAGTCTATCATGCCACCACCCTCTGTCCCCAAATTAGTCTGCTAAAGTGAGAAATAGTAAGTCGATTTTAGAAACCAAAGAAAAAAAGTCCTACTTATTTGCTTTCTGAATTTTGGTAGCTTTTCCTCCATTAAAACAGATTTTTTTCGGGGCCCCTGGGTGGCTCAGTCGTTAAGCGTCTGCTTCTTGGGCTCAGGTCATGATCCCAGGGTCCTGGATCGAGCCCCGCATCGGGCTCCCTGCTCCGTGGGAAGCCTGTTTCTCCCTCTCCCACTCCCCCTGCTTGTGTTCCCTCTCTCACTGTGTCTCTCTCTGTCAAATAAATAAATAAAATCTTTAAAAAAAAAAAAAACAGTTTTTTCTATCATTCATGCAACCATTCACTTGATTGTTGATTCATCCGATATTTACTTGGCAACCACTATGCGCCTAGCACTGTGATAGATGTGATATTTACTTTATCATGTTACACAAAATGCATGTGGTTCTTGCAAGCATGGTCTACCCTTATATGGGGGATGCAAACATCAAGCAAATAAAAACAACATATAAAATGCAGTATTATAAATTGAGGTAATTTCCAATTTGAAAATAATTACTCCTATTTCTGGATTCTGAAGTTTTGATGGTTTTAATTACCCTTGTTTGAGAACTGACAAGTCAGTTGACAATAAAAATATTCCTTGTCACTAAAATACATCTTCTGTGAATAGATCTCTTCTCCATTCTGCTACTTCTCATTTAGAAGAACAAACAGTTCTTCTGGTTGACTTTTCCACTATTAAATCCTCATTATATTTATCCTGAAGGAATTCTCCAAATTTAATAAAATCACCACTTATTTATCCATAGAACAAATTATCATGAATATCATCCCAGTAAATGTGATACACATTTGGATCTGTATTTTTATTTAAACTCATTTCTTAATAATATCTCTATGACAGAAAATAACCTGGCAGAGAATGCACTGGAACATTAAGCTTTATTTTTGCCTAAACTTTTAAAAGTATTTTCTCAACTTCAAGTTTCTTGTTCTCAGGCTTTGAGTTCCATCAGAGATTTTTAAGTAATTTGAACTACATACCCCAGATCTTCATTCTAATCACTATTGTGAAAATATCTCTATTTCTTCGAGCATAGCAAACAACCAAGAGCAGGCTCATTTATCTATCTACATCTGTATATCTAACTATTTATGTTTTGTTTCATTTATTTTCTTTGCTGAAACCATGACTCAAAAAGTGCTTGTTACAGAAATGAATGAAAAACATGTTCTTCTGTCATGTGTTAAAAAAATTATAAACCAAAAAAGTTTCTGTTGTCTGGTACATTGGTGTGATTAATAAATGAAAGGAAGGAGATAGAAGGAAGCAATTGAAACTGATGGAAACCTTCTATGAACCAAGAATTTTATTTGGATAATGTTTTTTAAACTCAGGATACCTTGAATGGGAAGGATTTAAATTCCCAATTAGATATAAGAAAACAAGGGGCGCCTGGGTGGCTCAGTCGTTAAGCGTCTGCCTTCGGCTCAGGTCATGATCCCAGGGTCCTGGGATCGAGCCCCACATCGGGCTCCCTGCTCCACAGGAGGCCTGCTTCTCCCTCTCCCACTCCCCCTGCTTGTGTTCCCTCTCTCGCTGTGTCTCTGTCAAATAAATAAATAAAATCTTAAAAAAAAAAAAAAAAGAAAACAAGACTCTAAGAGATTAAATAAGATTTTAGATAGGATTTAAATTAAAGGCTTTCTTATTTCAAACCCCATCTTTTTCCTACTATATTACATAATACATTCTACTAGAATACTAGTTGTAAGTTGGTTTAAAAACTTTAAAAATCCAATCACACATGTAAATATATGGGGTTACACTAAATCAGAATTAAGAATGAGACTCTCTCAAAGCCCTCCACTGGAAAGGGGCAAAAAGGTCTGATATTTTGAGACTAATATTGCCTATGCCACTTGGTCAAAGAGCAATCATACGGTTAGGTTTTAGGTGAATATTAGAGGTCAAAATTGTTCTTGGGTTATCTACCTTGAGATCATTACCAGTGAATACTTGGCATTAGCTGAGAAGCTACATAGCCTATATGAATAAAAATCAAGCAAATATAGCATAAAGGAAAAATCTAAATATGCATTTTGATTACAGACCAAAGATGCTATTAACTCAGTGATACTGGAAGAAATTAAAAGTTAGATTCAAATAAAGTTTATGCTGCCACAGCACCCTGCTAGTGATTAGTTTAAATCTGGAAGTTTGATGGGTGAAGTCTAGCATTAAAGGAACACAAGTGTATAAACTGATTAATTATATTTTTAATAAGATGTATATTTAATGCTTTAATGTATTTCACTGTTTTCACCTTGCAGCACAAAATGTTGACAAGGAAAGAAAGTACTGCTTATAAAAAGAAAAATGGTGCATTTTATTCCTGACACTTAAGGTCAAGTACTGAAGATGCATTGTATATTAATGTATCCAATATATCAGGCAAGAAGTTAATGTCTGCCCTCCCTTTTGGGTCTAGACTATTTCATAAACCTATTTTTACTTTCTTCAGTCTGATTAATAGTATCCCAGAAATACTCTGTCCTGACAGCACATAAAGACAGCTTTGATGTTATATGGGAATCATGAAGGAACTAATTCTCATGATATCTGAAATGATACATTTCAGAAACTGAAAATAATTTCATATACATACAGGTTTTATTAAACACAATGTAGTGTGTTGTTTTCCTTTAGGAACTTATTCAAAGCTAATGGTTAATTGTTGCAATTTCCACTTAGCTACTAAATGGACTCTCCCAATAAAAACTTCTCTAGAATGGTTCCCCATACTCTTTCTTTAATGATATATGTTAGATTTAACAGCTATGATTGACATTCATAACACAAATCTATTTTACAGGTTCTTTTTCTAACTAGGTCAATGATTTTAGTTTGTGATATGTCCTTGAAAAATAGTGTTGTCAATGTTTAAAACCTGCTAAAGTAGAACTTAGCTAAATAGTAAATAGGTCTGGAAGCTGATTTCCAGTTTTACTACCTACTGCTTGCACAGCTTTAAATAGATTACTTAAATTGTTTGCTCTTTAGCATCCACATGTTTTAAATGAAGGCAACTATAATGCCTATCTCTAGAACTGTTGCAAGAACTAAATGGGAGGTTATGTTTTTTAAAGACTTTATAAAGCCTAAGTTGTTAAAAAGATATTAATTGAGCTCCTCTTTCTTCCTCATTTCACCATTATTTCTTTTTTGTCCCTTTTCAGAAGTCAGTATTAATGGAAAGAAGATAAGCCATCCCTTATTTCCCTCTGTTTTTACCTTCTAGTCATTGTTCTTGGTATAATTTTTAATAAATTTAGGGAAAGTATCACCAAATATATATTATTAAGATAATATACTTAGTAGAAGCCCTATTATGAATTAGATGGTTTTGTGATCACAGATTACTTTATGTCAGTCTATTGGATCCAGATATTATCCAAGATATGCATTATGTCCAGTGAAATACACATAATCTTTATATAAAGCTAAAATGAGAGGTTTGGAAAACTTTTGTATAAAAAATTTACCTTCCAATTTCAAAATTTTAAAAGTTGAATCACCCAGGACCCTAATTTTTGAGGGAATCCCAGGGGAAAACCTCTGGGATTATAGAATCCTGGGATTAGTGACAGAAGGAATGCTGGTAGCACTCCTCCTATCCCTACAATATAATACGGCCATTACCAGAGCCCAGAGTGACACAAAGCTGTAAGAAGAAGGATGCTTGACAGGATTGTGACCTTCAATTCAGAGAAGACTGTGCCACCAGCCCACACAGCTCCAGGGAAAGAAGCTAGGGAAACAAATTCTTAACTTCGGTCTTCTCTCTTGCTCCAGACTCTTCACAGGTGCTCTATGCACATAACACAGCTGGATATGAGAGGAAAAGGGACCCCGATTATATAGTCTCTGTCCAGCTTTCTGGGGCACCAAAACTAAGTAGAGAGTGTGTTGGGGGGTGGAGGGTTAACTGGTAAGTCACCAGCCCAGGCCAGTTGAAATAAAAATACATACATTTGCCTCAGAATTATCAGTTAGTTTGCACTGACACCACTGTTCTATAACGTTGGCCAGACCACTTCTCATTTCTTTTTTTCCCCTTTTTCTTTAAAGTGGACATCCTATGCAGCAGTGAAATATTAAAGACAGTGTATAAAATAAGAAATTGATAGTATCCAATCCCCAAATTAAATATTAAAAAGAAGCGAATAGTGTCTACTAGAGAATTTCATTTCAGAATGCAGTATCTGGTAGGTTTTTGTTTGGTAAAAAGCATTATACTGTTGAATACTAACACAAGTCTATTTTTTAGAGCACAAAACTAGAAAAACTCAACTCTTGTCTAAGCAGATGTCACATGACATATCATGCTTTTTAAACAATGGTAACAGGATTTGTCACCTTCCCAATTCCATTTCCTGCCTTCAAAGTCACACCCAATGTAACCGCCACTCAGCCAATAGGAAAACCATTATGGCCAAGCTGAGCCCAGCCTCCATAGAAGAAAGGATATTTAAATAATGGGATAGAATTTTCCAGGAATGCTATCTGCTGAAAAGACATCCTTTTCACTTTAACAAATCATGGAAGACCACACAGCATTCATTCCCTGGCCTTCCAAGTGTGAAGTGATGCATATTCAAGCAAAAGAGATTCAACTCCTGAGCTTATACAGATTTGTAAAATAACAATGAAAAATGTAAGTAAAAAGGACAGTGGGAGGAAAGGGTGCAGTCAACAGGGATAGCTTTGATTTTAAAGAATAATTACTAAATCATTACACAGACTAAGTGTATTCTGCCATTGGTATTGCAACTTCAGAAATTACAGGCTAGGGGCGCCTGGCTGGCTCAGTCAGTAGAGATGTGACTCCTGATCTTGGGGTCCTGAGTTTGAGCCCTACATTGGGCATAGAGCCTACTTAAAAAAGAAAAGAAACAAAGAAATTACAGGCTATCTTAACTACAGAGAACAAATAGATGGTTACCAGAGGGAAGGTGAGTGGGGGGATGGATGAAATAGGGGAAGGAGATTAAGAGTGCACTTAATTTGATGAGCACTGAGTAATATATGCAACTGTGGAATCACTCTATTGTACACCTGAAACTAATGTAACACTGTATGTTAAGTACACTGAAATTAAAATTTAAAATAAATAAATAAATGACTCCTTCCCAATAAAAGAAATTATAGGATACAGAATAGGATGGATATGGATAAAATAAAAAACAAAAAGGAGGTTTTGAATCACAACTAAAACAGGGACATCATCCTCTGCATTCTAGCTAAGTGCAAAGGAGAACTGGTAATGTTATGTAAATACTATCTTAGTCTTATAAATACATTCATAAAATATTAGATGGCATTTTGAACATGTGTACTACATTTATAGCATATTGCTTTGAATAGTTCTAATTTCCAATATCAGACAAAAATGAACCTAAAGTTATTAAATTCTCTATTAATGGATTCTAAATAGTAGCCTGCTTTTTCCAGATTTATCTTGCTATGTTGGTGGCCTCATGGAGAATCATTATTGCTGTAGTCTCCTGGGCCATATGAAAAATAAAACTACTGTCTAGGACTCCCTATAACAAACCTTAATCTTAATGAACAGAAAAGATATCCTTTAAATATATTTTCACTAGCCTTATCATTAAAAATATTTTGAAAGATGCAAGTTGCTGTGTTAAACACTTCATCATTAACTGTATATATACTATGGTTGGATGCATTCATATATGAATTTCATATGTAATTTAATCTATAGGGAGAAAAGTACATGGTCTGAAGTGTAGCTTTAATCTTTTCCCTAGATATCAATACTGCTCCTTCGTTATATACTTTTTTAATATCTTGATTTCTCCTATTGTTTTTCCTAAGTGATTTTAATTTCAAAATTGTTATAATAATGCATTAAAGATTCTTGAAATGGAAAAAGCAGTAATGGGTGCTATTAATAGTTTCCCCTCTCCTAAAACATTGTCATATTTAAACATTTTTAAAAATCTACAGACTTTAGTTTCAAACATTCTAAGGTTTCTAGAATAGTCTTTCACAGAATATATAAATATGTTTGTCTGAAGTGGTTCTGCTCAGCAATTTAATAAATTGCCCAGTCCACAGGGAATACCATTAATTATGTAAAGACTGATGGGGATTCATTTACTTGGTTTCTTTCTGAACCACTTGACTTGTCACTATTTGATTAAACAATAATAAATGTGATGGTAGGGAGAAATGTATGCTGCCAGTGAACAATACTAAATATGTCTCTTGAATAGAGAATAGGCTTTTAGATGTCTTCATATTCAGAGAGAAAAATCAGAGAAAGAGAATTATAAACCACTTGCATCCATGCCTACATCTTACTGATATATGTCTCCAATCATATCTTTACTCTAGTTTCCTGTTAATGGAGAACACTGCGAAGACAAATAACTATCAGTACATCAGTACATTCCTTTATTACATCTCTTGGAACATCCACTTTCTTCTAGGGGAGTAGATTTTATATACTGTTCCCATGTCTTTGTTCAATTCAAAAATACACCATTGTGCACATTGCCCATTTCATTCTATGGTGAAAATGAGGATATCAAAATATTAAAGACAGGCTGCTGAGGAGTAGGGTACAGTTACATCCAATAATCACTTGCAAAAAAAGTGAAATCACAAACTGTGAGCTGGTATCTTTAATGTAAATTATAAATATAGTTGAAATCTCTGAAAGTTTTTAAACTACATGAAACATGGCCACTTTAAGCTGCTAGCACCAAAAGACTGGTGGGGAAGACCACATACAGATGACAACCTGTCAATTTTCTGGGTTTGGGACCCTGGGCAGGTCATGTAACTCCTTGATTCTTGTTTCTGAAGTGGGCATATGAATATTTACATTGGAGTAGATATAATTTGTATCCAGTTATAGATTTAACATGTGCAAAGCATCTGTACTAGTGCATATTGCAAGGATAGCTGTTATAAATAACATCATAATCTTTTCCCTGATTTTACGTTTAAGGACAATTTTAGCGCTAGGAGACAACAGAAGTAAAGAACATTTTTGTCACACTAAGACAGTATTAATGGACTTACTAATTCACTAGTCGATTCATAGTTAATTTTGAGTTTATCATATTTTTTCCTTAATGTATTATTGGACCTGAGAATCTTAGGATAAACAATATAGCTCTCCCGTGAGATATAAATGAAATATTGCATAAAATGAAGTTTTATAAAAATTTTTTCTGGGGCGCCTGGGTGGCTCAGTCGTTAAGCGGCTGCCTTCGGCTCAGGTCATGATCCCAGGGCGCTGGGATCGAGCCCCGCATCGGGTTCCCTGCTCCGCGGGAAGCCTGCTTCTCCCTCTCCCACTCCCACTGCTTGTGTTCCCTCTCTCGTGTCTCTCTGTCAAATAAATAAATAAAATCTTTAAAAAAAAAAAAAAAATTTTTTCTGACAGACATATTTTACTTAGCTTAAAGAATGTCCTCAGACTGATAAGTTAACATGAATATATTAAAACTATGCTTCCATTTTTATCATGAAATTGTATATAATATTAAACATTACAGTAGAATCTCATTGTATATTACTATAAACATTTTATTAATGCAATCTTAATAGCTACATAACATTCCACCTAGTAGCATTACACCTAGTAGACTTTTCAAAACGTGTATAGTCATTCCACTCTGTTAAGTATTTGGGCAATTTTAAATATCTATACTTAAAATAATATGCAACACAGGGGTGTCTGGGTGGCTTAGTCTGTTAAGTCTGCCTTTGGCTCAGGTGCAGATCCCGGGGTATTGTGGGGAGTCTGCTTCTCCCTCTCCCTTTCCCCTCCCCATTTCTCCCCCCCCCCACCCTGCTCATGCTAGCTCACTCTCTCTCAAATAAATAAAATCTTTAAAAAAATAATACACAACATAAATAAATATGCAACAATAAACTTTTTTGGGGGGCATAGGTTTCTTTATATTTTGTTTTTTTCTTAGGCTTCATTGTCAGGAATGGAATTACTGGATCAAAGGTGATATTTTCTATGGTCCTTCATACACAGGCATTAAGTTTTTAACATTAAAATTAGAGCTACATAAATATATTTTCAGCAACTCAATCAGAAGACCTCATTCAGAGAGACTAATTTCATCCTTGGTAAGAAATAAAATTCCCAATAAAATTTAGCCATCAGTAAAAATAAAAATCTCTTGTCTGAAGTCAGATAATATAGGTTATGCATGGTGGCTAGAAAAGATTACACTATTAGTGGTGTCTTTACAGGTGAATACGTAACTATCTGTGGCAACTCAAAAGGATGATTTGAAGTAGTATAAGCATCACATAATCTCCATTAGTGACCCCTGCAAACAACCACAAACAAGCATGCAGTCTAAATGAAGACAGTATTTTTCATATACAAACAAGATGCTCATGCACCACCACCAGAATTGTTACCCCAAGTCCTTACTATGCAGAAAAACTAGAAGCCACAAATGAGCCTTATTCTTGTCTATTTTTTTCCTCTGCTATATCACCACCCTCACTTCAACTGCTCTAAAGAGAAATGACCAATTCCTGTGTTGTTTATTTACCTTGGGATTTACGATGATGGTAAAATAATTTGCAACCAAAAAAAAAAAAAAAAGGAACAAAATTATATATATTTTACAAAACATTAATTGAAGAAAACTATAAACAATTCCAAACAGAATTTAGTTGAGATCAGATATCAGTTCTCAATTCTTCCTTAATAAAAATCTGATCATTTCTTGACAGATGTTGGTGGGGATGCGGAGAAAGGGGAACCCTCCTACACTGTTGGTGGGAATGCAAGCTGGTGCAGCCACTCTGGAAAACAGTATGGAGGTTCCTCAAAAAGTTGAAAATAGAGCTGCCCTACGACCCAGCAATTGTACTACTGGGTATTTACCCCAAAGATACAAACGTAGTGACCCAAAGGGGTACATGCACCCCGATGTTTATAGCAGCAATGTCCACAATAGCCAAACTGTGGAAAGAGCCAAGATGTCCATCGACAGATGAATAGATAAAGAAGAAGTGGTATATATATATACAATGGAATATTATGCAGCCATCAAAGGGAATGAAATCTTGCCATTTGCAATGACAAGATGGAACTGGAGGGTATTATGCTGAGCAAAATAAGTCAATCAGAGAAAGACATGTATCATATGACCTCACTGATATGAAGAATTCTTAATCTCAGGAAACAAACTGAGAGTTGCTGGAGTGGTGGGAGGTGGGAGGGATGGGGTGGCTGGGTGATAGACATTGGGGGGGTATGTGCTATGGTGAGCACTGTGAAGTGTGCAAGACTGTTGAATCACAGACCTGTACCTCTGAAACAAATAATATATGTTAAAAAAAAAAGAAGATAGCAGGAAGGGAAGAATGAAGGGGGGGGAATCGGAGGGGAAGACGAACCATGAGAGATGATGGACTCTGAAAAACAAACTGAGGGTTCTAGAAGGGAGGGGGTGGGGGGATGTGTTAGCCTGGTGATGGGTATTAAAGAGGGCATGTATTGAATGGAGCACTGGGTGTTACACGCAAACAGCGAATCATGGAACACTACATCAAAAACTAATGATGTAATGTATGGTGATTAACATAACATAATAAAATTTAAAAAAATAAAATAAATAAAAATCTGATCAATACATACACACTCACTCGTACAACTAGTGTGGATGAAAAAATACTATTTTCTTTTCTGCTCCATTTTGAATTTTTCTTCTTCCAGGATCTGTTGATCCTCTTCTGTGTTACTGTTTTTCAACTGTAATATATTCTGGAAAACCCAGTTGTATAAACTTTTTGAAGGGAGGCTCAGGCCTCCACTGCACTAACACATCTCAAACTCCCAGCAGAGTGACCAGCACCTAGTAGGTACCAATAAATGTTTACTGAATGAATGGATGATTTGAATGTGACATTTCTTCTTCACATGAGGATCCTTCAAACTGTTTTCAGATTACTCTGACATGCCTCATGTGACCCAAAGTTCACATTGTGTGTAGTCCTTGGTCACTGTGCTCTCTGATGTTATACTTCTCTCCCAGAAAGCTGAGATCATGCTGACTGCGTGCTTCACCTCTGAACCTGAAACTGTTTTTCTCCTTTTATTTAGTACAAATTATCTGTGCATTTTTGCTTTCTGTGTCATTGATATAATGAGAACATTTATATTTCTAAGTAGTGAGGGTCTTAGATGAGGTCCAACTAAAAAATGGAAAACCCCAATTTGTAGAAATATGGATTTGATGAAAAGTCCTCCTGACTAACATCATGAAACATCCCTTTTGGTTTCAGCCATTCAGGATTTGTTCCTATTGAAACATTTTTTTTTTTTTAAACTACATTGTGCAGGCTACAAAAAGTCTTTTAATTGTCCCTTTTTTAGTATACAATTTCTCTGTTAGTTCCATTCAGAGGCCACAGTACCATTTGGTAGAGTGACAAAGTCTGTGCTTCTCCAGAAGCAAAAAGGATGAGAAGAGAGAATGCATATATGCCCATTTTAGTAATGATAACTCTAGTCTGGGAAAAGAAGAGAGCAATCACTGTGGAAAGATTTGGAAGGATTCCATTTCTTGGTACTACCAAAAGCTGCTACTCATAAAGTGAACTATCTTTAGAACTAGTTTTCAGACTCCATCCACTGGGATTTTTGAGGAATAAACTCAAACATTTTTGGCTAGCTTATCTCAGTGAGCCACTCTTTATGGGGTGGTTGAGTATGGTGGGCGGGTTGAAGGGAGGCTTTTTATTCCAAGCATAGAAAGAGAAATATAAAAAGTCCAGATCACAGTCCTTCAGAAAAAAAGCAACAGTGAGAAGCTTTGCATCAGTGATATTATAGTACAGAACATGAGTTCTACTCTCATAGTTACTGTCCATCAGCTTTCATAACTCCCATCAGTTTCTTCCATGCCCTCCCTTTCTCTAATTTGATAACTGGCTTAAAGCATTGAGGTGGGCACCCCTTATGAGGGAGGTAAAGTGTTTTCAAACAGAAAATTTATGCTGAGGGCAATAATAAAATGGTTAGAGCTAAAACTTTTACACACAGAAAAAGAAGAGGCAAAACAATATTTTTCCTTCCAGTTTTGCACACTGATACAATCAGAACCCTAATTATTTAATTGATGTTTGTGGTCACTGATCTTCCTTTTCATTTTTGATAAGTTGTAGTAGTTCTCCCATCTTTGGTCTCCATATTTCCTCCTTAGTGTCTCCTCTCTCCATTTGTTCTCCTGCTCTACCCGGGGCAGTTTTGCCTCCAATCTTTTCTGGTCTACCACCTGTAACAGGCCCATTCCTATGGCCCAACCCACAGATTTGCCTCTTGGCTCTTAGTCTCTGACATCTTGGATCAGTGCATTAAGACTGACCCTCAGTGATCAATTCTTATCTAGGATCTCTCCACTAAAATTCAGGCTGATATTTCAAGACACAGTCAGACAGCGTCCCATTTGCTGAAGTCCATCTCTGGTGGATTATGTGTCCCCAACAAGTGTCAGGGAGGAGACAGTATCTAGAGATGTTTTAAAGGAAGGATCAAGAGATATACTTGCTGATTAGATAGATATTAAGTGAGAACACACTTACAATCATCACTATTTGGAGAATGAAGTACTGGAAAATGAAGAGGCCTTTTTTGGGCAGCAATCGACATGCATGGTCATAAAAGAAAGAAGATGTACTTGGTTGAGCAAATGAATATAGGGTAGAGTTTGGGAAAAGATTGTATTTTTTAATGTGTTAAGATAACTTTTGAAGGAATAGATATGACCCTGAAATTTAAATATGTACTACTGAAAAAAATGCTAAGAAATAGATGTAATTATTGTCACTAAACAAGTCCCCACCAAAATACTTCCTTGGAATTCAAATACAGGACCAGAAAATGGTCCAAAATAGCAATGATAAATACAGAGTCTAGTTTTAAAAAAAAAAAAAGATGTTCTGTACCAGACTCATTTTTCTACTGAGGAAGATTCACACCTAGAATACCAGAAAAAGGAATATATATGTGGCAACATTGTAAGTTTTTTTCCCCCAGAATGAACCCAGGTTAAGTGGAGATCTCATACATTTTATGCAAAATTTAAGGTAAAAAACATAAAGAGAATGCATTAATACAGTTGGCTGAACTTATAAAAAAGTGAGACAGTGTGAGTCAAGAACACAAATTTAAGTATATTAAAGCTAATAAGACTGCTTTTCTCTCGTAACAGCACCCACTTAAACAAATCTTGGGGATACGTAGTATAGAATTTGTCCATTATTTTGGGACTCAGGCTTTCCATTTTTAATATAGCAATTAAGTTTACTCTTAAACTACTCAGTTGTTCAAGTCATCTATCTACCTATGTGCCACAACATCAATCATAAACATTTAAACCATCAACATTTTCTGAATCCTCAATTTAAAAACTGACATTTTGTGGAAGACTGCCCTCAGAGACATCATTGCTTTTCCTTATATTTCCAAACTGTACCTAAGTGGCATATATTTTCAAATTGAAAGTAAGAGCATTTTGGGTATACCAGAAAATCTCAAAAACCCACTTTTAGTTGGAGGCATATTTTTAAAACTTGAAGAAATGTTTGGTTTGTACGCAAGTTTAATGCTATAAAGGAATGAAGTCACTGTTAGACTAGATGAGTCATTTTTCCTCCAAAAATGTAAAGCAGATGCATATTTTGAAGAATGAGTTAAGAATTAAATATTGTGTTAACATTATACTTAAAATTTAAGCTTAATATATCTGGAAACAAATTAGTAAGGTTGTAATTAAACCTGTAGGCTTTGAGTACATTTTAAAATAGAATCATAAAACAAAAAGCTACAGGTACTTTTAAAGCTAAGACTCCCAGACTAACACCTTGAATTTAAATTCTAATCACATTGTCATACCTTAATTTAAAAAAAAAAAATCAGCAATTACATAGCTGCTTTCTAAGGTCAGTTTAACTACCTCTCAGTCATTACAGAGCTTTCGAATTTATTTGATAAAAAGACTTGGCAAATTTTAAATTAGAGCAAACAGACATGGGTAGTAAGGTAGTAATTCCTATATATAATTTCTTTGGTTTATTTTCTGTGATATTATTTGCTACAAGGAATTAAAAATGTGAATTTAAGTCAAACTATTCTGCTTTCATACCATTCTGGCTTTTACACTATTATAAAAAATACTTAGTTTGTTCTAAGCTACACTAGGGAGAAAGAAAGTGGAAAGTCTCATCATCCCATAATGTTGCAAGTCTTTCCTTTTCACTCCAGGAGAGAGGTTTTCCTTAGATGAACAGGGGAGACCACTTTCAAAAGAGAGAAAGATGACTTTTGCAGAAATGAAGGAAGTTCATGGGTAAAAATTATCGTACGACAATATTACGAGGTGTCCCTGAGATTATATCCTGCAGCTTTGGCACTAATGAGAAAGTGGAAGTAAACTATCATTAAGAGAAAATTTTTAAAAAGTCTTCCAGAACACAAGGTGTGGACAAAGTAAAGAAATTTGGAAATTCCCAATAATGATGCAACAACACAAAAAGTCATCCAATTCTTGGTGTATGTCTTTCTATGTGAACATACACTTTTATATTTAATGTTAAATAAAAAATAGATTTCTTGCCATTGATAAATCTTATCTGTTTGTAATTTCCTTTACATGCTACATCCAATCTTGTTCTTTTCTTCTACTGGTCCTTCCTGAAGCAGCCTTCCTCTGATGCCTTGTAAAACTATCTATAGTCTAGTTTTCCCTATAGGCTTAAGCTTACCTTACATGATAGCCTCAATGTGGTCCTTTGGGACCTTCTAAGTTGTAAATAATCTGTCCACTCAAAACACGCATGGGGTGCCTGGTGTTCATTTCTTTCTACCTCTTACTGCAGTTATTAGCATATTCATTCTGGAAGCTGTTTGCTATCATGACAAACATAAATCTGGGTAACAAGTCTGTAATCATTTTATTTTGCTCCAGAAATACATAGAGTGATGCCGGGGAAATGCTATTTCTAAATGTTCCTTTTAATTTGACCACAAATGGGTGATTCTTTGTCAGATGACTTTTAAGGGTAAGCACCATTAACTAAACAACTGCATTACTCTCTGTGCATTCAAATGTAGTGAGTGATATGTAATCTTCGTATAGTTATATGCAAACTTCTTGTTTTTACAGTGTTCTAGAGGTTGGAAAAGCAAAAGTTGAATTTCATGAAAATCTAAAGACCAAGAGAGCATATGTGGTTAATTAATTCTAGTCTAGAGGAGCTGGTGGGCATGGATGCTGTATCTCTTATGTGGGATGGGATTCACAAATTAAGGAAGTAGTCAAGAAGGGGATCCTTAGGCATTAGGCCACTCAAATCAGCTTTTGCTATTTTTGAGAACCACCATAGATTTCTAAAAACTGGAAAATAACATATTTTTCTTCAATTAAAGAAACAAAGCCCCAATTTTGATTTCTGAATGGAATCTATATGTTCATGAAAACTGGATTTGTTTCCAGACCTGTAGTATATGTAAGAAAGTTCTTATATAAAAACAAACAATGTGATAAATACAAATGTTTTTCAAATACTGGATAATTCTGTCCACATATCATAGGCAAAAGCCAGGCTCCAGGATGATGTACCTGGGTGGCTTTCCATTGTTGGGAGAGTATTCAGTGCCTCACTATTTACTAGGCTGGCAGGTCAAGGCTGCTGGGCTGTTATGGTCTAGAATCCTGACACCATATTGTTTTTAGTTTAGTGAGTCCTGCACCCTTTGAAATTTTAAATCTGAAGCACACCAAAAACAATAGCAAAATATCTTTGCAAAATATGTCTGAATCTATAACTTAGTATCTCTTTAAGTATCATTGGCAGTAAAAAAGAGAAATTGCAAGCAAAAGGGGTGGGTTAATTGAAAGTTATAAAGAAGCCAGTGAGTGAAAAGTATAAAGAAGGAATGAAAGCAATTTTAGACTGTGTCACTCACTGTTTAGTTTATGCCCTCCGTGTTAGTTCAATACTTGTGCAGTTTCTTCTCTTCTCATTTTCTTTTTGAGTGTTTGAATGTGCAGTATTCTCTGCATTATTTACTGTCTGGTGTTCCTTGGTTCATTGCCACATAAACGGCACCTGATTTAATGCTTTTAGTGCAAAGTTTCTTTTTTTTCTTTTTTCAAACGAAAACCGAGTCATCTTTAAAAATACATCCCTTGTTTCTAGAATCAATTGCACACATAAATACTGTTCCAGGTAAAGGAAGTTTTATCTCCCCAAGGCTAGGGACACTTGGAATGCTTGCAACATCTATTTTACAGAAGAAAGGATAAAATGAGAATGTTGGAGAATGACTTTTGCTACGATCCTCCTTGAAGAATAATTGCCTAGCTTGGTTTTAAAGCAACAGAGTGGGATTCTGCCACAAACATTCACAGATTCATACTTAAATTTTTCAATGTTTGTGGTACACAATTTTACAAATGGAAACCCCAGGTTGGGGAAATGGAGAGCAGCAGATCTGGGACTGGAACTGCAGTCTCTGATGCTCTCAGTTCGATTCTTTCCCTACTATGTTTCGCTGCCTCTGATAATAACTGCTGACTGGGAAGGTGGCAGTGTTTGGTGATGTTTGCGAGGATATTTTTAGGACCATTAAGGATTAAGTATCATAAACTTCAAAGGAAATAATTTTAGTACCATTAATGTAATTTTTGTTATTATTCCCACACAGATAAAGCTCATTAGTCTACTGATAAAAATAAAAAATTGGTCTACAACTTTTTTTTTGGTTTAGGACAAAAACTTACCAAGATACAATAGAGTTTCTGATTTAGCAAACAGTGTATTATAAAAAGGGTCTAGAAAGCATTTTAAGGCAGGCTGACTTTCAAATTACAAGTGCTTTATAGGTCCTTTTGAACAACAGATGAAGGAGATAAACCTGTTCTGGAAACGTACCAAATAAAATTCTTGGTGACCAAAAAGAATGGTATATACACACAACCCACACATAACGAACTTGATTAAACTTTTGTAGCTGTGAGAGATTCATGTGATTAAAGTCCCTCAAATCATGTTGTGTTGTACTTTGTCATTTACTATATATACTTTTCCTATCTTGTAAAAATTACACTAGACATTTACTTCTTTGACCCCTAAGTTTTAGAAAATATTTTTTTAAAGAAACATAAATGACATTTCCATGCTCTTAATGAAATGGAATGTCCATAAGGAAGAGAAAGAAGGGATGAGTCTTTTTGTCACTAAAAAACAGATGTCTTTGAAAGTTTCACTTCCAATGCTTTGAATGTGGGTTTTATCAGTTTGTGATTCATGAATGATACATTTCTTGAACTTCAAGACTAGTGTTAAAAATGCTGCTTTATTTTTTGTTACCACTCATACAAGGTTTTGGAATGCTTTACACGTTGTTGTTTTTTTTTTTTTTTTTTTATCAAGTGTGAATTGATAAAACATAATTGTGAGGTAAGACAGATGAAACCTCTAACTCTCATTTTGACATCTCCTTCAACTGCTGAAGGATTCTGGTACCACTGGGATGTTTCATGTTTTGAAAAACAACCACAGCAGTGGTAAAAAAAAAAAAAAAAAAAAAAATACCCACTGGCTAGTTTCCTAATATGGTGGAGCCACATTATTAGTATAATTAGTACAGACACTGATAAACGGCTCCAGCAACATAGAAAATCTTTGTTCAGCCTTTACCTTATTATCAACAGTCTTTCCAAGATGACAAAAGGCAATTTGACAGTGCTGATCTTTGCTCTTGCATTGAGGATTAAAACCCATAGTAAGTAAGGACTGCAGGTGCAGGATGCTCCTTATATCCCCCAGAGATGGCCATCACTTGTACCCTTCCTGCACATGTAAAAGTCAGCAGAGATGAATGATCAGTCTCCTAATTAACAAACCAACTCATGGGTTTTGCATCATTTTCCTGAGTTCTTACCGAGGGTCAGTAAGGAAACTGTTCCCTTGAAGTATATCTCTGTTATTACCCAGCGCTGTAAGTCAGAGTGCTGTCTTTAGTGTCTGTGAACATATGTTCTAGAAAGATTAGTCACAAAATCTCAAACTTATGAGAGAAAATTACTGCTCCATTAAAGTAATTTATGGGATCATGGGCAGAAGAGCCATTAGATATGGCAACCATAGTGACTGGACAGTATTTCATATTGTTAAAAGGGTGTTGTACATGATAAACTCTCAATAGAAACAGCTGTAAATTACTTTCAGTTGAAGTGTGATAAGGTTTCAAATGATTACATTATATGAGCACAAGTGAAAAACTTCACCTGAATTATGAAATTCAAATGATTTTACCCTGAATTTCAAGTACCCTCAGTGGATCACACCTGCAAAATATCACCTCCATGTCCCTATCTCTCCTTTTTTTCACTTATGCTTCCTACCTAATGTCTAAATACATAAACATGTTTAATTTAAAAGTGCTTTGCACATGTACATAGACTTTGTTTGACATTTTGCATTTCCCTATGCCACTCCATTAGCCTCAAACTATCTTTAACTTCACATTAAGTAAGTTGAAACTGGTGGTAAGATTTTAGATAATGATGAATATGTTGCAAATTGTAATCCTCACTCTAGCCTTAATTAGGTGTATGACTATGGGAAAGTTATTTAACTTCTTGAGGTTAAAGTACTATTAGTAAATGTGATTATCCCTATCATCATCATCATCATCATCATGGAACACTTGCTATGTGCATAATGTATCATGTGGCAAATTTAATTCTCATGCTTATTTTAAGAGATAAGTATTATGATTCTTATTTTATAGACTGACTATGGGTCAAAAAAGGAGGTCCAAATTCCACTGCACAAGAGAATTAGAATATATCTGAAATTAATGTATTTCTAAATTTTATTTTATGATTACAAATACATTTAATATCAATCTACATTTCTAAGTACTACGATTAAAAGTACCTTTTGTGCTAAAGAAATTCATAAGCATTATGATACAGCATTATTAGCAAAAAAAAAGTCTAATAAATTTAACAAAATCAGAAACCTTTAAATATCAATGCTTAGATTCTCCCTCCAGAGATTCTGATTTAACTTATACCTGGATGGTTTTAATACACAGCCACAGTTGAAAACCACTGATCTAATACAGTTATGACATTACTCATATGGCCTACAAATAACCAAACTGAGATGTCAAATTGATATCTAACAGATGTAATCCCAATAATTCAATAGTTTGGTGTATTCTGGTCTATTCATGTGATATAAGATGTAAAATAAATGAACTTTAATTATTCAGTTGGCTGTGGGTATGCTGAGTGTACAATTTTTCAACTGTTTTACATTCTATGCTGGGAATAATTTTACATCACTTATACTGGAGAATCAGCAGGAATGGCATATTACTTTGACATAATACCCTAGAATCAGATGAGCTCAAACGTATCCTCTAGAACCCATTAACATATCCAAGCAAGGGGTTGCAGGTTGAAACTTAGATAAGCTGGGAGAATCTTGGCATGAGGAGTCCCTAAATTTGGCTTTGGGGCTAGGTTCTGCCTCCAATTAGCTCAGTGCTTAGGCCATTTTCTTCCCTGAGTCTGTTTCCTCACTTGCAAAATAGAGGAGGTAGATTAAGTGACTGCTAAGGTTCCTGGTAGTCCTAGTTTACTTTGAGTTCCAGGTTGATGGTATATATATGGTAATTAACAACCCCAAAACGCTACACTGGAAAATTCACTACACTATTTCAAATCTCCTTTATATCAAGCACAAATATACTGAAGCGCTGAATTAAATTTCAATGAGTACATGACCTCCTTTTGGAATCTTTTTTTTTTGTTTCCCTACAAGCCTATTTCAATGTAGGAATTTTTCTTCAGGGTTAATTTCCCCTTGTCATTTGTAATACATAAACTGATAGAAATTTTCTTTACATTCCACTGTGGGATATTTTAATTTATCCATACCCTAATATGTAAACATTAAGGCTACGGGAAAGGGAATTGTGAGTTTTGAAACAATCAAAAACTCAGAGGAACTCTTCCACTCAGGCATGTCAACAATACAAAACGTACAAAGCAGTTATGGGAAAACAATTATGGGAAAACAACTGTGCACTTATATTACATATTCAGACCAGAGGGTTTCATGCTTCACAAAAATCCATCCTTTGTTCTGGAAAGGCAGAGCATATGCACATGGCAAGCCTGCATAAGAGAGTTCTAAGCTCTTTGACTGAATTCCCTTTCTACAAAGATGGCCCTTGAGAAATCTTCAGAGAAAAGAAGAGGTAGCGATGAAGAGAGAGAGAGAAAGGGAGAGAGGGGAGAAAGAGAACAAACTTGTTCTGTATAAACCGGGTCATACTAAACTAGGAGAAAAAGAGAGTACAGGGTCCCAGAAAGTTACAGAACAGTATTTGCAGGCTCCAATTTGGTGGCATTAAATGCATGTTACCTAGAGCTGTCCCACCTGTGTGCTGTGGAATAGAATCCTCTTGGCTATTTTGGGACAGCTGCCATTGTCCTCCTCATGTGTTCTCACTGGGTTATTCTCACTCACGGCTCCCCTAGTGGAGCTGCCTGCCTCCCACGTCTCCCATTAGAGCACAGGCTGCCTGAAGCAAGGGTGCTAATGCTCTAGGGATCTCTTATGTTCTTCCCACACTTACTAGACTTGGACAGGAATGATCTCCTGAGTGACAAATATGCTCTCGCAGAATCACTTTTCCCTTATGAAAAGACCCTCAGTGGGTTTCCCTCAACAGTGTTAGCGAAATGACAAGAATTTTTAGAAAATATTTCTAAGGTAAACACAACTTAGGCCTATATGAACAAGTACAGCTATACACGCAGTAAAAGTTTTGTTTTGTTTTGTTTTTATTTGAATTCCAGTTAGTCAACATACAGTGTAAAATTAGTTTCAGGAGTAGAATTTAGTGATTCATCACTTGCATACAACACCGGGTGCTCATCACAAGTGCCCTCCTTAATGCCCATCACCCATTTAGCCCATTCCCCACCCACCTCCCTTCCAGCAACCCTCAGTTTGTTCTCTATAGTTAAGAGTCTGTTTCTTGGTTTTCTTTTTGTCCCTTATGATCATTTGTTTTGTTTCTTAAATTCCACATATGAGTGAAATCTTATGGTATTTGTCTTTCTCTGACTGACTTACTTCA
This sequence comes from Phoca vitulina, assembly GCF_004348235.1. NCBI lineage: Eukaryota > Metazoa > Chordata > Mammalia > Carnivora > Phocidae > Phoca > Phoca vitulina. Next base: position 2,938,335 of record NW_022589707.1, read on the forward strand.
CTTAGCATAATACTATCTAGCTCCATCCACATCATTGCCAATGGAAAGATTGCATTCTTTTTGATGGCTGAGTAATATTCCACTGTATACATAGTTACTACATTTTCTTTTTCCATTCATTAGTCAATGGACACTTTGGCTGTTTCCATAGTTTGGTTATTGTAGATAACGCTGCTATAAACATAGGGGTGAATGTATCCCTTCAAATTTGTACTTTTGTATTCTTTGGGTAAATACCTAGTAGCCTAATTGCTGGATTGTAGGATAGTTCTATTTTAACTTTTTGAGGAACCTCCATACTGTTTCCACACTGCAGTAAACATTTTAAGATTAAGAGCTAGTGGAGTAACTGAGGGAGAAAGCTATAGAAGCAGGATATAAGAGACTGATTTCAGGTGCTAGCTTTGACATTTATTAGGTTTAGAAAATACAGATAAGTTGTTTGAATGCACTGTATATTCTTAAAAAGTAGATAATATAAAATTAATGAAAGTGAACCACATGGAAACATTCTCTGGGAAAGTTATTGAATTTCAGGAATAAAGAATGTTATAAACTTCCAGATAGAAGAAACATGTCACCCTCAATACAAAAAGAAATCAAGTTATCTCAGATTTGTCTTCTACAACATTATATGCCAGAAGATAATACAGCTTGGAAAGAGAAAAGAGAGTGATCCCAGAATTCTTTACTCAGTCAAATTATCATTCATTTATGAAGTGACAGTCCATTTTAAATATGACAGACACACACACAAAAGCAACAAGACACTATAAGAGAGCTAAGGTATTATTGTTGTTTTTTTTTCTTTAAGATCTGAATGGGTAAATCATGATATGAAACTGGAAGGAAGTACAGATTCAATTAAACATACAATCTAGATTTCAATAACCATGACAAAAAGTTATTTTATCAAGTAACATAATTTAATAATATATGATTTGTGATTTAACATATAATTTAATACATATAATTCAAATCAAGGTACAGGGTATAGTTCTTGAGGGAAAATGTGCAGAGAGAAACATAAATGCAACAGGGAAAAATACAGTAAATACAAGAAAAGGCATTTTCCTTCTATTTGTTTTGTTCTTGTTGTATGAGGGGAGGGGGAAAGGAGATAAAAATGAGACACAATCCCCTTCTCTTTTCTGGGACATCAGAAGATACTGATGGATAAAACTAGGCAAATGGAAACAAGGAAAAAATGAATACAATATCAATACTCTGCAAAGAAGAATTCAGTATACATTTTATTATATGGGATTGAGAGGGTTTGTTTCACTGGTAGAGATAATCTTAAGTAAAAAGCTGGCTACATGCACTGATACATCTATAAAGCAATAATTGTTAGCAGTGCAAGAAAAAGTTGAGATAAACAATTTTAACACAACTCTCTTGATTTGATAAATATGTAAACAAAAATATCTGTTGAAAAAGAAGATTGAATCAAATAATTACTAAGTTTTATCAGATAGCATTATAACTAAGCACATACTCCTGAAACAGATATTTATTCTAGTCTCAAGTGCTCATACAAAGTCAACCCTACATTAGGTGAGAGAGAAACCCAGTGTATTCAAAAGAGAAGATAAAATAGAAACTATACTCTCTAAAAATAATATTCAGATATTTTTATAAATGAGATGACAAATGAGAAAGAACCAGAGACATCAATTTGTCAAGCCCTTGAAATTTTATGAACATTGCATCAATGCTGATTTATTATGCACCTGCTACGTGCCAGGTACGAGCCTTGTCTCTGGGGATAGAACGCCTACGGAGACACAACCACTGCCCCTTGGAGTTCGTAAGACAGACGTCACCATTAGAATTTGCAAAGGTTTCCCTCTAGCTCTGAGTCCTCCTCTAATTCATGGGCCAGCTATTTTTTTTTCTGTAAAGGGGAAAATAGTAAATATTTTGGCTATGAGGGCTCTATGGTCTCTATCACAACTCCTAAACTCTGCTGCTACTGGATGAAGGATCCACGGACAGAATGTAAACAAGAGGTGTGGCCAGATTCCACCTGCTGCTTACTTAGTTGGCTGGCTGCAGCTGTCAGGAAACCTACTTTCCCTCCCAGCCAGAGCACTAAAAATAGCTCTTTCATTTTTTTTTTTTTTATCTTTCTTATAATCTCAACAGGACTGCTTACTTTATGTTTTAATATAAATGTGTTGTATTTAAGCCATGTTATGAAGTTGTAAGATGTCTGTGGATTGGGCTGGGAAACTGACCACCACAGATCTCATAATATTAATTGTATGAAAAAGTGTGTTCCAAATTCAAAAATTTTCCATGTTCAAGCACAATTTTTGGAATATGGTATATTAGTGAAGTAATTCTTTCATTTTTATTTCTTCAACTTTTAGCAGAACTGACATAGTAAATTATCACTGAATACAGAAAAAAAGATAGTTACATTATTTGCAAAATAAAAGATAGCATACTATTTTTACGCTTATCTCACTCTAATTAGGGTGAGTGTTTCTACGAAGCACTTTATTGCAATTATGAAGTATTTACAGATGTGCTCAATGCCTCTCCTGTTTTTCTTTGAAGTCTAATGTTTCAAAACTGTCTTTCTTCAACTACAAAGGAGGAATTCATCAAGAGAACTAAATTATCATTCAAGCCACACACTTTTCCTTTGTAAAATATTCAGCAACTCCAATCATCCTTCATGAAGTTCTAATATCCACCTGGGAAACTATAATTCAAGCTCTCAGGAAGAAGACAGCAATCCTTCTATGGTATTTAGCTGAGCCTGAGACGGAGAGAACAGAGCAGAACACAAAAACAAAAAGCAAAACATATTGAGTTGCTATTACAAATAATAGTAAAAATTTAGCACTGCATTTTACCTTAAATACAATGCCGGACAATTTTTTCACATCATTGATAGGGAAGTTGAAGCCAACAAATATAAAGATATTAGCCCCAAAGATCACAGATTTTGGTGGCAGAGCTGAAAAACCCAAATGTTCTAAATCCCAATTCCCTTACTCTGCTTATTTTGGTGTTATTAATTCTAAACTAAAGAAAATGAATCATAGACATCATGGCTGCATTGGCAAATTTCACTATCTCCATTACATTCTTCTCAAAAGGTGCATAAAATAACTTACTGATAATAGCCAATTTTTGAGAAATATATGCATTCAAATTTAAAGTTGAAGTCATAAGGAGTTTCTGTTGACTCTAAGAGTGCAGAGTAGTTCTTAGAAATTCATAGAGTAAGTGTTGGGGAAGTGGAGCCAATCAGTCTCAGTCCTTAGTGAGTCATCAGTTTGGAAGTGAAGAAAACCAGGGACCCCTCCACCTGCTCTTCCATTCAATCACCTTTAAAAGGGCATGTCTCAGGGACCAACATTTGAATTTCAGAGGAACTGGGCTTGAATCACAGAGATTTTATTTATTGGTTATTAACCTCAGCGATATCATTTAACTTTTCTGAACCTTACTTTTGTTTTTACTCTAATACACAAACTGAGGACAATGATATATATTTCAAAGGACTGTGCTGAATATTATATTATGGTAAATCCAACATAAATAATTTAGTAGTTGGCTTGACGGACAAATAGAGGCCACGACTATCATTATTTGTCAGCACAATGTCTAGCACAGAGAAGACTGCTGATTCACACAGAAGGAATAAAGATAAGAGAGAGAGTCTCAAAATCTATATGTTAAATACATACAATTTAATTTACTAAGAAAAAAAGATGTTGCAAATAAAATAATCACTCATTAATGTTGAGAAAATAATCTTCAAACTTTAATAAGTTTAAATGAAACATATCCATAAAGCCAATTTTGACAGAGAATGAATATGAACCTCCATACACTTCAGCTTTAATTTTAACAGCTTTAACAATAAACAAAAAGGAGAGAAAGAAAAAGAGAGGAGGGAGAAAGAGAGGGAAAGAAAAAAGAAAGAAAGGAGGAAGAAAGAAAACAGAAAAGTATGAAACAGAAAGAAAGGTAGGAAACATCTGATAAATATTCAGAAGGACTTGCTAGTAGCTGATGGCAACATTTGTAATTGCTAGGCTACTTAAAACCTAAGTATCTAGTGGAAGAGGCTGTGAATTAACACTGTTGTAATTATTAAAGTAAAAAAGCTACACAAAGTCTCTAAACTTTCCCAGAGGGTGTTTTTCCTGTTACTTATTCTTTGTGCCAAGATATCCAGCAACATGCAGAGCTTAGTGCTTTGGCAGTTACTGTTGTAATGTTTGAGTAAAAGCCTGTTTAACTGTGAATAGTTTGGGAGCGCGGAGAAAGTGTAACACACACACACACATACACACACACACACACACAGCCTCACTTCACATTGTTTTAAAGCAAATGAGACAACTTGCACAATGTGTTATTTCTGTAAAAACACATTCTTTATCTTCTGGTTTTAAAGCATTTATCTCAAAATAAAAAAGATTATTTTCTTCATACATTCCTTCTCCTCTTAGTCACTCATCTATATCTTATAATAATTTTAGAAAGGTTTGAAGCCTTTCTTCCTCAATTTGGAAAATATCACTTCAGTCTATTCAATTCTGCAGGAAGACAGGCTACCTAACCAGGTTAACTCCTAATCTTCTGGGCTTCATTTACCTCTTATTCAGTTATCAAGTTCCTGATATTCAATGGTTCTCTAAACACATGATGTTTTACATGTTCAAGTTTTTCCAGTAAGGGTGCATAAGTCTACAATTCATAGGAAGCTGTGCTTGGGTAGGTGTGTCAGTTACCTTCAATCATTACTTCTTTTAGTGAACTAAATAATGAAAATATTTTCTGACTTCTAAAGTTGCATTTCTTTTTTTTTTTTTTTTTAAGATTTTATTTATTTATTTGACAGAGAGAGACACAGCGAGAGAGGGAACACAAGCATGGGGAGTGGGAGAGGGAGAAGTGGACTTCCCGCCGAGCAGGGAGCCCGATGCGGGGCTCGATCCCAGGACCCTGGGATCATGACCTGAGCCGAAGGCAGACGCTTAACGACTGAGCCACCCAGGCGCCCCTAAAGTTGCACTTCTTTGATGTTGAAAAATATAAATAGGTTTAAAAGGATTGTTAACCCTGTAGGTTTAAAAATATTATGAGAGGGGCACCTGGGTGGCTCAGTCGTTAAGCGTCTGCCTTCGGCTCAGGTCATGATCCCAGGGTCCTGGGATCGAGCCCCGCATCGGGCTCCCTGCTCGGCGGGAAGTCCGCTTCTCCCTCTCCCACTCCCCATGCTTGTGTTCCCTCTCTCGCTGTGTCTCTCTCTGTCAAATAAATAAATAAAATCTTTAAAAAATAAATAAATAAATAAATAAATAAATAATAAAAATAAAAATATTATGAGGCATAGTATTTAAGACATTATAGGATTAAGGCATTGTCTATAAATAAATCCATATGATTGGTGTAAACTATTTACATAGAAATTGGATGGTTTATCTATCGTCACAGTACAGAGAAACAAGTAAAATAAACCAACAAATATATCACCAATGTGAAAAAGTGACAAATTAGAAGGTAGTATTTACAATCTATTGAGATCCTATGATTTGTTCTGTGAATAGAAAATGCACTAGGTTGAACCTACCATATTTACTGACACGCTGTCTTAATTATTTTGGAGTCTTTGCCATTGGAATTTTAAGCATTCAACGATCATTCAATAGAATTGCAAAAATACCAACTCAGTGTATGTGTAACATTGTGATAAAACTTCTTAAGAGCCCAGGAACTAGTTCATTCTACTATTTCTCTTATACTGTTCACGTGTAATGGGGCTGTGAACGGCTAAAATCTCCCAGAGCTGTGCCTTCTCTACCTTCTATACCAATCATAAGAACTTCCTTAAAAATTCTCTACTTTATGGTCCATATGACTGGGACACCAGCCTCAGAGGGAAGGGGTGAATGGAGCTGAGAACATAAGAAAGTTTCCTCACAAAAGCACAAGAAGGGAGAGAAAGGAAAGAGACTCACAGGTCTGCTGGTCAATCCCTACTCCAGCCTCCAGGGAACCAGAGTCTCACACTGCCCCAAGATAGAGAAGCCCATGACAAAGTCCTTCCTTAAACTGAATAAAATATAGTAACACCACCCTTTGCTAGACATCAAGAACCTTCCAGAGAATGGTGGCCAATGGTAATGGTGGAAGGGATCCCTGTACATCAGTTCACTAAAACCCATGTTCAAAAGGAGGAACTACTTCACATGTGGTCATAGTGCAGACGAAAATGGGTCATTCTTTGGTCATGACACACATCCCTCTCATCACTTTGTAGGGTTCTGCTTTCAATTATCGTCTACGCCCCAAGCCACTCACTGGTAATTCAAAGCCCTTCATGGTGATACACTGTATCATCAGAAGAGCCCTGACTCTATATCTCATACTTTCTTCTAACAGCTTTTATTACCACCTCCAAATCACTCCTCTATGCCTTACTCCCTTATCTCTCTCTCTCTCTCAAAACTTTTATGTCACCAAGATAACCTATTCTAGCTAGGAGATCAGAGATGAGCAGGCTAATTAAACTGATGTAAGCTTAGTTTACACTGAACTAAACATATCACCTGCTCTATCTCAGCCAGGAAAATGTGTGTTTTATAAAATTCTCAGTTTTTCTTAACTAGTGAATTCATTTATTAATTTGGAGTCTGTATTTGGGGAGCAAGGATGCCCTCAAATCACACCATATAACACAGACCAATTGCTTGCTGTGTGACTTTAAACCCAAATTTAGGTTTAAACAGATTGGGATCCTGATCAAGTTAGCTCAGGCCTCTGTCCTTGGTTTTTAGGATTATAAACAGACTGACTTTAGGATTATGGAACTGAAAGAGTAATTTTGCTTGTTTCTCTGCATTCTACCTGTAGATGATACATCCAATTTATAATAAAACATTTAGTATTTTGAGCAATAACTCAGTAGATGCATATTTTTCCATAGGTCTGACATCTGAAGATTATGAGAACTAGTATTACCAAAATGGAAAAAAATTTAATGGAAAAATTTAAAAATCCTAATCACATAGGATTTCATACCAGAAACTGAACAGAAATTGTATAGGTCACTCCTTGCAGAGGTAGAAAGGAGTCTTTAATTTACAATTACATATGTCCAAAGTCAATGTTTTACATTGTATGGAGTAATACCTAATAAGAAAATAGCCAATTATAACTAACTTTTTGGGGGGCAAGTTTCATAAATTCAATGCATCAAAATTCAGAGTAACTGTGATAAAATTACATATTTAAATAATCAAAATTAACATGAAAGAAATACAGGCAAATGGGAATATGTTCCAAGGAGCTTATGAAAACAGGTAAAGTATAGGGCAACGCAAAGGCATTCAGTGCTACTGGATTACGTCCAATGAGAGAAAGATCACTCTCACAGGTAAAGTGGAAGAATTAAATGTGATGATTTCTAAATTTCTACACAATGGTTCTTCTTACTTCCAAGTGCAGGCTTCTAAGATTGATGAAATGGTAGAAATAACATGATAGAATCTTCTATGTATAGGGATAGAAGTGAATAAAATAAATATGAAAAAAACTGCAAGAGAATACACCCAGTACTGTGAAAAACAAGACAGTGAAAGTTCAAAGAATTTCTTACATATAAATATACATTCTTCTGTTACAGACAGAATAGTTGAAGAATTGTTTTCATTGGGAGATACTGGGATGTCAACCTTTCGATTTAGCAGCTTGTTTTCATGTCTTAGTATTGACACGTGAAGAGAAATCCAGTACCAATGGAACTAGAAAGGAATACTAAGGATTTGAAACATTTTTTAGAAGTAATAACATAACAGCTGCTCTGGTTCAGTTTAGCTTTTCACTGTTATTTTTTGGTAATAAGGACAAATGCAGTGAACACCCAAAGAAGAAAATTACGTGGCATTATCGGAACCAACCCTAAAAAATTTCCAGTCTGTAGAGATTTGTGTGTTCGACCAATTTGACAACAGTTTGTTTCTTGTTTTTTTTTTTTTTTTATTTTGTGTCTCTTTCCTGGAATGCAAAGCCCTTGTTGATGCCTCAGATTTTTAAGAACCATGAAGAAACTGAATGTTATCCCAGAAATTCTTATACTAAATCAATACAGCCAAAGAACTTAGTCAAGCAAAACAGGCTCTTTGGGAGGCCCCACTGCCCTTTAATACTGTCCAGATCTACAATTCGGGAAATGCTATAGACATTAGAGTAATTCAAAATTTACAACCCCTGAATAAGCAGCATGAAAGGACTATAGAGCGGAAACAAAGAAAGATGCACGTTGAGCAGAAGAAGGTAGAGTAAAAGCAGCTGAATGCACAGCAAGGACGGAGAGCAGAACAGATTGCTAATGCTCTGTCTGAAGCAAAACCAAACTAAACAAGGCTATCTCCAGAACGTCCCTTGTCTTCCCTGTCCCCCTCTGAAGGCGTGAGGCCACTTGTGGCCAGAGCTGTAGGCACAAAACCTTCCCCTAATTGGTATCTTTTCCTATGGTAAGTTATCAAAATACCAAAGTATACTTTGTCTAAACTTCCAGTCCAACTAATGTAATCCAGAACAGACAAATGGCAAATGTGCTCACAAAGTATCTAATAATAATAACACAATCACATCAGAATGTAGGTTTCATGAAGGCCAGTAGCTTATCTGTATTTTTTTTATCTGAATGTCCAGCAGCTAAAAGAGCATTTGGCATGTAGTAAGTGTCTCAAATATTTGAATGATGAAATGAATCGTAGATACACTGACACAGAGTTCAGTTTTATGGAGAATTTCTACTAATTCCCAGGGAATTAGATACTCTGGTCTTCATCCTGTTTATGATCAGTTTATAAGGGCCTTTTGTCTGGTTTTCCAAAGGATGTCTAAATTCTCTGCAACTCTGTATTCCAATAAAAATGACAGCCCAAACACTTTCCTATAATATTTTTAATCTTCTGAAGCAAAATTATCTTTGTTTCTTTCATCCTCCTTTTTTATATACCTCCAGCCCCCAAACTTAATTACCTAGCTATTTTTCTATAGGAACTTAGAGACAGTATGACCGGTATACAAAGAAGAGACTGATTTACTGTTTTTTATTTCAATTACCAATAAAACATATGACAGTCTTTAACACTTACAAATGTGAAACCAGACATAATTACTGACACCCAATATGCCATACTTATAGGAGATAATGAGCATTAATACATTATATAATTCATAAATAATTCTTTTTTTATTTTATTTTATTATGTTATGTTATTCTTAACTAATACTTTGTTTCATTCTGAAATGTGAAGGGAGAAGTTTAAATATGTTTTTCTAAAGCATATGTTTGCATATACAGTATATATAAATTTCCCCTAGGGTAGCAATAACTGTACATGTGGAATGTAAGAGAGATTGCATTAGGAGAACCATGAGTCCCTTTTAGATTTTCTGTACACTTTCCATCACTCCCACTAGGGACATAAGCCAATGCTGCTAATAGTTAGCATCTATAATCCTACAACAGGGCTACCACCAGTTATGTAAGAATAAAAAAGGAAGAGAGAGAGAAACACAGGAGGAGGAAGAAAGAAGAGAGGGAGAGACAGGGAGGGAAGGAAAGTGGGGAGGAGGGAGAGGGGGAGAAAAGATCAATTGTAATCATGGAGAGAGAAGTTCTAACTTAGAACTGAATGAAGGTCAGACATTCGGAAAAGAAAACAAAGAGAGACTAACCATATACCCATTCATATATATCTAGTAATATTAACTTATCCAATAATTGCATTCCATTCTGAAAGTCTCTCAAGTTTTCTTAATGTTTTTTAAGCCATAATCATTGAGATTCTCTTTTTTTGCAGAATCTCAGCTCAATGGCAACTGAGTTTCACTATAAAGGAAAACGAGAGAGGATCATAGTTCTCTGACAGCAGGCTTGTATAGTATATTTCTGCCCATCATCTTAAGATGGATAATTAAAAGGTAATGTCAACCCCCGCTGAACAGCCCACCTCACCCATTCTCTCACAAAATGGCCCTGTTAAAGTGTGCATAGATCGAGAAGCCTAAAAACAGAGCTTTTATCCCTCAGTTTCTCAAAGACTAATTTGTATGCCTCTTCACCCTGCCCCCACATCTGTGCTGGCCTGTACATTACAGGATGTTTAGCAGTATCTCTGACCTCTCCACACTAAACGCCAGTAGCCTCCCTCTCTCTGAGTTGTGACAACCATACAGCCAAATGTTCCCAGGTGAGGGCCATTTGTCTAAACAAACAAAAGAAGTATTTCTAGAAATGAACTGTAAGAAATTCAAAGATAGCGGATATAAGGAGAATAACAATAACATGAGCAGTTAACAAAATAGATTTCCAAAGTAAATATTATATTTTAAAGCATAAGCTAATAAAATACAAAAACTCAGAGCATTTTTTCAAAATCTGTAAAAGAAAAAAAAGGGTAGAGCCAGTCTGTCATTCTCTTTTTTAAAGATTTTATTTATTTATTTGACAGAGAGAGAGAGAGAGCACAAGTAGGGGGTAGTAGCAGAGGGAGCAGGAGAGGGAGAAGCAGGCTCCTCGCTGAGCAGGGAGCCTGATGCGGGGCTCAATCCCAGGACCCTGGGATCATGACCTGAGCCGAAGGCAACAGCTTAACCGACTGAGCCACCCAGGTGCCCCCAGTTTGTCATTCTTAGCTTAATTAATGAACAAATGATATAAAATAAAATCTGCATTCAAGGTGAATATAACCTTAATTAATTTTAGCTTTGTTATCTATTGGCAAGATATCAACACAATATGTCCTCTTAAAATATGTAAAACATTTAATTATTTTTATAATGGTATATTAACTATCAGTTATATATGTTTTATATTATTTCCACAGCATTTAGGAAAAACATTGTTTTCCTTATATATTAATAGAAATTTTAGCCAGTTCCAAATCCCACACTCATGATGATGCATGATGAAGAAGAAAAACAGGGCAATTTATATTTCTGATATTAAATGAGTTAGAATTTATAAAATATGCTCATAGTGTTTGAGCTAATGAAACATAAATACTGAACCTATAATGATCATAATTAAAGTCAGATTTTTAAACTGATGAATGGAGTAATGTTTAGCTATTTAAAGTATTTCATTATTATCTTACCTATTCATATGCATACTTGTTATATGTAATTCATTTTGTTATTTTCCTCTTCTGACCATACTATTCCTATCCAGCACGTCTACAGAACTAATATCAAAGAAATAGGCTCAAGCAAAGAAGAAAATTGAATTTGCTGAAACTACCAAAGGCAATAATTACCCACCTATACTACAAAATATTGTTTTGTTCCATATAGTTTTTTTTTTCTCTCCTTAGTTATTGTTTGCCTAGACAGGTTATTTAAAGATAAGAGGGATCTGAGCTTGTCCACTGACAATCAATCAGGAAGCTTTTTAATGGAAAACTACTCCCTATAGCAAAGTATAACGAGAAAAAAAAAAAAATGTTCCCCTGTTAAGAAGTGAATATCCACACATATGAAAAACCCTTAATGTCTTCACAAATTGTGTTTCTTGTCAGGTAGTTTTGTTTACATAGCTCTGAAAATATTCAGTTCATATTTTATCTAAACCTATATATAGTACACTTTTCCTAAAATTAGTGTTTCTAAAATTATTTTCTGTTGACTGCATTAAACTCTAACTCCACCAGAAAAAAAACGTTTTTTTTAAAGATTTTATTTATTTATTTGACAGAGAGAGACACAGTGAGAGAGGGAACACAAGCAGGGGGAGTGGGAGAGGGAGAAGCAGGCTTCCTGTTGAGCAGGGAGCCGGATGTGGGACTCGATCCCAGGACCCTGGGATCATGACCTGAGCCCAAGGCAGACGCGTAATGACTGAGCCACCCAGGTGCCCCCAGAAAAAAACTTCTTAAGAAATATTAGTGTCATTTCATCTCCATTGTATAATACAACAAATATTTATCAAGCACTTACTAGGTGTCAGGTACTATTCTAGGCATATATCAGTAGAAAAAAGAGGTGAATATCCCTAACTTGATGTGGCTTCCCTTTTAACGGAAGAGACAGCAAAAAGATGTTAAGCATAAATAAGTTATATATATTAGAAGCTAAGTTATATGGAAAAGAAAATGTACAGGAGAGAAAAAGGGTCTGAATGAGGTGTATTTTCAAAGAGTGCAGGTCCTCTTGAGAAAGTGAAGTTTCAGCAGATGGGAAAAAGCAGTGAAGGTTCTCAGACTGGGTGGATATCAGGGAGAGAAAACAGCCTGGGACAAGGTCCAAAGGCTCAAACCTGCCGGGCACATGAAGAAGGGCAGAATAGTAGGTGGTGAGCTAGGAAGTAATGTAGGCAGCTTATGTAATTCACTTAAAACATGTTGGTTTTTATCATGAGTGAAATGGACAGCCACTTCAGGATTTTGAGCAGAGGGGTGGTATAATTTGACTTTTACTTAAAAGATAACTCTGGCTGCAGTGTTGAGAATAGTTCTTAGTGAAAAAAGCTGGAAACTAGTTAACCACTGAGAAGCTATTGTAGCGACCCAAGTGTGAAATAATAATGGCTTGGAGAGGGATGAGGACATGGATGCAATGGGAACTCTTTGCCCTCTGAGTATATTTTTAGGTAGTTAAATGTGGGTACGAGATAAGGAACGGAGTCAAGGCTGAGGTCAAGTTCTTGGATCAAACAGTTGGAAAAAACAGAACTGCCATAATCTGGGACTGGGAAGCTAAAGATGGGGCACACAGGTGTGGGGAGGGGAAGATCAGCCTCACCTATATAGAAAAAAATGGGAGTGTCCATGCTCAATGCTGCCTTTAGTCCAGAGTCCCAAATTTGCACCTCCAACCAGACAAGAATTTTGAGCATGTATTTCCCACCTCATATTGCATTTTTTTCCACAGATAATCCATAACCATCTCAAATTCTCTGTGTCCAAACAAAAATCCAGTAACTTCCCCTTAAACATGCTCCTCCTCTGGTATTCCATGTATTTTCCAAAAGGGAAATACAGCCGTACTAGTGGAATAGCTAGGCATCATCCTAAACTCTTTTCTCTTCTTAACTACACATCCAAATTTTTAAATACCTTTTGAATCTATGTCCTTCTCTTTGTCCTTTCTGCTATGCTATTTCTCAACTGAGTCATTGCTCCGGCTCATTAATACCTCAGCACACAACAGCTGTAATATCATTAATAAGATTATTTCCTTCAAATTTCAGCTAAAGCATTGTTACTTTATGGAAGTCTTTCATAAGCCTCCTAATTTTATTTGAATCCATGTTTCTATGCTCCTACAGTACCTAAACATACATCCACTATAATGCTTACAGTATTATAAATAATAATACTTATTATATAATATATGCACTATATACTAATTGTATATGTATCATTTATATGCCAAAATAATATCATTCATATGTAAAATGTTTAATGTAGCAATAGTTAATATTAGAGCTAGTAGAAATACTGGTTTAAGGACTTGAGGTTCTGTTGTGGGGTATGTTGAGGAAGGTGAACAGAAAAAGAACCAATGGATTGACTAGTCATAGAGTTCTTGAAAGTCCTTTTTCTTGTGATTGAGTTCACAGAGCAGCTTCCAGACTACCAGTTGTCCCTATCAGCGAAAACTCTGGCTCCATGCCTGGGAAAAAACTCCTCTGGTGCCTGATTCTTTCTCAGTACCTGTTTATGGGAAGCCTATATATCTTTGTACTGCCCTCAGATTGCACCACTTGGTTTCTAACTTCTCCTTTCAACCACACCACTTCAAAGCTCCTGTTCCAGATTTGAGTTTTGACTACCTGGCTTAGTCCTTCAGAGCCCTTGGGTGCCAACTATTAAACCCTGATATTCTCCAAGCCTCCTCTCTCTTCTTCCACAGAAAGTTGCTCCTCCAGCCACTCACCCCCCACCCTCCACATTCGCCTCGATTCTGATCTTATTTAAGAAAATCACTCAACAATTCAAGGGGCTTGGTTGGGATACTAGAATTCACAATAATTTTTGAACATAGTTTAAATATTCACTAGTTTCTAATGAATAATCAGTAATAACTGACTTGCAACTGTATACATCTACTCTTAAAATTTTTTTCAACTGCATATTATATTTGCATTATGATTTAAGTAAGCTGATGGTTAGTATGAAATTTTCCCCAACATTAATACTGCTGACTCTATGAAAAAAATGTATTTAAGTTTCCAAATAAATTAATTTTTGGAATACAGTTCATCAGAAATGTAGAAACTGACCAGAAAGGGAAAATATGTCAATGTTCTCTTAAACATCGTTAAGTACATATTGTTTCTAACTGTAAAATCACACACACACACACACACACACACACACACACACACACACACACACACAAATAGTACCTATGATGCTTCAGGAAGAGAAGGTTGATGATTTCTTGATTATTATTGTCTAATAATGACATACAAATATCATGACCTCATATGGCTTCTTTCACTGTGAATCACACAAATGATGTTGTGTAGTCCAAAGGGAAAATACTTCATTATTGCATATTACAACTTGCTAACTTTGCTTTAAGCTATATTTCTTTCAAACTAAATTTTTATTTAATTACATATTCCATATATTTCCAACATTAATTCATTTTTATGCAATTATGAAGTAGAGGTTTTAACTGGACAGATGGGATATCTACATTATCTGGAAAGCCCACCAGACAATTTAAACATTGCTGACATAAGACCTCAATTAACCAGTTAAAAGTACTGACTGATGGATTGACTTGAAATGTTTAGCTGTAATAATCAAGAGAAAAGAACTCCGATAACTTTTATAACCTATATAAAAACTTATACACAAATTTAAAAGAAAAAGGCAATTTTGATAATAGTCTTTTAATAATATGCCTCTATTCTTTTGCCTGTTTAGTGCAAAATATATCTCATGATTCAAGCATGCCACCTTTTGGGAATATTAGTGATTCATAATAAAATTAACATAACTGATTTGAATTAAGAAAACTTCAGTTCTTTTGTATTTGTGATGAATTAAACATTAAGCATTTTATTCTAAAAGTACATTCTCTGCTTTATTGAACATTGCCAAATTCGCTGAAAAATATCTTAGTAATAATATGTTATGCTTTTCCAAGACACTAACAAAAAGTTAAAAAAAGAAAAGCTCACCCAAATCACAATAGATTTTTCTACTGCTTCACAGTTTGGAAGTTTAACAATAATTATTATACATCATAGTTTTGCAAGGGCACCATATTTAATTCCAAACTATAAATGTTCATGGGAATATATACAAAGAGCCAAAACTACTATTTTGTAGATTACTCACAGTAATTCTTTATGTGTGATAGGGCTTCAATTTATAGAGTTTCTCTCTCTCACACACACACACACACACACACACACACACACACACACACACTGCTTACCATCTGAAACTCCGTATAACTTCATGAAGAACACTGATCCCAACTAAAAGATGAGAGATATGATCCATAGAGAACTTTCAGAAAGAAGAGGTCTCAACCCAAATCGTCCTTTTACATAATTATAGAAATGTGAGATTTACTTAAAAATTATGATGCCCTCTGTAAAATGATAATGAAGGAAAATAAAAATAACCAACTGGGAGTCATAAGAAAGAGAGTGTCCAAAGTCATGAAAAAGGAACCCAATGTGCAAGACTATGCAATAAAGCAGGGAACAGACCTGCTGCATTAGTCAAATGAGAAGGAAATTGAGAAGTGACCTGTTGATGGCCTCCAAGTTCTTCAAGCATCACTCAGTGGCTATTCAGGAAATGGAAATCTGTTCTTCTAATCATGCCAAGGGATTTACTGCAACATACTCCAGTGAAATCAGCTCTATAAAATAACTGTATTAGTAGAGGGCTACTAATAACATAGTAACAAAAAAATAATCATCTCAAAATACACACACACACACACACACGCATACACGCATACATATATGGTACTTCTCTAAATTCCTTAAGGATAAAACAGTAATTCGGGGTGTGTGGGTGGCTCAGTTGGTTAAGCAACTGCCTTCAGCTCAGGTCATGATCCCAGGGTCCTGGGATCAAGTCCTGCATTGAGCTCCCTATTCAGCAGGGAGCCTGCTTCTCCCTCTCCCTCTACCTATTACTCCTCCTGCTTGTGCTCTCTCTCTGTTGAATAAATAATCTTTAAAAAAAAAAAAAACAGTAATTCATCTTCAGGATCAAATTATCTTAGAATGTGTAGATAGGTGAAGTATGACTAGAAAATGCCTATGAGTTAAGATTCTGTTTCTTAGTTTGTGTTTAAGGAAGTCTTAGAATATATACTATAAGGTAAATGTCACTGAATTTTATAGTTAGAGAAATCACACCTTAAAAAGAAATTGGAGGGGTAGCCGAACCATGAGAGACTATGGACTCTGAGAAACAAACTGAGGGTTCTAGAGGGGAGGAGGGTGGGGGATGGGTTAGCCTGGTGATGGGTATTAAAGAGGGCATGTACTGAATGGAGCACTGGGTGTTATACGCAAACAATGAATCATGGAACACTACATCAAAAACTAATGATGTAATGTATGGTGATTAACATAACATAATAAAATAAAAAATAAAAAGAAATTTTTCAAGGTCTATAGCTATGAGATATTCAAAAAGTACAACTGGAACTAAATATTGACTCACCAATTTTAAGGAATTTTATATAACTTGAGAAAACTTAAGGATCCCTTTCTAGATATTCAGAGCAGACCTTAATGATAATCAGGACAGGAATCAATATTCTTAATTCACTAGAAAGAAAGCTAAAACTCAAGTTTAATTGTGTGTTTAGGATTCTATATATATATGTGAAACGAATCCTAAAGTCTGGGCTAACTGTATTTCCAACATGCCATATTAACTCTTAAAATATAACACTACTTTTTGTCTAATGTAACAGAGATGCAGTGGAAATATTTCCTTATCAAAATTACATAAAAATATCTTGGAGTTTAAGATCATATATAGTATGAGTTAATGTAAGAATTAAAAAACAAGTATATGAAAAGTAAAGTAAAAACATACAAACAAGACATAGTCCATGTAGATTCAAGTTAGGGTGAAATTAAAGCTAGAACTTGAATAGTTTGTTACTTCTCTCTTCCTTTACTTGTTAATAAGTTTCTTAGAGTTAAGAATTTTATTCATATATGCCCTGGTCTGACTATATATCTTCTGTCTCTGTCTCTCTGGAGAAAAACTAATAGAGGAAATTAAATGAAAGGCTTTATTGCCGTGGGAATTTTTACTCACCACTACTTCTGCCACATTAAAAATATTACAAAGTGGCAAACATACCACAGGAGGGTGCATACAGACTTTTATTTGGAGGAAGAGCACTTACCGATCATTGACTGCAGTAAAAGGGAGCAGACAGTGAAATGTACTCTCAATAACCATTCAGTGGAGAGCTGGGTCTAGAGCAGTTCCTCCCCTTGATCAATTCTACCAAACACCATAAACCTTCGTAAGAAAGGAATTCCTAAGTAGAAATAGTTTGTATAAATCTGTGGATGAGCTCTCTTTTCTACTTGCCCACCTTCTCACAAGTACACTCAAAATAGCCTCTTGTATTAAGTAACATTTTAAGAATTGCTGAAGGATGCAAAAAATAACAGAAAGTCTGTACTATGAAGTTCTTTGCCACTGATTATTATGTAAATTTAAGTGTTTTCATGTTCTTTAAGAAGAAGAATGCAGGCATACAGATTCCCAGATATTACTCAAAAGTAATATAAACGATAAAAAACATCCACGAATAGACATCTGGAAATTCCATTTCTGTCACCTTGCCCCCTTTTTGTTTCTTTACTGTTTTACCCCATTGCCTCGACACTGATTAGAGGCAGCATGCTGTTAAAAATGTTAAAGTTCAAGCCAGAACACTTGAGTCACTTCTCAGTTTTACCTTTTGTCATTTGCGACCTCCCTGCCTAAATTTCCTCATTGGATTAGAGCTCCTATAACAGGGCTAAAAATCAGGTGTTACTTTATAAGTGTAAGTAAAGAAGTTTATGAATAAATAGTTAAAAGCCTTGATCTCTATCTTACATAAATTTTAGCAAGTAGAAAGTTTTTAAAAAATTTTTCAACTTTCTCCCCCAAATAGTGAAATATAAGGTTACTTCATTTCAATTTGCAATTTCTGCCATTGCATGTATAACACTAGTTTTTATCTGTGATTCCAAAAGGTGGACTATATAGATCTGCAGTATTGTATAATGTATTGATGTGCTGTTATCAAAAAAAGAAATAAATGAGGCAGGAATTCTCCATTCTTTCTCCTGTTCTCAGCACGGTTCAAGAATGTAAGAAACAGCACAGTAGCCCTTAGACTTTCTCACTTTTGCTTTGAGAACCTGGAACATCTCTGCCCATGTAAGACATGCTCATTATCATCAGAGACAGTCACAGATTTTTCAGTGAATGTAGTTCTGTCCCAGAGGTCGTATGAGGAGTTATCCCCAGGAGCTGACAGCTTTTGCATTCTAGGATGACTGACATAGGAGACAGGAATTTTCTGTTTCTATCTATTACTATCCTTTCATGTAATTACTTAAACTTTTTGTCTCCTTTCTTCTTAACCTCTATTCCTCACAGCAAAGTTTCCAAGAACATACTCTGCAAATGTGTCCAAGCCCCCAAAATAAGCCTATGACTTGAATTCTTGAATTCAATTCAGTTTATTTCAATTCAACAAGTATCTGTTGTAACTAAAAGTGACCAGGACACTCTTAATTACCAGGAATCAACTGGTATGAGAGATAAAAATGTTACCTGATTTCTAGAATTTACTCTTTAGTTGAATTAAATTTTCTAGTGCTGGTTTCCTTGAAACATCAGTGTAATTTGGGACAACATCTGCAGAGAGCTTTTGGGGAGTCAATTTAGATTTAAATGGCTTAAGCAATAAGATTACTATCCATGATTTAAAAACAAATGTATTTATACTACTTTTCCCCAGCCCCGAGAAAGCATAGCATAAAGAAGAGTCCAGGCTTCAAGGTGAGCAAAATGTGCATTAAAATCTCAGCCATACTCCATAGCTGAGCATGTTTGACAAATCATTCAACCTTTCAAAACCTGTTTTCTCATCTGTAAAATGGAAGTATTAAATCACATTTACCATAAAGGTTTTGTGCGGGGTTAAAGGAGTTTATAATCTACGTGTGGTCTCCAGAACACAGTAATGTTTAACAAATAGTATCTGTTCTTGTTCTTATAAACAGTATGAATGATAGTAGGGGAAAAAACCACAATGTACAATTTCAATATCCTTAATCTGTAGATCACAGACTTGTGAAGGGAGTTGTTTCAAGATAATAAAGATTTTTCTGTGTTGGTTGGGGAGGAGAGGAATACCTTCTTCCCAAGTACTTTCAGGCCGTCGATGCTTTTTACCAGGTGCAGAGCACAGCCCAAAAGATTTTGGGAAAACTGGGGCAGTGCTCAGAAAATTAGTGAGGTGGGGTCCAATGGCCCTTTTGAGCTGTCAGCTGGATGCTCGCACTGCCCATCAAGTCAGGCGTTCCCTCCCTGTGACTCAGTGCAGTGCTCTTGAAATGCTCAGTGAGATTCTAGGGACAGGAAGTGGGCAGTGATGGAAGCACAGATCACACTGGCCTAACTAAAGAACATGCCAAAATTCAAATTGTCATCTGAAACTCAATACTGACTTCCCTGTCATTGTGTTAGGAATACCTAACAGCCTAAGCAGAGACTTAGTTGGCTGTTTCACCTCATCTTTGCCTGTGCTATTGCAAAATAAGAAGTTTATTCTTAATCAAGACTTTATTCTGGGCATGTGATGAAACCAATCCTTGAATCAATAAAAAGAAACACAGACCATCTAAATATGTGTCCTGCAGAGTTAAGTATAGGAAGTTTTGCGTAAGACTGAAAAAAAAAACAATTCAAATTAAAAATAAGGGGCACCTGGGTGGCTCAGTCAGTTAAGCGTCTGCCTTTGGCTCAGGTCATGATCCCAGGGTCCTGGGATCGAGTCCCACATCAGGCTCCTTGCTCAGCGGGGAGCCTGCTTCTTCCTCTCCCTCTGCCTGCCACTCTGCCTACTTGTGCTCTCTATCTCTCTGTCAAATAAATGAATAAAATCTTAAAAAAAATAAAAGAAATGCCTTTAAAAATAAGTAAATAAAATTAAAAATAAAATAAGAGAAAGTAACCCCTTCAAACTGATTTTATATCAATATATGGCATCACAAAAACAAATGTACTTTATTATTTTATAAGCTCAGTCATCATCACATTCTTCCTCCAAATTATCCACTGGAAACTCAGAGCAAAGCTATTTGAGGAAGATCATAAGCCCCCTTTTCAATCATAGTCTCTATGAACTGACATACTGTGCTCAAAACACAAAGTAAAACAAGGAGGCAAAATGAAAATGAATGATCAGTGTTTTCCAAATTGCTTCTTTTGTAATAACATCT
The DNA here is from genome assembly GCF_004348235.1 of Phoca vitulina. Taxonomy (NCBI): domain Eukaryota; kingdom Metazoa; phylum Chordata; class Mammalia; order Carnivora; family Phocidae; genus Phoca; species Phoca vitulina. Next base: position 2,958,835 of record NW_022589707.1, read on the forward strand.
TATCAATGCAATTTTTAAAACAAAAAGGTGGAATAAATTGAAGAGGTAGAGCAGATCATAAAAAAAAAAACCTGAGAGTTTAATAATTTGCTGCTTTTCCTTTAGCCAAAAAAAATATACTTTATGTCTACATAAAAACATTCTGATAATAGAGATTACTGCTATGCATTATTCATGTGGCAATGAATTCATACGATGCTTCCACATCAAGTAAATCAAACTAACCATAAGGAACTAACTTCAAAGTACACTGTCTTTTTGGTCTCCAAAGTAATAAAGATCCAGACACTTCCCTTTTAGGGTATTTGTTCTGCACAATTTAGAAAGCGGTAGTTTCTTTCCTTCATTAGGCCCTCCACGTGAGAGAGACTAAATCAGAGACCACAGAAGTAGAGATTTCTTTGCACTGATAGTCTCAGATGTTTAGAACCATTTCTACACTAGTGGTTTCATCAACCTTATGCTACCTAATCCACCCATGTCTTAACAGCTGTTCTACAGAGTCTCCACTTTCGTTACAGTTTGACTACATTTTCCAAAGAAACAACAATCTAGTCAGACATTCCAAAATTAGAAGACTGATCTAGTAAGCATGAACACATTTCCTAAAAATATGTGAAACTCTTACTTGTATGTATCCCAGTCCATACTAAAGGGCACTCCTTTATATCCTACCTGGGCATAGCTCTGGAAAGAATATGTAGTTGTAACTTATTTTTTTTGCTAACGATGTCATGAAAACAAAGTAAAATTTAAGGTCATAAATTACAAAAATTTTATCATAATGAAACACTAAAATAAATAGAAAAATAAAGTCAAAGATGTTAAACATTTCCAAAATTTATGAAATGGAATAGGAAGAAAATACAGTTCGATGTTACTATGATGAAGACAGATACGAAATGCAAAAAATCATATGAAGCTAAGGTCCAAGATTAATTACACCAGAAAGAATTGATTAAGGTTTTGATCAGGTTTATTGCATACGAAATTGTGCCACTGAAAAAGTCAGGAAGAAAACCATAAAATGTATATTTTTATGTTGAAATGTTGATGTGTAGGACTTAGTATTTTTAATAAAATTTCCTACGAGTGAGCAGTAGGAAGGTTTAAGATCCTGAACAGTAACAGATCGATCCATGTACAGATAAATTAGGAAGATATTTTAATTAGATAATTTTTGTTCATCACAAAGTGCAACTTAGCAGAAATACTCTAGTAAGTCCTTCATAGGCTTTGAGCTAATAATTTAATTTAGACAATTATAGTGAAATGAAAGCTCTAGATGACTGTTCTCAAAACGTAACAGGGGTTCCCTTCTGAAGTCAGCCACTATCAACATTACTATTAAATTATTATATTGGAGGAATTAATCAAAGCAATTATACAAGGAAAAAATAGAAATATAAAAATTGGAAAGAAGAGTTGAATTGCCTCTATTTGTAGGTGATATAGTGATAGAACTAAAATTTCAAAAAAAAGAAAAATCTATAAATATATAAAATAAATAAAAATCTATAACTTTTATGTATAAAAACAATAACCTCTAGGGTTTTCAAGAGAACCTCTTGAAAGTATGGAAATATATTCCACAAATATAAAGAGCATATGAAGAAGAGTATTCTTTGTATCATTATTTGAAATAGCAAAATGCTGGAAACAAACCAAGAGTGTATTAATAAAGAACTGTTTCAACAAACTATGTAACAATCACAAAATGGAGAACTCTGAAAGTGTAAAACAGAAAGAAATCTCTATGTACAAATATATGGAGATCTCCAGGATAAGTTAGAAAAGAATATGCAGAATAGAGCATATTGTATGCTAATGGCTGTGTCAGAAAGGAAGAGAAATAGGAATGCAAAAACATATATATAATTAAATTTGCAAAAACTAATATTAGAAAGATATACAAAAAACTAAAAATATTATTATTTATATGGGTTATGGTAAAAAACTGGAGTGAATATAGATGGAACTCAGTTTTGTCTGTGTACCTTTCAAATGGTTTTGACATTTCAGGTCATTAAATATTTTATATATTTAAAAAGAACAAAATCAAAGTAACAGAAAAGGCCTTTGGTCATTTCCCACATGTAAAATCCAATGATCAGCTTAAGGTTTCCTAACTGTCCACTTAAAATAAACCAAGAGCCTAACCCTTCAAGGGATAGAGTAGAAAACATTTCAAACACAAATACCAAGCTAGTACAGATGGTTTGACAACAATAAGTCTAAGGCATTTTTATTGAGAAAAAACATTGCCTATTTTTCATTCCTATTTCTCATAAAAATTAAAGTTATTGGGTATATTTTAAAAATAGTAAACTTTAGAGATCTTAAATATCCAGTTAGATGAGTTTAGAAAAATACATTTATCCCTGCAACTATCAGCCAAATAAATGATATAGCATACATCAATTACCCCTGAGAGTTCCTTCAGTTGAATAGCACTTTCTCTAAGCTAAGGTCCCTAGTACTATATATTAGCATTTCCTCTTCTTGAACTTCATATAAACATATATATTTTTATGTCTGACTATTTTTGCTCATATAATACTTGATATTAATCTTTGTTGTTGTGCACATCAGTAATTGTGTATAATGCTGCATAGTACTATTTTATATTAATACATCACTACTTGGTTATCCATTTTCTTGTTGATAAAATTTTAAGTGATTTCCAATTTCTGGCTCTGAAAACAGTTGTTAGGAACATATTTTTAGGTGTCTTTTTGTGAACATATGTTTTTGTTCTACTGAGTAAATACTTAGAAGTAGAAATTGACATCAGATGGTTACTGTATGTTTATTGGTCAAAGAATACAAACTTCCAGTTATAAGATGAAAAAGTTCTGGGGAACTAATACAGAGCACGGTGAATATAGTTAACAATACTGTATTATATACTTGAAAGTTGCTAAGAAAGTAGATCTTTAATGTTCTCTCTGCGCCCCCCCCAAAAAAGTAGTTATGTAAGGTGATAGATGTGCTAACTAATTTTATTGTGGTAATCATTTTGCAATACATGCACGCATCAAATCATCACATTATACACCTTAAATTTATGCAATGTTATATGTCAGCTGTGTATCAGTAAAACTGGGGGAAAGGAAAGTAAAACCTGTGTGTGTATGTACATGTTTGTATGTGTATGTGTATGTTTTACTTTCCTTTTCCCCAGTTCTACTGATACACACACACACACACACACACACACACGAAAGCACCCAAGAGATATCCAAAATTCTTGTATCATTTTTCATTCCCACCAGCAAAGTATGGGAGTGTAATTACTCTGTATCCTTACCGACAATAGTTGGTCCTGTCAGCCTTTTTAATTTTAGCAATTCTAGTGTGTGGCTGTATTTCACTTTGTTTTAATTTGCAAATAACTGATTATATGCTATAGAACACTTATTTTGTGCTTATTGGCCAGTTGTTAATCTTTGAAATCTGTCGAAGTCTTTTTCTCATCTTAATTGTGTTGTGTTTTCATAACTGATTTGTAGGAGTTCTTTATAGTCCAGATAAAAGTCCTTTATCAAGTATATGTAATATGAATAGTTTATTCATGCCTTACCTCTTTAATTCTCTTACAGCATTCTTCTGAAGTGTAGGATTTTTGTTTAACAAAGTCTAATTTATCATTTTGTTTTCTTTTATGGCTAATGCAATTTGGGCCTTTTCCATTAAATCTCTGCCTATCCCAAGGTCCAGAAAATATTTTCTTATATTTTCTTCTAAAAACTGTTGAGTTCACAGTTTGATAGTCTATGTGCCACCTAAAATTAATGTTTGTGTATGGCATGAGATTAGGATCAAGCTTTTTTTTTTCAATATAGATTTCCAGTTTTCTAGGTCCAGTGGTTGAAAGAATTTTCCTTTCCCCATTATATTACAATTGTGCCTATGCTGAAAATCAATTGACTATATATATGTGTGTGGGGCTATTTCTGGACTCTATTTCATTGTTTCAGGATATTTGTTATCACACCTACCCTGTGCTATCCTAATCAATGTAGTTTTAAAGTAAATAACACTGTGCCATTGTATTAGCCACTGTCCACCCAGAATGATGAGCAAATTAGGTGGGAGATGTTTCTCTTTGAACTTTCAAGCCTCTCTGATATGTATGAAATGACACCAAAGAGGGTATAGGATAACGAATGACAACAAAGCCTTGGAGACAAATGGATCTGAATTTGAGTCCTATCACATAGCAATGATTTTTATGCTCTTTAAATGTTGTATTCCTCAGCTAAGAAAATAGGGATCATACTATCTATTGCATAAACTTTTTGTAGGGTTTAATGAGATACTGCAAGTAAAGCACTCAGTGAAGTACCTGACATACAGAGCAAACCTACAATAACATAGCTAGCTTTATAACACTCTTCAGAGAAAGTGAGGGCAAAGGATTCTTTGTAGAAATTCAAAATATGGAGACAATTTTGAGTGACTCCCCTATTATTTTTTCAGAGTAGCAATTTCTCTCTTCAGAACATATTATCAATTATTTATAATGTACTATTTTTCCTGTCTGTGATAGAATGTTATATTTTATGCATTACTAATCATTAATGATTGCTGTTATAATAATTACACACATTCATTTTTTTCATCATATTGACAAAAGATAAGAACTTTGCTATTTGTGCACATATCTTTTAAATGTTTTCTCTGAATTTCCAGCATTATAAAATGAAACAAGCATGCACATCTTTATCAGGAGGAAACAGAGCAATGTTACTCAGAGCATTTTCCCAATAGGATTACTCTTGCATTACTATGTAATTAACCCCACATTGAGAATTCTATAGTGAACTCTTTTGCAGCAGCAAATTAAACATTTGACTTGCAGACTATTATGTTTCTGTAAAAATGACTGTCATGTCAGCAGAAAATAGGTGAAGCAATATTGGGGAGTTTTCAGAGAAGTTTTCAATGAAGCCAGAAGATTTGCCTTGGGAGAAAATACTCTCTATATTCAAAGGCCTCACTAAATCTCTAGCACAAAATCCATCAAAATCTAATAAAGTAGCTTCATTAGCAATGATCATCACCTTATTAAAAATTCACTGGTTGGCAAAGGTACTGATGGGATGCTAATGCATCATTTTAAGCATAAAGGAACATTATTGTGATCATTAAGGTGAGCTCTGCAGAAGTCAAATCTGTAGTAAACAAATTTGATATCTTTAAAAAATACAAACTCCCATTTACTAATAAAGCAGCATCCTACATTGCATATTTTTCTAGGAATCTGTAACTCATATCTAAAACTGACTTCAAGGTGACCATTTTGATATAATCAAAACATATATTTCCTGATCAAAAGTCCGTACTTCAAGAATTTTCATAAAAAGACCAATTTTAGGAAAACAACCCAAAATGAGCAAACTCAGTGTCAACTTGTGATACTAAAATTCTCTTCCACAGAAGATGAGATTTCTAATGGACATTGAAATATTTATAATGCCCACTGTATATTGACAATTCATTACGTACACTGTATATAGAACCCAACAGAATAGAAGGGATGTCTATTCTAAATCTTCCTCACATTCATTGAGAGCCTAAACAGTGGTGAAACATTGATGCTGGTTGGCTGTAGGGATTGGTAAAAATACAGAGCCTACAGTTCCTGAATCAATCATTGAAATGTGATCCTGGAATATGCCTGGGGAAAAATGGAAGTGGGTGGGCTTCCTACACTAATCATCTGCATTACCAAAGCCACTATTTTATGGATATGAGTGTCCTTCACCTTCTAATATAATGCTGCTATAGCTTAAAAAGACAGGTATAACCCAACTTCCCACCTATAACGGCCTTTCACAAGACATGCTTTTAAAAATTTCCTATTTATTTCAATGCTCTTAACAGGCTGCACTGCAACTTGGCTGAAATTGGGCTGCAGCATCTACTAATTGACAGTCTTAGTTTTATGAAGTAAGGCAACAAGAGATAGTGTGCTTCCTTCCCAATTAAACATAATTCAATCCCCAGAGACATTGCTCCATTATTGTTCCAGTGTTTAACTACAGTATTTTTAAAAAGGAAGGAGAACAATTGGATTTAAGCAAAGTAGAAGTTCCTGGCAATTTGAATCACTGGGTCTTCAGCAGTATTTTGATGAGACATGAAAAACAGAAGTGGTCATTTCAGGGTTGTCGTTTGTATGAAATAAAAGTCTATATTCAATGGCCATATATTTATTTACTTATTGTTCAGGAAACAAACCAAACTACTTAGAGCCCAACTAGGAAAATTAGACAGGATTTTACATCCTTCACAAACCATTCACTAACAAAACTACTTGTCCTGAAAAGGAAATATAGACCATGTAACCCTCTTCTAACCAAAAAGCCTTGGATACATATAATATGCACTGGATCATATTTAATAACCTAGAAACTACTTAGAGAGGAATTAGTCCTTCTCCTCAGACAACATTTAATAAATTGCTTAGATTTTAATAAATGTTTAAAACATTTGCCCCAGGGGCGCCTGGGTGGCTCAGTCGTTAAGCGTCTGCCTTCGGCTCAGGTCATGGTCCCAGGGTCCTGGGATCGAGCCCCGCATCGGGCTCCCTGCTCCGCGGGAAGCCTGCTTCTCCCTCTCCCACTCCCCCTGCTTGTGTTCCCTCTCTCGCTGTGTCTCTCTCTGGCAAATAAATAAATAAAATTTAAAAAAAAATTAAAAAAAAATAATAAAACATTTGCCCCAGAAATTTGATGTGCCATTTTCAACAGTGGAATCTTTAAAAACTTTCTAGCTCACTAGTTTTTAAATATATTAGCTGTCCAGCTAATTATTCAATATGTTATCAGGGTGATCTTGGGGTTTCTACAAAGAAAAAGCCATATGCTGAAGTGCTGAGACATCTACTAAAGAGAAGGAATCTCTTTGCAATTAAAAACTTCAAGGCAAATGACTTGGCAAATGTTAACAAGAACAAAGTATATCACTAGTGATTAGTTCTACATATTTTAATTAACACAGTGGACCAGAGGAAAATCAAAATCAAATTTAGTCATATGTGTGTTTGTCACCTTCTCCAAGAAATGAGGATATAACTTAAACATTATGTGGCCTTACTTTATCCCACTTTATAATAGTGGACTCTTACTAAATGCTTGGTCTTAAAATAGAACCTTGAAGCCTGTCCTTAATAACATGTAAAATTTGCATAATTAAAAGAATCTGAAATTTTGTCCAGGTGAGAAATACATTGCTATAATTCTTTAAAATCTACAGTATTCTTAAATTGCCTTTTTAAAATCAAACAAATGAAACCACAAGAAAGCTTAAAAGGTTCTGATATAAATAATATATCTCTTTCAACTGATTATAGGTTCATTGTGCTCACCATTAAAATGCTGATCTTGAAGTGAACAATATTCTTAAATGTGAAATATTCCTAAAGTAAAATATATCATTTAGAGATTAGTAGTTCTAAATTCTATTTTCATTTTTATTTATTTTTTAGTTTTCAGTTTTACAACCATCTAACAACAAATTGAATTATCAGAATTATATATTAAACATTCAATATTGTCCTAGATATTTTTTTTTTTTTTTTTAAGATTTTATTTATTTGACAGAAAGAGCACAAGCAGAGGGAGCAGCAGGCAGAGGCAGAGGGAGAAGCAGGCTTCCCACTGAGCAGGGAGCCCGATGCGGGACTCGATCCCAGGACCCCGGGATCATGACCCGAGCTGAAGGCAGACGCTTTACCGACTGAGCCACCCAGGCGTCCCAATATTGTCCTAGATATTGAAAGAACAATGCAGTGGATACAAACTCATGACTTTTCCTGGAGGCAAAAAATCTGCTTCATTTGCCCTGTTTGGACAGTTAGACTTATGCTTACCTGGCTTCAAGAAATGGTATACCAAACCACTCTTGTGAGGTACTCACACTTCATACATTCATTTTCAGAAGTGGAAACCAGTCTTGGAGCCTCTTCCCTATGAGATTTGTTTCCTAGTCTATCGCTAAAAATAAAACTATATTGCTGAGAGACCATGGTCACTGCTAGGTGAGCATGGACAACATATTTGAGAGCTGCTTAACATGCAGAGGGGAACAATTCTTACTTCTCTGTGAAACTCCACTGGGAAACCAGCACACAGGCAATTTTTCTCTCTCTACTCATTCTGATCAAGGACACATAAAGACTTTTGTTCTTTTCTAAATATAGAATGTCTTCCCTTTCTCTCAGGTATTCCTGCCAAGATTTCTAGTCGCCTGCCCAGTATATGCTCTCTGTTTTCTTCCTTACTATAGCACCCTAATTTGGTTTTGGGATAGCAAAGTGCCCTGCTGAAATGCAAAATTGTCTAGTCTCATTTGGAAATAAGAGAGGCCATATGACACCATTCTGGTCAAAAAGATGTAAACAGAAGTCACTGGGTACGGCTCTGAAGGGAGACTGCTGGGAATCTTCTTGCTCTTCACTCTTGATTCTTTCTTTTGCTCTGATTTTGGACATGGAGGTTATAGCTGTTGTCTCTTTTAACCATGAAAAATGACCAATAGCATCTCAGAGTTTGAGTCTCTAAAACAATGTCAATGATGCCCACTTGCGGCTTTATTTGGTAGGATCACTGTTGTGGGGTTTTCTGTGATATGTGCTCAGTACAAATCCTAACTCATATGGATAAAATTCATTAAAGAACTGAATTAATCCTCTCCCTGCCCCTACCTGTTCCCAACCTCCAGGCTTTGAAAAGTCACCTGGAGACTTTCATTATGTCCTCTCCTCCTTCAGATTCTCATTCATACTTTTACTCTTCCTCTCTGGTCACACCTGACAGTTTCACCATTCACGCTGCTGCAGTTAAAAGTCAAAACGTTTATAATAGGAAAAATGAGGAAAGTAAAATTAGCAGCATTAAATTAAAAGGGATTTATAAGAGATAAATACCTTTACTTATATTCCTTTTACAATAAATTAACACAAGAGTATGACTCCAACTTCTAGAAAGATAGAGCTTAAGTACATAAATATCAGTGACTAACAAGGGCCCTAACAATAGCCCACTCAGCACCAGCAAAGTAACCTCGAGTAACCTACAGTATGCATCGGTGCATGCACACACACACATCCACTGACCCATATGCCCCTGCCGAATTTAAGCCTGAGACCAGGAAGGAGTGCAATAAAAACTAATTTTTTTTTTTATATTTTAATGAGATTTTAAAAATCCTTGTGGGGGGAAATACTGACACACAGAAAGCACAATGTTGCCTATTTAAAGTTAATTATGATATAGGTCTATGGTATTCTAAATAAGATCATAATCTTATTTTTAAAATGGTCTAATTCACTAAACAAGTGATTTTAGGAAGCACAATAGAGTTAGCCAGTAATTTCTTTAGGAAATTGGATATTTGTAAATATTGGAAAATAAAACGTACAAATTTCCTTTATTCCATGGGAGGGCTGAGCTATAATGCGAGCCATTTTGAAAAGAGTTTTAAAATTAAGTATTTCTGGAGGCTGTGTCATTTGGATAAAAATAAGTTTATAGGAGCGACATCATATGACTGGACTTAATCCATTGGGAAGTCAAATGAGACAGCATAATTTAAGTGTGACAAGATTTAGAAATGAGGTTTTTGTCCTCATTCATAAAAAACTAAAATTTTAATAACTTAATATCTAATTTTAGGCATATCATTAACAAAGTAGAATCCATTATCTCTGTTTTCTCACTTGTGACTTCAGGAGAAAGTTAATTTAAGTTTTTTATTTTCAACGACTTTTAAAATAGTATAAAAAAAGGAAGTAAAATTTGAAGAAAATTTTCTTGTTTTCAATTTTCATTCAATAGAAATTTGAAAGAATATATACAATGGTGAAATCATTCTCTACAGTAAGCCAAGTAGGATGGTTATCTAGTGCTATAAACCAAGAGATTTATTATTTCACACAGAATTTGAAAAGAAACCCCAATTAGAATAATATGAAAGTTTACATAGAATATATCACTTAATTTATGGCATAATATTTATTTTCTGTTCATAAGTGATAGAGAGGGACACCCTTGAATTTAAAGAACATAAAGGAGATTAGATTGGCTATGGACAGATTTCACCATCTTTAATTTCTTTCTTTCATCTATTTCCTTCTTTTTTTCTTATAAAACCTCTTTCATTCAGGGTGCCTACAGGTGGCTCAGTTGGTTAAGTATCCAACTTTTGATTTTGGCTCAGGTCATGATCTCAGGGTCCTGGGATGGGGGAAGCCCACAGCGAGCCCCTGCGGGGAGCCCACCTTTGGGCTCCACTCTCAGAGGGGAGTCTGTTTGTCCCTCTCCCTCTCCCTCTGCCCCTACCCTCCTTTGTGCTTGTGCAAGTACTCTCTCTCTCACAAATAAATAAATAACATCTTTTTAAAAATAAAATAAAAAAATAAAACCTCTTTCCTTCGTAACTGCTGCTTCATTGAATACTTAATTTTTTCTAGTTCTTTTTCTTCCATAGCCCAAATCCTCCTTAAGACCACCATGCATAGGGGTGCCTGGGTGGCTCAGTCGTTAAGCGTCTGCCTTGGGCTCAGGTCATGATCCCAGGGTCCTGGGATCGAGCCCCGCATCGGGCTCCCTGCTCCAGGGGAAGCCTGCTTCTCCCTCTCCCACTCCCCCTGCTTGTGTTCCCTCTCTCGCTGTCTCTCTCTCTGTCAAATAAATAAATAAAATCTTAAAAAAAAAAAAAAAGACCACCATGCATATGCAGACAGTTTGTACTTTGCACAAAGGTGCTCAGTTGAAGGGGCAAATCCCTAGAGAAAACTGACTTCACAAACTGCCCACAAAGCTGTGAAAGGCAATGTCTGTTCAGGGGAAGAAAAGGAGGAAGGCTGAAAGGAACCTTTTGCTCACCAATCCCTGAACTTCGGGGCTTTATCTGTCAAGGATGAGGGTCAACTTTTTTTTAATTCACACAGACTTCCTGTACCCTAGAAGCAGCCCTAGTATTAAATGTTGCTACTCTCACTACAAATGTTTCTAACATTTTCAGTGGAGTGGTAACTCTTAAAGTAAATTGCAACACTGTAAGGTGTGGGTCAATAATGAGGAAATACAAGGTCAATTTCGTGTGTGTAGAGCTGAAAAAATATAGCAGAAGACATGGCAGCACTTAATATCTGACCTATCCACAAGGGAATCAATGATGAGCCTTCTTTGAGATCTTTCCCAGTGAACCATACTATTAAGGAATAGTGACTTGGAGAATGTGAGCAAGTAATAACGACTGCTAAACTTCTTTTGTAACTTCACCCAGAGTCACACATTACATGGACTTTTAATTTTCCAGTATAGAACGACACACAAGTCCTACATGAATTTGTAAGATGCAACATTAGTGAAATTTTAATAATGCCTAATAAATTATAAAATAAAGGGAAATCAGATTATTTAAATTCATGAATAGTCCTCAGTACCACATTTTTAATGCTTGAAAGAAAACCATGTAATGTGACCAAAAAACATCCAGGTTGAGTTTTCTTGAAATGTATGATCTTATAATTCTAAAAGAATTCACAAAAGAATCAAAAGTTTTTAATGATATAATTGTTTTTACATATAGAACACTTATACACAAATATTAACTTTATAAGTAAGTAAAAACTGTATCTCTCAGTGTTTCACAATCAAATTAGTTTGTCTGTGGCTAGTCAAAGGGCAGATGGCTATCCTTCAAAACCTCTAGGAAATGGGTGCCTGGGTGGCTCAGTCAGTTGAGTATCCAGCTCTTGATTTTGGCTCAGGTCATGATCTCAGTGTCCCAGGATTGAACATCAGGCTCTGCCCTTAGCTGGGGGTCTGCTTAAGGACTCTCTCTCTCTCTCTATCCCTCTGCTCCTTCCCCACTTGCTCATTTCTCTAAAATAAATAAATAAATCTTTAAAATAAATAAAGAAGGGGCACCTGGGTGGCTCAGTCATTAAGCGTCTGCCTTCGGCTCAGGTCATGGTCCCAGGGTCCTGGGATCGAGTCCCGCATCGGGCTCCCTGCTGGGCAGGGGGCCTGCTTCTCCCTCTCCCACTCCCCCTGCTTGTGTTCCCTCTCTTGCTGTGTCTCTGTCAAATAAATAAATAAAATCTTTAAAAAAATAAATAAAAATAAAATAAAATAAATAAATAAAACCTCTATGAAAGCCACCTCTTGGAAAGGAAATGCTGGTAACCCTATATTCCATTCCGAACGGACTCCTTTTGCATTGAGAGCTACAACCCTTCAACTAAAGAAGTACTAGGTCAAGTGTCCCACAGCCTGTAATTAAGATGCCAATGCATAAAAGGTAAACGGTAATGACAGTGGCGTCTAGAACAATGGTTCTTAACCTTATCAAGTCCAACGCTTCATTTGTATAAATAAATATTTTTTAACTCCCTTTTTATAAACCTGAAATATAAGTCATTAAAATACAATCTACCTGTGTGCAAAATTTATACATGAATCATTTTAATATGAAAAAGAAAAGTGATTTATACTGACAATACAGATTTCAGTATGGAAATACCATAGGACTATCACACTAGAAGACATAACAGTCAGATGTTTTACTTACACCTAGAACCACCATGACTAGAACAGCAACAAATGCAGACTGATACAAATGTGTTGTTTTGCCACTCAAATACCATGAACAGCATTATTTGAGATTTTCTGACATGGTGAACACTCATACTAATGATCCTATTTCTTTCCTCCATGTACACAGTAGTTGCATGTGGAAAATTAGTGCATATTAAAACCATGTCATATACTTTGAATTTATATTCAAATTCTAGTTAGGTTCTAGATTCAGATACTTGTAGACAGATTTTTCTTCTGCTTGAATCTCATAGGCACTGGCAGGTGGGAAATTCTGTGGGGGTAGGCCTGACATGCAGATTGCCAAATGTAGCAATTCTAGTCGCTACCCTCTCCAGGTCAATAGACACCAGGCTCTGCATTATAACCAAGAAAAACACCACAGCAGATTTCCAAAACGCTTTTTGGCTCTGCTTTCTTGGAGACTCTCTTCATCAAGGAGAGGAGAAAGGGAGTATCAATTCTCCTTTCCTCTCCTCAGTTATTTCTGATGTAAAGAAAAAGCCACATGAAGTGATTTAAATGAAGATTCCTTAGCAACAAAATACTGCTTTCCCCTGCCAAGAACTGAAATCATAGCTCTTATTAAATATCCAAGAGAACTTATTGGGAGATGTTATTGGTCCTTCAGATTTCCCATCCCCAACTTAAAACACCCAAGGGAATGGATATTTTAATTGATAGGAATGATAAGAGTCAATAAGTGAGAATACTATTTCAAACACTCTGTCCTGCTATCTACCCAATTATTTCCCAGATCACAACGACATGGTTCTGAAATTTTAGTCACCACAGACATTAGACACTTCAGGACAGAGAAATGAGACAGCAAACTGATGCAGTAAATATGGTGGGGGGTGGTATTAGTTGTAGATAATTAGAAGGCCAAATGAGGACACTAGAGGTCTTTTTAGAAACAACTTTTAAGGGAGTCAGAGGAGGAATGGAAGGGAGAGGGAGGTTTGAATACATCAAAAGCATACTCCTACACTTTGTCAAGGAATTCAATACTGTTGTCACTCTCCTTTGCCAAATCTCCCTCTTGATATGATTCCCTTTTCCACGCATGATGGGGAAAGATCATGTCAGTGTCTTGAGTCATTGAACAGGAAGTGGTCTCTGCCATCAATCCTGGATCTGTGCCAGAACGCTCTACTTCTTTATCTATCCTTTGACATCACAGGGAATGTCTCATTTTCTCTTTTCTAGTTCATTTGCTATAGTGAGTTGTCTACAAACCGAATTTTTGGAATGGGATTTTCTTCAGCAATAGAAAAATCTAAATCTACTTAGGTATACTCTGAGAGAAAGCTGGCAGTCAACCAAATTAAAGAGTGGTAGGGAGACAGGTGTGAAAGTATTGCATCTGATAGAGTGATACCCTGCAGCTGGGCAGACATTCCCACAAAGAGCTAGAGCCAATCGGAATGCTAAATCCCTAAAACCATTTGCGAATTTCATATTAATTTTACACAAAGATTATGAAAAGAGAACTGACATTCATTGTGCCATTTGCTGCAAAATGTACTTGAATATACATCATCTCGTTTCTTCTTCTTCACAGTAAACTCAAGTAGGTATTATTACAATTATGTTAAAAATGAGAAGACGGATGTTTGTGGACATTAAAAAACATTTCTAATTCCACAGACTTCTTTAATAGAGTCCCTTAGTTGGATCTGGGGCTAACACAAAATCTATTACATTTATACAACAAATCAATATTTTAAAAATAACTGACAGACTGGATGAAGTGTGTGTGTTGATAAAAATGAATGAAAAACTCAAATGCCACTCATAGAATTTAAAAAAAAATTAATTGTAAGTCCAGAAGAAACTCTAAGTGTGTAAGTTTTGTTGCAATAGAAGTTTAATGCACCTTCAAATACAGAAAGACCTACCCTAATCCTTCTTCATGGTTTAGAAATCTTTTTAAATTTAGAAGACAATGGTCAAAAGAGAAATTTCAGCATCAACTGGATGAAATAGCAAACTGCAGTGATCTTAAGCCATTTAGTGCTGAAAAAGCAGCTCCACAGACCTGTTTGGTGACTGAAATAATAATCAAATGTTATATTTAATAAATGTGTACAGTCACAGTCCTAGGTACTCAGGATAATTTTACACTGTATTTGGGTTAAGAAGGCATCGGATATGTAAGTCATTCACACATGTGCTTTTTAAAGTTTTTTTCATTATGTTACTTTGATAAGGTGAGTTTTATTTATAAAGAAATTTCAACTACATAAGCAACAAAGTTCCTCATAATGTAGGCTAAGTAACATGTTATAAGGCACATCATAAGGAACACTATTTTTTAGCCAAATTGAAAATGGAATCCAAGATCTGGGTGTTTAAAGGTTTTACTTCTCACTCTTCTTCCCCAGTTTCCTTAATAAGCATGAACATCATCCATACTGTTCAACATCTCAGCTCATCTCATGGCCACTTTCATTATTCAATAATTTACAAAGTTAATAGCAGCAGGGGCGCCTGGGTGGCTCAGTCCCTTAAGCGCCTGCCTTCTGCTCAGGTCATGATCCCAGGGTCCTGAGATCAAGCCCCACATCAGGCTCCCTGCTCAGTGGGGAGTGTGAGTCTTCCTCTTCCTTTTCCTCAGCTCCTCCCCCCACTTATGCACACACACTCTCTCTCCCCTTCTCAAATAAATAAATAAAATCTTTTTTAAAAAAGTTAATAGCAGCATCACAAGATCACTTTTATAAAAACTATATAGTAACAAATTAAGCTCTCAATATCAACAAGAAAACAACAGGAAAAATCAAGTTATTAAAAAACTTTGAGATGTAAACATGAATGTGCCTAATAAATAAAATTGAGGTGGACTACCAACATTTCTGCATTCCTCAGACCTTCCATACCACTTCAAAATTCAATGCACAAAATATATTTTTCACAGAGTGAAGAAAGTTGGAAAATATCATTCCAACACCTATTTTCTCATAGAACTCCCAGAAGAAAAATGCTAAAATGACAATGTGACATTTGTCATCAATTTATAGCTAAAGTTTTACAGTTTGAAAACTTGAGAATGTTTATTCTCTTAGGATGCTTTTCTTAAATTATGCCACATATCAGGCTTTAGCTTTAGGTTAAGATTTAGTTTTAGGTTAAGAAGGCATCGGAATATATTTTGTAAAAACAAAATTTCACTGAAAAAAATTTAAGCATAATTTGCAAAAGAAGATTCCCCTCTATTAATATAGTTAACTATGGTGTTAAGAAGAAATTACTAGTTAATCTTTTATTAATCTTTTAAGGAATTATATATTTAGGTATAATGTGGTCTTTCCTCACTTAATTTTTACAATTTACTTTTAAATTTAAATTTAATTTAAAATTACTTAATTTAAATTGTAACTGCATGTTAAAAAAGTATCCTTGGTCCTATTTTTTGGCAAACTAAGTTATGGTACACAAGAATTGTCATTTTTTTTTTTTTGTAAAAAAACTCTTCCATGAGTGTTTCTGTAAAATTTGAAGCCTTAAAAAGTCATCTATATTTTTATCTTTTGTAGACTCCTAATAACAACTTTAAAATAACTTCAGTTAGTATTTTAATGGTACAGAGTAAGCAAGAGGCTCACATTCTTCTTCCAAGTACTAAGTACTTCTTTATGTGTAGCAGAAGATAAAAAGGATGAATGGAAAAAGAAGTTGTGGTACATATACACAATGGAGTATTACTCAGCCATCAAAAAGAATGAAATCTTACCATTTGCAACGATATGGATGGAGCTAGAGTATATTACGCTAAGTGAGATAAGTCAGTCAGAGAAAAACAAATACCACATGATTTCACTCATATGTGGAATTTAAGAAATGAAATAGATGAACACGGGAAAAAAAGACAGAGGCAAACCATAAAACAGACTCTTAACTAAAGAGAACAAACTGAGGGTTGCTGGAGGGAGGTGGGTGGGGTGATCGTCTAATTGGGTGATGGGCATTAAAGAAAGCACTTGTGATAAGCATTGGGCATTATGTGTAAGTGACGAATCACTAAGTTATACTCCTGAAACTAACATTACATTGCATGTTAACTAACTGGAATTTAAATAAAAACTTGAAACTAAAAAAAAAGATGCCAAAAACATTTTAAGAAACAAAAAATCCCACTATGCTCTTGAAGATGAATGAAACATTTCTATCTTTGTGTGGCACTTAAGTAGGTATTTAAATAATGCATTACCTTTTCCAGAACCATAGATGATGGCCTGATAGAATGTTTAAGATCATATTTTTAGAGCAATTTCATAACCGAAAAATATTCAATTATTTACTAGTTTGTCTTAAAAAAAGAACAAAGTTTCCAGCAAATCAAAATGTAACATTCATACTGCAGAATGTAGAAGTATATTAGTTCTGCTGGTATCAGAGTTGATAAAGGATGCTCCAAGTTAATAACGTTAGGAAATACCTAATACAAACGAATAACTGGGTAATTGGTACAGGTTGCTCAAGCTTGTATCTAATATTTTCCCCATTTCAAGTTTGAAAATTTGTTTTCCCTATCATAATCACTTGTAAGTTCCATGATGAGTAAGAGCCATGTAGAGTAAATCGCACAGCACAGTACTAAAATGTTTCACCCGCTCATTGTGCTGGGGTTCATAAAATTCACCATGAGCAGTGAGTCTGCTATTCTGACACATCAAGCAGACCACAGCCATGTAAATTAATGTACACCCAGCAGTTGAAATCAAATTGCTGGATATTAAATGAAAGTGCTGTCCTGGAGGATAAACAAGTGTGAGCCTCTCAACTGCCACCACCTGCTCCCAAGTTTAGGAAATTAGCACAAGTGGGCATTATTAATGTTCCTCCAGAGGCCCTGTCTGATCACACACACACACACACACACACACCCTCCCCCAGCCAAACTAGACC